>NW_027193764.1:0-317319 GCF_032444005.1 Ranitomeya imitator | reverse complement strand
ACTGAAAACATATCACACTTTTCATCATAGTGCTTTTACCAATGCATAAAATGCATGGAGAAGTCATTTCGAATGACTGGTCCTCAGTGTTGTGAGAACGATGACTGGTTAAAATTTTTGGTGGTTTCTTGTTCAGTCCATAGGCCTACATCATGTGGCAAACCGGTGAGCATGTGGCTCTATTAGTATAGGAGATACCTGAAAACATATCACACTTTTCATCATAGTGCTTTTACCAATGCATAAAATGCATGGAGAAGTCATTTCGAATGACTGGTCCTCAGTGTTGTGAGAACGATGACTGGTTAAAATTTTTGGTGGTTTCTTGTTCAGTCCATAGGCCTACATCATGTGGCAAACCGGTGAGCATGTGGCTCTATTAGTATAGGAGATACCTGAAAACATATCACACTTTTCATCATAGTGCTTTTACCAATGCATAAAATGCATGGAGAAGTCATTTCGAATGACTGGTCCTCAGTGTTGTGAGAACGATGACTGGTTAAAATTTTGGGTGGTTTCTTGTTCAGTCCATAGGCCTACATCATGTGGCAAACCGGTGAGCATGTGGCTCTATTAGTATAGGAGATACCTGAAAACATATCACACTTTTCATCATAGTGCTTTTACCAATGCATAAAATGCATGGAGAAGTCATTTCGAATGACTGGTCCTCAGTGTTGTGAGAACGATGACTGGTTAAAATTTTTGGTGGTTTCTTGTTCAGTCCATAGGCCTACATCATGTGGCAAACCGGTGAGCATGTGGCTCTATTAGTATAGGAGATACCTGAAAACATATCACACTTTTCATCATAGTGCTTTTACCAATGCATAAAATGCATGGAGAAGTCATTTCGAATGACTGGTCCTCAGTGTTGTGAGAACGATGACTGGTTAAAATTTTTGGTGGTTTCTTGTTCAGTCCATAGGCCTACATCATGTGGCAAACCGGTGAGCATGTGGCTCTATTAGTATAGGAGATACCTGAAAACATATCACACTTTTCATCATAGTGCTTTTACCAATGCATAAAATGCATGGAGAAGTCATTTCGAATGACTGGTCCTCAGTGTTGTGAGAACGATGACTGGTTAAAATTTTTGGTGGTTTCTTGTTCAGTCCATAGGCCTACATCATGTGGCAAACCGGTGAGCATGTGGCTCTATTAGTATAGGAGATACCTGAAAACATATCACACTTTTCATCATAGTGCTTTTACCAATGCATAAAATGCATGGAGAAGTCATTTCGAATGACTGGTCCTCAGTGTTGTGAGAACAATGACTGGTTAAAATTTTTGGTGGTTTCTTGTTCAGTCCATAGGCCTACATCATGTGGCAAACCGGTGAGCATGTGGCTCTATTAGTATAGGAGATACCTGAAAACATATCACACTTTTCATCATAGTGCTTTTACCAATGCATAAAATGCATGGAGAAGTCATTTCGAATGACTGGTCCTCAGTGTTGTGAGAACGATGACTGGTTAAAATTTTTGGTGGTTTCTTGTTCAGTCCATAGGCCTACATCATGTGGCAAACCGGTGAGCATATGGCTCTATTAGTATAGGAGATACCTGAAAACATATCACACTTTTCATCATAGTGCTTTTACCAATGCATAAAATGCATGGAGAAGTCATTTCGAATGACTGGTCCTCAGTGTTGTGAGAACGATGACTGGTTAAAATTTTTGGTGGTTTCTTGTTCAGTCCATAGGCCTACATCATGTGACAAACCGGTGAGCATGTGGCTCTATTAGTATAGGAGATACCTGAAAACATATCCCACTTTTCATCATAGTGCTTTTACCAATGCATAAAATGCATGGAGAAGTCATTTCGAATGACTGGTCCTCAGTGTTGTGAGAACGATGACTGGTTAAAATTTTTGGTGGTTTCTTGTTCAGTCCATAGGCCTACATCATGTGGCAAACCAGTGAGCATGTGGCTCTATTAGTATAGGAGATACCTGAAAACATATCACACTTTTCATCATAGTGCTTTTACCAATGCATAAAATGCATGGAGAAGTCATTTCGAATGACTGGTCCTCAGTGTTGTGAGAACAATGACTGGTTAAAATTTTTGGTGGTTTCTTGTTCAGTCCATAGGCCTACATCATGTGGCAAACCGGTGAGCATGTGGCTCTATTAGTATAGGAGATACCTGAAAACATATCACACTTTTCATCATAGTGCTTTTACCAATGCATAAAATGCATGGAGAAGTCATTTCGAATGACTGGTCCTCAGTGTTGTGAGAACGATGACTGGTTAAAATTTTTGGTGGTTTCTTGTTCAGTCCATAGGCCTACATCATGTGGCAAACCGGTGAGCATATGGCTCTATTAGTATAGGAGATACCTGAAAACATATCACACTTTTCATCATAGTGCTTTTACCAATGCATAAAATGCATGGAGAAGTCATTTCGAATGACTGGTCCTCAGTGTTGTGAGAACGATGACTGGTTAAAATTTTTGGTGGTTTCTTGTTCAGTCCATAGGCCTACATCATGTGACAAACCGGTGAGCATGTGGCTCTATTAGTATAGGAGATACCTGAAAACATATCACACTTTTCATCATAGTGCTTTTACCAATGCATAAAATGCATGGAGAAGTCATTTCGAATGACTGGTCCTCAGTGTTGTGAGAACGATGACTGGTTAAAATTTTTGGTGGTTTCTTGTTCAGTCCATAGGCCTACATCATGTGGCAAACCGGTGAGCATGTGGCTCTATTAGTATAGGAGATACCTGAAAACATATCACACTTTTCATCATAGTGCTTTTACCAATGCATAAAATGCATGGAGAAGTCATTTCGAATGACTGGTCCTCAGTGTTGTGAGAACGATGACTGGTTAAAATTTTTGGTGGTTTCTTGTTCAGTCCATAGGCCCACATCATGTGGCAAACCGGTGAGCATGTGGCTCTATTAGTATAGGAGATACCTGAAAACATATCACACTTTTCATCATAGTGCTTTTACCAATGCATAAAATGCATGGAGAAGTCATTTCGAATGACTGGTCCTCAGTGTTGTGAGAACGATGACTGGTTAAAATTTTTGGTGGTTTCTTGTTCAGTCCACAGGCCTACATCATGTGGCAAACCGGTGAGCATGTGGCTCTAATAATATAGGAGATACCTGAAAACATATCACACTTTTCATCATAGTGCTTTTACCAATGCATAAAATGCATGGAGAAGTCATTTCGAATGACTGGTCCTCAGTGTTGTGAGAACGATGACTGGTTAAAATTTTTGGTGGTTTCTTGTTCAGTCCATAGGCCTACATCATGTGGCAAACCGGTGAGCATGTGGCTCTATTAGTATAGGAGATACCTGAAAACATATCACACTTTTCATCATAGTGCTTTTACCAATGCATAAAATGCATGGAGAAGTCATTTCGAATGACTGGTCCTCAGTGTTGTGAGAACGATGACTGGTTAAAATTTTTGGTGGTTTCTTGTTCAGTCCATAGGCCTACATCATGTGGCAAACCGGTGAGCATGTGGCTCTATTAGTATAGGAGATACCTGAAAACATATCACACTTTTCATCATAGTGCTTTTACCAATGCATAAAATGCATGGAGAAGTCATTTCGAATGGCTGGTCCTCAGTGTTGTGAGAACGATGACTGGTTAAAATTTTTGGTGGTTTCTTGTTCAGTCCATAGGCCTACATCATGTGGCAAACCGGTGAGCATGTGGCTCTATTAGTATAGGAGATACCTGAAAACATATCACACTTTTCATCATAGTGCTTTTACCAATGCATAAAATGCATGGAGAAGTCATTTCGAATGACTGGTCCTCAGTGTTGTGAGAACGATGACTGGTTAAAATTTTTGGTGGTTTCTTGTTCAGTCCATAGGCCTACATCATGTGGCAAACCGGTGAGCATGTGGCTCTATTAGTATAGGAGATACCTGAAAACATATCACACTTTTCATCATAGTGCTTTTAGCAATGCATAAAATGCATGGAGAAGTCATTTCGAATGACTGGTCCTCAGTGTTGTGAGAGCGATGACTGGTTAAAATTTTTGGTGGTTTCTTGTTCAGTCCATAGGCCTACATCATGTGGCAAACCGGTGAGCATGTGGCTCTATTAGTATAGGAGATACCTGAAAACATATCACACTTTTCATCATAGTGCTTTTACCAATGCATAAAATGCATGGAGAAGTCATTTCGAATGACTGGTCCTCAGTGTTGTGAGAACGATGACTGGTTAAAATTTTTGGTGGTTTCTTGTTCAGTCCATAGGCCTACATCATGTGGCAAACCGGTGAGCATGTGGCTCTATTAGTATAGGAGATACCTGAAAACATATCACACTTTTCATCATAGTGCTTTTACCAATGCATAAAATGCATGGAGAAGTCATTTCGAATGACTGGTCCTCAGTGTTGTGAGAAGGATGACTGGTTAAAATTTTTGGTGGTTTCTTGTTCAGTCCATAGGCCTACATCATGTGGCAAACCGGTGAGCATGTGGCTCTATTAGTATAGGAGATACCTGAAAACATATCACACTTTTCATCATAGTGCTTTTACTAATGCATAAAATGCATGGAGAAGTCATTTCGAATGACTGGTCCTCAGTGTTGTGAGAACGATGACTGGTTAAAATTTTTGGTGGTTTCTTGTTCAGTCCATAGGCCTACATCATGTGGCAAACCGGTGAGCATGTGGCTCTATTAGTATAGGAGATACCTGAAAACATATCACACTTTTCATCATAGTGGTTTTACCAATGCATAAAATGCATGGAGAAGTCATTTCGAATGACTGGTCCTCAGTGTTGTGAGAACGATGACTGGTTAAAATTTTTGGTGGTTTCTTGTTCAGTCCATAGGCCTACATCATGTGGCAAACCGGTGAGCATGTGGCTCTATTAGTATAGGAGATACCTGAAAACATATCACACTTTTCATCATAGTGCTTTTACCAATGCATAAAATGCATGGAGAAGTCATTTCGAATGACTGGTCCTCAGTGTTGTGAGAACGATGACTGGTTAAAATTTTTGGTGGTTTCTTGTTCAGTCCATAGGCCCACATCATGTGGCAAACCGGTGAGCATGTGGCTCTATTAGTATAGGAGATACCTGAAAACATATCACACTTTTCATCATAGTGCTTTTACCAATGCATAAAATGCATGGAGAAGTCATTTCGAATGACTGGTCCTCAGTGTTGTGAGAACGATGACTGGTTAAAATTTTTGGTGGTTTCTTGTTCAGTCCACAGGCCTACATCATGTGGCAAACCGGTGAGCATGTGGCTCTAATAATATAGGAGATACCTGAAAACATATCACACTTTTCATCATAGTGCTTTTACCAATGCATAAAATGCATGGAGAAGTCATTTCGAATGACTGGTCCTCAGTGTTGTGAGAACGATGACTGGTTAAAATTTTTGGTGGTTTCTTGTTCAGTCCATAGGCCTACATCATGTGGCAAACCGGTGAGCATGTGGCTCTATTAGTATAGGAGATACCTGAAAACATATCACACTTTTCATCATAGTGCTTTTACCAATGCATAAAATGCATGGAGAAGTCATTTCGAATGACTGGTCCTCAGTGTTGTGAGAACGATGACTGGTTAAAATTTTTGGTGGTTTCTTGTTCAGTCCATAGGCCTACATCATGTGGCAAACCGGTGAGCATGTGGCTCTATTAGTATAGGAGATACCTGAAAACATATCACACTTTTCATCATAGTGCTTTTACCAATGCATAAAATGCATGGAGAAGTCATTTCGAATGGCTGGTCCTCAGTGTTGTGAGAACGATGACTGGTTAAAATTTTTGGTGGTTTCTTGTTCAGTCCATAGGCCTACATCATGTGGCAAACCGGTGAGCATGTGGCTCTATTAGTATAGGAGATACCTGAAAACATATCACACTTTTCATCATAGTGCTTTTACCAATGCATAAAATGCATGGAGAAGTCATTTCGAATGACTGGTCCTCAGTGTTGTGAGAACGATGACTGGTGAAAATTTTTGGTGGTTTCTTGTTCAGTCCATAGGCCTACATAATGTGGCAAACCGGTGAGCATGTGGCTCTATTAGTATAGGAGATACCTGAAAACATATCACACTTTTCATCATAGTGCTTTTACCATTGCATAAAATGCATGGAGAAGTCATTTCGAATGACTGGTCCTCAGTGTTGTGAGAGCGATGACTGGTTAAAATTTTTGGTGGTTTCTTGTTCAGTCCATAGGCCTACATCATGTGGCAAACCGGTGAGCATGTGGCTCTATTAGTATAGGAGATACCTGAAAACATATCACACTTTTCATCATAGTGCTTTTAGCAATGCATAAAATGCATGGAGAAGTCATTTCGAATGACTGGTCCTCAGTGTTGTGAGAGCAATGACTGGTTAAAATTTTTGGTGGTTTCTTGTTCAGTCCATAGGCCTACATCATGTGGCAAACCGGTGAGCATGTGGCTCTATTAGTATAGGAGATACCTGAAAACATATCACACTTTTCATCATAGTGCTTTTACCAATGCATAAAATGCATGGAGAAGTCATTTCGAATGACTGGTCCTCAGTGTTGTGAGAACGATGACTGGTTAAAATTTTTGGTGGTTTCTTGTTCAGTCCTTAGGCCTACATCATGTGGCAAACCGGTGAGCATGTGGCTCTATTAGTATAGGAGATACCTGAAAACATATCACACTTTTCATCATAGTGCTTTTACCAATGCATAAAATGCATGGAGAAGTCATTTCGAATGACTGGTCCTCAGTGTTGTGAGAAGGATGACTGGTTAAAATTTTTGGTGGTTTCTTGTTCAGTCCATAGGCCTACATCATGTGGCAAACCGGTGAGCATGTGGCTCTATTAGTATAGGAGATACCTGAAAACATATCACACTTTTCATCATAGTGGTTTTACCAATGCATAAAATGCATGGAGAAGTCATTTCGAATGACTGGTCCTCAGTGTTGTGAGAACGATGACTGGTTAAAATTTTTGGTGGTTTCTTGTTCAGTCCATAGGCCTACATCATGTGGCAAACCGGTGAGCATGTGGCTCTATTAGTATAGGAGATACCTGAAAACATATCACACTTTTCATCATAGTGCTTTTACCAATGCATAAAATGCATGGAGAAGTCATTTCGAATGACTGGTCCTCAGTGTTGTGAGAACGATGACTGGTTAAAATTTTTGGTGGTTTCTTGTTCAGTCCATAGGCCCACATCATGTGGCAAACCGGTGAGCATGTGGCTCTATTAGTATAGGAGATACCTGAAAACATATCACACTTTTCATCATAGTGCTTTTACCAATGCATAAAATGCATGGAGAAGTCATTTCGAATGACTGGTCCTCAGTGTTGTGAGAACGATGACTGGTTAAAATTTTTGGTGGTTTCTTGTTCAGTCCATAGGCCTACATCATGTGGCAAACCGGTGAGCATGTGGCTCTATTAGTATAGGAGATACCTGAAAACATATCACACTTTTCATCATAGTGCTTTTACCAATGCATAAAATGCATGGAGAAGTCATTTCGAATGACTGGTCCTCAGTGTTGTGAGAACGATGACTGGTTAAAATTTTTGGTGGTTTCTTGTTCAGTCCATAGGCCTACATCATGTGGCAAACCGGTGAGCATGTGGCTCTATTAGTATAGGAGATACCTGAAAACATATCACACTTTTCATCATAGTGCTTTTACCAATGCATAAAATGCATGGAGAAGTCATTTCGAATGACTGGTCCTCAGTGTTGTGAGAACGATGACTGGTTAAAATTTTTGGTGGTTTCTTGTTCAGTCCATAGGCCTATATCATGTGGCAAACCGGTGAGCATGTGGCGCTATTAGTATAGGAGATACCTGAAAACATATCACACTTTTCATCATAGTGCTTTTACCAATGCATAAAATGCATGGAGAAGTCATTTCGAATGACTGGTCCTCAGTGTTGTGAGAACGATGACTGGTTAAAATTTTTGGTGGTTTCTTGTTCAGTCCATAGGCCTACATCATGTGGCAAACGGTGAGCATGTGGCTCTATTAGTATAGGAGATACCTGAAAACATATCACACTTTTCATCATAGTGCTTTTACCAATGCATAAAATGCATGGAGAAGTCATTTAGAATGACTGGTCCTCAGTTTTGTGAGAACGATGACTGGTTAAAATTTTTGGTGGTTTCTTGTTCAGTCCATAGGCCTACATCATGTGGCAAACCGGTGAGCATGTGGCTCTATTAGTATAGGAGATACCTGAAAACATATCACACTTTTCATCATAGTGGTTTTACCAATGCATAAAATGCATGGAGAAGTCATTTCGAATGACTGGTCCTCAGTGTTGTGAGAACGATGACTGGTTAAAATGTTTGGTGGTTTCTTGTTCAGTCCATAGGCCTACATCATGTGGCAAACCGGTGAGCATGTGGCTCTATTAGTATAGGAGATACCTGAAAACATATCACACTTTTCATCATAGTGCTTTTACCAATGCATAAAATGCATGGAGAAGTCATTTCGAATGACTGGTCCTCAGTGTTGTGAGAACGATGACTGGTTAAAATTTTTGGTGGTTTCTTGTTCAGTCCATAGGCCTACATCATGTGGCAAACCGGTGAGCATGTGGCTCTATTAGTATAGGAGATACCTGACAACATATCACACTTTTCATCATAGTGCTTTTACCAATGCATAAAATGCATGGAGAAGTCATTTCGAATGACTGGTCCTCAGTGTTGTGAGAACGATGACTGGTTAAAATTTTTGGTGGTTTCTTGTTCAGTCCATAGGCCTACATCATGTGGCAAACCGGTGAGCATGTGGCTCTATTAGTATAGGAGATACCTGAAAACATATCACACTTTTCATCATAGTGCTTTTACCAATGCATAAAATGCATGGAGAAGTCATTTCGAATGACTGGTCCTCAGTGTTGTGAGAACGATGACTGGTTAAAATTTTTGGTGGTTTCTTGTTCAGTCCATAGGCCTACATCATGTGGCAAACCGGTGAGCATGTGGCTCTATTAGTATAGGAGATACCTGAAAACATATCACACTTTTCATCATAGTGCTTTTACCAATGCATAAAATGCATGGAGAAGTCATTTCGAATGACTGGTCCTCAGTGTTGTGAGAGCGATGACTGGTTAAAATTTTTGGTGGTTTCTTGTTCAGT
Source organism: Ranitomeya imitator (assembly GCF_032444005.1). Classification (NCBI taxonomy): domain Eukaryota; kingdom Metazoa; phylum Chordata; class Amphibia; order Anura; family Dendrobatidae; genus Ranitomeya; species Ranitomeya imitator. Next base: position 308,121 of record NW_027193764.1, on the reverse strand, counting down.
CCATAGGCCTACATCATGTGGCAAACCGGTGAGCATGTGGCTCTATTAGTATAGGAGATACCTGAAAACATATCACACTTTTCATCATAGTGCTTTTACCAATGCATAAAATGCATGGAGAAGTCATTTCGAATGACTGGTCCTCAGTGTTGTGAGAAGGATGACTGGTTAAAATTTTTGGTGGTTTCTTGTTCAGTCCATAGGCCTACATCATGTGGCAAACCGGTGAGCATGTGGCTCTATTAGTATAGGAGATACCTGAAAACATATCACACTTTTCATCATAGTGGTTTTACCAATGCATAAAATGCATGGAGAAGTCATTTCGAATGACTGGTCCTCAGTGTTGTGAGAACGATGACTGGTTAAAATTTTTGGTGGTTTCTTGTTCAGTCCATAGGCCTACATCATGTGGCAAACCGGTGAGCATGTGGCTCTATTAGTATAGGAGATACCTGAAAACATATCACACTTTTCATCATAGTGCTTTTACCAATGCATAAAATGCATGGAGAAGTCATTTCGAATGACTGGTCCTCAGTGTTGTGAGAACGATGACTGGTTAAAATTTTTGGTGGTTTCTTGTTCAGTCCATAGGCCCACATCATGTGGCAAACCGGTGAGCATGTGGCTCTATTAGTATAGGAGATACCTGAAAACATATCACACTTTTCATCATAGTGCTTTTACCAATGCATAAAATGCATGGAGAAGTCATTTCGAATGACTGGTCCTCAGTGTTGTGAGAACGATGACTGGTTAAAATTTTTGGTGGTTTCTTGTTCAGTCCATAGGCCTACATCATGTGGCAAACCGGTGAGCATGTGGCTCTATTAGTATAGGAGATACCTGAAAACATATCACACTTTTCATCATAGTGCTTTTACCAATGCATAAAATGCATGGAGAAGTCATTTCGAATGACTGGTCCTCAGTGTTGTGAGAACGATGACTGGTTAAAATTTTTGGTGGTTTCTTGTTCAGTCCATAGGCCTACATCATGTGGCAAACCGGTGAGCATGTGGCTCTATTAGTATAGGAGATACCTGAAAACATATCACACTTTTCATCATAGTGCTTTTACCAATGCATAAAATGCATGGAGAAGTCATTTCGAATGACTGGTCCTCAGTGTTGTGAGAACGATGACTGGTTAAAATTTTTGGTGGTTTCTTGTTCAGTCCATAGGCCTATATCATGTGGCAAACCGGTGAGCATGTGGCGCTATTAGTATAGGAGATACCTGAAAACATATCACACTTTTCATCATAGTGCTTTTACCAATGCATAAAATGCATGGAGAAGTCATTTCGAATGACTGGTCCTCAGTGTTGTGAGAACGATGACTGGTTAAAATTTTTGGTGGTTTCTTGTTCAGTCCATAGGCCTACATCATGTGGCAAACGGTGAGCATGTGGCTCTATTAGTATAGGAGATACCTGAAAACATATCACACTTTTCATCATAGTGCTTTTACCAATGCATAAAATGCATGGAGAAGTCATTTAGAATGACTGGTCCTCAGTGTTGTGAGAACGATGACTGGTTAAAATTTTTGGTGGTTTCTTGTTCAGTCCATAGGCCTACATCATGTGGCAAACCGGTGAGCATGTGGCTCTATTAGTATAGGAGATACCTGAAAACATATCACACTTTTCATCATAGTGCTTTTACCAATGCATAAAATGCATGGAGAAGTCATTTCGAATGACTGGTCCTTAGTGTTGTGAGAACGATGACTGGTTAAAATGTTTGGTGGTTTCTTGTTCAGTCCATAGGCCTACATCATGTGGCAAACCGGTGAGCATGTGGCTCTATTAGTATAGGAGATACCTGAAAACATATCACACTTTTCATCATAGTGCTTTTACCAATGCATAAAATGCATGGAGAAGTCATTTCGAATGACTGGTCCTCAGTGTTGTGAGAACGATGACTGGTTAAAATTTTTGGTGGTTTCTTGTTCAGTCCATAGGCCTACATCATGTGGCAAACCGGTGAGCATGTGGCTTTATTAGTATAGGAGATACCTGACAACATATCACACTTTTCATCATAGTGCTTTTACCAATGCATAAAATGCATGGAGAAGTCATTTCGAATGACTGGTCCTCAGTGTTGTGAGAACGATGACTGGTTAAAATTTTTGGTGGTTTCTTGTTCAGTCCATAGGCCTACATCATGTGGCAAACCGGTGAGCATGTGGCTCTATTAGTATAGGAGATACCTGAAAACATATCACACTTTTCATCATAGTGCTTTTACCAATGCATAAAATGCATGGAGAAGTCATTTCGAATGACTGGTCCTCAGTGTTGTGAGAACGATGACTGGTTAAAATTTTTGGTGGTTTCTTGTTCAGTCCATAGGCCTACATCATGTGGCAAACCGGTGAGCATGTGGCTCTATTAGTATAGGAGATACCTGAAAACATATCACACTTTTCATCATAGTGCTTTTACCAATGCATAAAATGCATGGAGAAGTCATTTCGAATGACTGGTCCTCAGTGTTGTGAGAGCGATGACTGGTTAAAATTTTTGGTGGTTTCTTGTTCAGTCCATAGGCCTACATCATGTGGCAAACCGGTGAGCATGTGGCTCTATTAGTATAGGAGATACCTGAAAACATATCACACTTTTCATCATAGTGCTTTTACCAATGCATAAAATGCATGGAGAAGTCATTTCGAATGACTGGTCCTCAGTGTTGTGAGAACGATGACTGGTTAAAATTTTTGGTGGTTTCTTGTTCAGTCCATAGGCCTACATCATGTGGCAAACCGGTGAGCATGTGGCTCTATTAGTATAGGAGATACCTGAAAACATATCACACTTTTCATCATAGTGCTTTTACCAATGCATAAAATGCATGGAGAAGTCATTTCGAATGACTGGTCCTCAAGTGTTGTGAGAACGATGACTGGTTAAAATTTTTGGTGGTTTCTTGTTCAGTCCATAGGCCTACATCATGTGGCAAACCGGTGAGCATGTGGCTCTATTAGTATAGGAGATACCTGAAAACATATCACACTTTTCATCATAGTGCTTTTACCAATGCATAAAATGCATGGAGAAGTCATTTCGAATGACTGGTCCTCAGTGTTGTGAGAACGATGACTGGTTAAAATTTTTGGTGGTTTCTTGTTCAGTCCATAGGCCTACATCATGTGGCAAACCGGTGAGCATGTGGCTCTTTTAGTATAGGAGATACCTGAAAACATATCACACTTTTCATCATAGTGCTTTTACCAATGCATAAAATGCATGGAGAAGTCATTTCGAATGACTGGTCCTCAGCGTTGTGAGAACGATGACTGGTTAAAATTTTTGGTGGTTTCTTGTTCAGTCCATAGGCCTACATCATGTGGCAAACCGGTGAGCATGTGGCTCTATTAGTATAGGAGATACCTGAAAACATATCACACTTTTCATCATAGTGCTTTTACCAATGCATAAAATGCATGGAGAAGTCATTTCGAATGACTGGTCCTCAGTGTTGTGAGAACGATGACTGGTTAAAATTTTTGGTGGTTTCTTGTTCAGTCCATAGGCCTACATCATGTGGCAAACCGGTGAGCATGTGGCTCTATTAGTATAGGAGATACCTGAAAACATATCACACTTTTCATCATAGTGCTTTTACCAATGCATAAAATGCATGGAGAAGTCATTTCGAATGACTGGTCCTCAGCGTTGTGAGAACGATGACTGGTTAAAATTTTTGGTGGTTTCTTGTTCAGTCCATAGGCCTACATCATGTGGCAAACCGGTGAGCATGTGGCTCTATTAGTATAGGAGATACCTGAAAACATATCACACTTTTCATCATAGTGCTTTTACCAATGCATAAAATGCATGGAGAAGTCATTTCGAATGACTGGTCCTCAGTGTTGTGAGAACGATGACTGGTTAAAATTTTTGGTGGTTTCTTGTTCAGTCCATAGGCCTACATCATGTGGCAAACCGGTGAGCATGTGGCTCTATTAGTATAGGAGATACCTGAAAACATATCACACTTTTCATCATAGTGCTTTTACCAATGCATAAAATGCATGGAGAAGTCATTTCGAATGACTGGTCCTCAGTGTTGTGAGAACGATGACTGGTTAAAATTTTTGGTGGTTTCTTGTTCAGTCTATAGGCCTACATCATGTGGCAAACCGGTGAGCATGTGGCTCTATTAGTATAGGAGATACCTGAAAACATATCACACTTTTCATCATAGTGCTTTTACCAATGCATAAAATGCATGGAGAAGTCATTTCGAATGACTGGTCCTCAGTGTTGTGAGAACAATGACTGGTTAAAATTTTTGGTGGTTTCTTGTTCAGTCCATAGGCCTACATCATGTGGCAAACTGGTGAGCATGTGGCTCTATTAGTATAGGAGATACCTGAAAACATATCACACTTTTCATCATAGTGCTTTTACCAATGCATAAAATGCATGGAGAAGTCATTTCGAATGACTGGTCCTCAGTGTTGTGAGAAGGATGACTGGTTAAAATTTTTGGTGGTTTCTTGTTCAGTCCATAGGCCTACATCATGTGGCAAACCGGTGAGCATGTGGCTCTATTAGTATAGGAGATACCTGAAAACATCACACTTTTCATCATAGTGGTTTTACCAATGCATAAAATGCATGGAGAAGTCATTTCGAATGACTGGTCCTCAGTGTTGTGAGAACGATGACTGGTTAAAATTTTTGGTGGTTTCTTGTTCAGTCCATAGGCCTACATCATGTGGCAAACCGGTGAGCATGTGGCTCTATTAGTATAGGAGATACCTGAAAACATATCACACTTTTCATCATAGTGCTTTTACCAATGCATAAAATGCATGGAGAAGTCATTTCGAATGACTGGTCCTCAGTGTTGTGAGAACGATGACTGGTTAAAATTTTTGGTGGTTTCTTGTTCAGTCCATAGGCCCACATCATGTGGCAAACCGGTGAGCATGTGGCTCTATTAGTATAGGAGATACCTGAAAACATATCACACTTTTCATCATAGTGCTTTTACCAATGCATAAAATGCATGGAGAAGTCATTTCGAATGACTGGTCCTCAGTGTTGTGAGAACGATGACTGGTTAAAATTTTTGGTGGTTTCTTGTTCAGTCCATAGGCCTACATCATGTGGCAAACCAGTGAGCATGTGGCTCTATTAGTATAGGAGATACCTGAAAACATATCACACTTTTCATCATAGTGCTTTTACCAATGCATAAAATGCATGGAGAAGTCATTTCGAATGACTGGTCCTCAGTGTTGTGAGAACGATGACTGGTTAAAATTTTTGGTGGTTTCTTGTTCAGTCCATAGGCCTACATCATGTGGCAAACCGGTGAGCATGTGGCTCTATTAGTATAGGAGATACCTGAAAACATATCACACTTTTCATCATAGTGCTTTTACCAATGCATAAAATGCATGGAGAAGTCATTTCGAATGACTGGTCCTCAGTGTTGTGAGAACGATGACTGGTTAAAATTTTTGGTGGTTTCTTGTTCAGTCCATAGGCCTACATCATGTGGCAAACCGGTGAGCATGTGGCGCTATTAGTATAGGAGATACCTGAAAACATATCACACTTTTCATCATAGTGCTTTTACCAATGCATAAAATGCATGGAGAAGTCATTTCGAATGACTGGTCCTCAGTGTTGTGAGAACGATGACTGGTTAAAATTTTTGGTGGTTTCTTGTTCAGTCCATAGGCCTACATCATGTGGCAAACGGTGAGCATGTGGCTCTATTAGTATAGGAGATACCTGAAAACATATCACACTTTTCATCATAGTGCTTTTACCAATGCATAAAATGCATGGAGAAGTCATTTAGAATGACTGGTCCTCAGTGTTGTGAGAACGATGACTGGTTAAAATTTTTGGTGGTTTCTTGTTCAGTCCATAGGCCTACATCATGTGGCAAACCGGTGAGCATGTGGCTCTATTAGTATAGGAGATACCTGAAAACATATCACACTTTTCATCATAGTGCTTTTACCAATGCATAAAATGCATGGAGAAGTCATTTCGAATGACTGGTCCTCAGTGTTGTGAGAACGATGACTGGTTAAAATTTTTGGTGGTTTCTTGTTCAGTCCATAGGCCTACATCATGTGGCAAACCGGTGAGCATGTGGCTCTATTAGTATAGGAGATACCTGAAAACATATCACACTTTTCATCATAGTGCTTTTACCAATGCATAAAATGCATGGAGAAGTCATTTCGAATGACTGGTCCTCAGTGTTGTGAGAACGATGACTGGTTAAAATTTTTGGTGGTTTCTTGTTCAGTCCATAGGCCTACAGCATGTGGCAAACCGGTGAGCATGTGGCTCTATTAGTATAGGAGATACCTGAAAACATATCACACTTTTCATCATAGTGCTTTTACCAATGCATAAAATGCATGGAGAAGTCATTTCGAATGACTGGTCCTCAGTGTTGTGAGAACGATGACTGGTTAAAATTTTTGGTGGTTTCTTGTTCAGTCCATAGGCCCACATCATGTGGCAAACCGGTGAGCATGTGGCTCTATTAGTATAGGAGATACCTGAAAACATATCACACTTTTCATCATAGTGCTTTTACCAATGCATAAAATGCATGGAGAAGTCATTTCGAATGACTGGTCCTCAGTGTTGTGAGAACGATGACTGGTTAAAATTTTTGGTGGTTTCTTGTTCAGTCCATAGGCCTACATCATGTGGCAAACCAGTGAGCATGTGGCTCTATTAGTATAGGAGATACCTGAAAACATATCACACTTTTCATCATAGTGCTTTTACCAATGCATAAAATGCATGGAGAAGTCATTTCGAATGACTGGTCCTCAGTGTTGTGAGAACGATGACTGGTTAAAATTTTTGGTGGTTTCTTGTTCAGTCCATAGGCCTACATCATGTGGCAAACCGGTGAGCATGTGGCTCTATTAGTATAGGAGATACCTGAAAACATATCACACTTTTCATCATAGTGCTTTTACCAATGCATAAAATGCATGGAGAAGTCATTTCGAATGACTGGTCCTCAGTGTTGTGAGAACGATGACTGGTTAAAATTTTTGGTGGTTTCTTGTTCAGTCCATAGGCCTACATCATGTGGCAAACCGGTGAGCATGTGGCGCTATTAGTATAGGAGATACCTGAAAACATATCACACTTTTCATCATAGTGCTTTTACCAATGCATAAAATGCATGGAGAAGTCATTTCGAATGACTGGTCCTCAGTGTTGTGAGAACGATGACTGGTTAAAATTTTTGGTGGTTTCTTGTTCAGTCCATAGGCCTACATCATGTGGCAAACGGTGAGCATGTGGCTCTATTAGTATAGGAGATACCTGAAAACATATCACACTTTTCATCATAGTGCTTTTACCAATGCATAAAATGCATGGAGAAGTCATTTAGAATGACTGGTCCTCAGTGTTGTGAGAACGATGACTGGTTAAAATTTTTGGTGGTTTCTTGTTCAGTCCATAGGCCTACATCATGTGGCAAACCGGTGAGCATGTGGCTCTATTAGTATAGGAGATACCTGAAAACATATCACACTTTTCATCATAGTGCTTTTACCAATGCATAAAATGCATGGAGAAGTCATTTCGAATGACTGGTCCTCAGTGTTGTGAGAACGATGACTGGTTAAAATTTTTGGTGGTTTCTTGTTCAGTCCATAGGCCTACATCATGTGGCAAACCGGTGAGCATGTGGCTCTATTAGTATAGGAGATACCTGAAAACATATCACACTTTTCATCATAGTGCTTTTACCAATGCATAAAATGCATGGAGAAGTCATTTCGAATGACTGGTCCTCAGTGTTGTGAGAACGATGACTGGTTAAAATTTTTGGTGGTTTCTTGTTCAGTCCATAGGCCTACATCATGTGGCAAACCGGTGAGCATGTGGCGCTATTAGTATAGGAGATACCTGAAAACATATCACACTTTTCATCATAGTGCTTTTACCAATGCATAAAATGCATGGAGAAGTCATTTCGAATGACTGGTCCTCAGTGTTGTGAGAACGATGACTGGTTAAAATTTTTGGTGGTTTCTTGTTCAGTCCATAGGCCTACATCATGTGGCAAACCGGTGAGCATGTGGCGCTATTAGTATAGGAGATACCTGAAAACATATCACACTTTTCATCATAGTGCTTTTACCAATGCATAAAATGCATGGAGAAGTCATTTCGAATGACTGGTCCTCAGTGTTGTGAGAACGATGACTGGTTAAAATTTTTGGTGGTTTCTTGTTCAGTCCATAGGCCTACATCATGTGGCAAACCGGTGAGCATGTGGCTCTATTAGTATAGGAGATACCTGAAAACATATCACACTTTTCATCATAGTGCTTTTACCAATGCATAAAATGCATGGAGAAGTCATTTCGAATGACTGGTCCTCAGCGTTGTGAGAACGATGACTGGTTAAAATTTTTGGTGGTTTCTTGTTCAGTCCATAGGCCTACATCATGTGGCAAACCGGTGAGCATGTGGCTCTATTAGTATAGGAGATACCTGAAAACATATCACACTTTTCATCGTAGTGCTTTTACCAATGCATAAAATGCATGGAGAAGTCATTTCGAATGACTGGTCCTCAGTGTTGTGAGAACGATGACTGGTTAAAATTTTTGGTGGTTTCTTGTTCAGTCCATAGGCCTACATCATGTGGCAAACCGGTGAGCATGTGGCCCTATTAGTATAGGAGATACCTGAAAACATATCACACTTTTCATCATAGTGCTTTTACCAATGCATAAAATGCATGGAGAAGTCATTTCGAATGACTGGTCCTCAGTGTTGTGAGAGCGATGACTGGTTAAAATTTTTGGTGGTTTCTTGTTCAGTCCATAGGCCTACATCATGTGGCAAACCGGTGAGCATGTGGCTCTATTAGTATAGGAGATACCTGAAAACATATCACACTTTTCATCATAGTGCTTTTACCAATGCATAAAATGCATGGAGAAGTCATTTCGAATGACTGGTCCTCAGTGTTGTGAGAATGATGACTGGTTAAAATTTTTGGTGGTTTCTTGTTCAGTCCATAGGCCTACATCATGTGGCAAACCGGTGAGCATGTGGCTCTATTAGTATAGGAGATACCTGAAAACATATCACACTTTTCATCATAGTGCTTTTACCAATGCATAAAATGCATGGAGAAGTCATTTCGAATGACTGGTCCTCAGTGTTGTGAGAACGATGACTGGTTAAAATTTTTGGTGGTTTCTTGTTCAGTCCATAGGCCTACATCATGTGGCAAACCGGTGAGCATGTGGCTCTATTAGTATAGGAGATACCTGAAAACATATCACACTTTTCATCATAGTGCTTTTACCAATGCATAAAATGCATGCAAAAGTCATTTCGAATGACTGGTCCTCAGTGTTGTGAGAACGATGACTGGTTAAAATTTTTGGTGGTTTCTTGATCAGTCCATAGGCCTACATCATGTGGCAAACCGGTGAGCATGTGGCTCTTTTAGTATAGGAGATACCTGAAAACATATCACACTTTTCATCATAGTGCTTTTACCAATGCATAAAATGCATGGAGAAGTCATTTCGAATGACTGGTCCTCAGCGTTGTGAGAACGATGACTGGTTAAAATTTTTGGTGGTTTCTTGTTCAGTCCATAGGCCTACATCATGTGGCAAACCGGTGAGCATGTGGCTCTATTAGTATAGGAGATACCTGAAAACATATCACACTTTTCATCATAGTGCTTTTACCAATGCATAAAATGCATGGAGAAGTCATTTCGAATGACTGGTCCTCAGTGTTGTGAGAACGATGACTGGTTAAAATTTTTGGTGGTTTCTTGTTCAGTCCATAGGCCTACATCATGTGGCAAACCGGTGAGCATGTGGCTCTATTAGTATAGGAGATACCTGAAAACATATCACACTTTTCATCATAGTGCTTTTACCAATGCATAAAATGCATGGAGAAGTCATTTCGAATGACTGGTCCTCAGCGTTGTGAGAACGATGACTGGTTAAAATTTTTGGTGGTTTCTTGTTCAGTCCATAGGCCTACATCATGTGGCAAACCGGTGAGCATGTGGCTCTATTAGTATAGGAGATACCTGAAAACATATCACACTTTTCATCATAGTGCTTTTACCAATGCATAAAATGCATGGAGAAGTCATTTCGAATGACTGGTCCTCAGTGTTGTGAGAACGATGACTGGTTAAAATTTTTGGTGGTTTCTTGTTCAGTCCATAGGCCTACATCATGTGGCAAACCGGTGAGCATGTGGCTCTATTAGTATAGGAGATACCTGAAAACATATCACACTTTTCATCATAGTGCTTTTACCAATGCATAAAATGCATGGAGAAGTCATTTCGAATGACTGGTCCTCAGTGTTGTGAGAACGATGACTGGTTAAAATTTTTGGTGGTTTCTTGTTCAGTCTATAGGCCTACATCATGTGGCAAACCGGTGAGCATGTGGCTCTATTAGTATAGGAGATACCTGAAAACATATCACACTTTTCATCATAGTGCTTTTACCAATGCATAAAATGCATGGAGAAGTCATTTCGAATGACTGGTCCTCAGTGTTGTGAGAACAATGACTGGTTAAAATTTTTGGTGGTTTCTTGTTCAGTCCATAGGCCTACATCATGTGGCAAACTGGTGAGCATGTGGCTCTATTAGTATAGGAGATACCTGAAAACATATCACACTTTTCATCATAGTGCTTTTACCAATGCATAAAATGCATGGAGAAGTCATTTCGAATGACTGGTCCTCAGTGTTGTGAGAACGATGACTGGTTAAAATTTTTGGTGGTTTCTTGTTCAGTCCATAGGCCTACATCATGTGGCAAACCGGTGAGCATGTGGCTCTATTAGTATAGGAAATACCTGAAAACATATCACACTTTTCATCATAGTGCTTTTACCAATGCATAAAATGCATGGAGAAGTCATTTCGGATGACTGGTCCTCAGTGTTGTGAGAACGATGACTGGTTAAAATTTTTGGTGGTTTCTTGTTCAGTCCATAGGCCTACATCATGTGGCAAACCGGTGAGCATGTGGCTCTATTAGTATAGGAGATACCTGAAAACATATTACACTTTTCATCATAGTGCTTTTACCAATGCATAAAATGCATGGAGAAGTCATTTCGGATGACTGGTCCTCAGTGTTGTGAGAAAGATGACTGGTTAAAATTTTTGGTGGTTTCTTGTTCAGTCCATAGGCCTACATCATGTGGCAAACCGGTGAGCATGTGGCTCTATTAGTATAGGAGATACCTGAAAACATATCACACTTTTCATCATAGTGCTTTTACCAATGCATAAAATGCATGGAGAAGTCATTTCGAATGACTGGTCCTCAGTGTTGTGAGAACGATGACTGGTTAAAATTTTTGGTGGTTTCTTGTTCAGTCCATAGGCCTACATCATGTGGCAAACCGGTGAGCATGTGACGCTATTAGTATAGGAGATACCTGAAAACATATCACACTTTTCATCATAGTGCTTTTACCAATGCATAAAATGCATGGAGAAGTCATTTCGAATGACTGGTCCTCAGTGTTGTGAGAACGATGACTGGTTAAAATTTTTGGTGGTTTCTTGTTCAGTCCATAGGCCTTCATCATGTGGCAAACCGGTGAGCATGTGGCTCTATTAGAATAGGAGATACCTGAAAACATATCACACTTTTCATCATAGTGCTTTTACCAATGCATAAAATGCATGGAGAGGTCATTTCGAATGACTGGTCCTCAGTGTTGTGAGAACGATGACTGGTTAAAATTTTTGGTGGTTTCTTGTTCAGTCCATAGGCCTACATCATGTGGCAAACCGGTGAGCATGTGGCTCTATTAGTATAGGAGATACCTGAAAACATATCACACTTTTCATCATAGTGCTTTTACCAATGCATAAAATGCATGGAGAAGTCATTTCGAATGACTGGTCCTCAGTGTTGTGAGAACGATGACTGGTTAAAATTTTTGGTGGTTTCTTGTTCAGTCCATAGGCCTACAGCATGTGGCAAACCGGTGAGCATGTGGCTCTATTAGTATAGGAGATACCTGAAAACATATCACACTTTTCATCATAGTGCTTTTACCAATGCATAAAATGCATGGAGAAGTCATTTCGAATGACTGGTCCTCAGTGTTGTGAGAACGATGACTGGTTAAAATTTTTGGTGGTTTCTTGTTCAGTCCATAGGCCTACATCATGTGGCAAACCGGTGAGCATGTGGCTCTATTAGTATAGGAGATACCTGAAAACATATCACACTTTTCATCATAGTGCTTTTACCAATGCATAAAATGCATGGAGAAGTCATTTCGGATGACTGGTCCTCAGTGTTGTGAGAACGATGACTGGTTAAAATTTTTCGTGGTTTCTTGTTCAGTCCATAGGCCTACATCATGTGGCAAACCGGTGAGCATGTGGCTCTATTAGTATAGGAGATACCTGAAAACATATCACACTTTTCATCATAGTGCTTTTACCAATGCATAAAATGCATGGAGAAGTCATTTCGAATGACTGGTCCTCAGTGTTGTGAGAACGATGACTGGTTAAAATTTTTGGTGGTTTCTTGTTCAGTCCATAGGCCTACATCATGTGGCAAACCGGTGAGCATGTGGCTCTATTAGTATAGGAGATACCTGAAAACATATCACACTTTTCATCATAGTGCTTTTACCAATGCATAAAATGCATGGAGAAGTCATTTCGAATGACTGGTCCTCAGTGTTGTGAGAATGATGACTGGTTAAAATTTTTGGTGGTTTCTTGTTCAGTCCATAGGCCTACATCATGTGGCAAACCGGTGAGCATGTGGCTCTATTAGTATAGGAGATACCTGAAAACATATCACACTTTTCATCATAGTGCTTTTACCAATGCATAAAATGCATGGAGAAGTCATTTCGAATGACTGGTCCTCAGTGTTGTGAGAACGATGACTGGTTAAAATTTTTGGTGGTTTCTTGTTCAGTCCATAGGCCTACAGCATGTGGCAAACCGGTGAGCATATGGCTCTATTAGTATAGGAGATACCTGAAAACATATCACACTTTTCATCATAGTGCTTTTACCAATGCACAAAATGCATGGAGAAGTCATTTCGAATGACTGGTCCTCAGTGTTGTGAGAACGATGACTGGTTAAAATTTTTGGTGGTTTCTTGTTCAGTCCATAGGCCTACATCATGTGGCAAACCGGTGAGCATGTGGCTCTATTAGTATAGGAAATACCTGAAAACATATCACACTTTTCATCATAGTGCTTTTACCAATGCATAAAATGCATGGAGAAGTCATTTCGGCTGACTGGTCCTCAGTGTTGTGAGAACGATGACTGGTTAAAATTTTTGGTGGTTTCTTGTTCAGTCCATAGGCCTACATCATGTGGCAAACCGGTGAGCATGTGGCTCTATTAGTATAGGAGATACCTGAAAACATATTACACTTTTCATCATAGTGCTTTTACCAATGCATAAAATGCATGGAGAAGTCATTTCGGATGACTGGTCCTCAGTGTTGTGAGAACGATGACTGGTCAAAATTTTTGGTGGTTTCTTGTTCAGTCCATAGGCCTACATCATGTGGCAAACCGGTGAGCATGTGGCTCTATTAGTATAGGAGATACCTGAAAACATATCACACTTTTCATCATAGTGCTTTTACCAATGCATAAAATGCATGGAGAAGTCATTTCGAATGACTGGTCCTCAGTGTTGTGAGAACGATGACTGGTTAAAATTTTTGGTGGTTTCTTGTTCAGTCCATAGGCCTACATCATGTGGCAAACCGGTGAGCATGTGACGCTATTAGTATAGGAGATACCTGAAAACATATCACACTTTTCATCATAGTGCTTTTACCAATGCATAAAATGCATGGAGAAGTCATTTCGAATGACTGGTCCTCAGTGTTGTGAGAACGATGACTGGTTAAAATTTTTGGTGGTTTCTTGTTCAGTCCATAGGCCTACATCATGTGGCAAAACGGTGAGCATGTGGCTCTATTAGTATAGGAGATACCTGAAAACATATCACACTTTTCATCATAGTGCTTTTACCAATGCATAAAATGCATGGAGAAGTCATTTCGAATGACTGGTCCTCAGTGTTGTGAGAACGATGACTGGTTAAAATTTTTGGTGGTTTCTTGTTCAGTCCATAGGCCTACATCATGTGGCAAACCGGTGAGCATGTGGCTCTATTAGTATAGGAGATACCTGAAAACATATCACACTTTTCATCATAGTGCTTTTACCAATGCATAAAATGCATGGAGAAGTCATTTCGAATGACTGGTCCTCAGTGTTGTGAGAACGATGACTGGTTAAAATTTTTGGTGGTTTCTTGTTCAGTCCATAGGCCTACATCATGTGGCAAACCGGTGAGCATGTGGCTCTATTAGTATAGGAGATACCTGAAAACATATCACACTTTTCATCATAGTGCTTTTACCAATGCATAAAATGCATGGAGAAGTCATTTCGAATGACTGGTCCTCAGTGTTGTGAGAACGATGACTGGTTAAAATTTTTGGTGGTTTCTTGTTCAGTCCATAGGCCTACATCATGTGGCAAACTGGTGAGCATGTGGCTCTATTAGTATAGGAGATACCTGAATACATATCACACTTTTCATCATAGTGCTTTTACCAATGCATAAAATGCATGGAGAAGTCATTTCGAATGACTGGTCCTCAGTGTTGTGAGAACGATGACTGGTTAAAATTTTTGGTGGTTTCTTGTTCAGTCCATAGGCCTACATCATGTGGCAAACCGGTGAGCATGTGGCTCTATTAGTATAGGAGATACCTGAAAACATATCACACTTTTCATCATAGTGCTTTTACCAATGCATAAAATGCATGGAGAAGTCATTTCGAATGACTGGTCCTCAGTGTTGTGAGAACGATGACTGGTTAAAATTTTTGGTGGTTTCTTGTTCAGTCCATAGGCCTACATCATGTGGCAAACCGGTGAGCATGTGGCTCTATTAGTATAGGAGATACCTGAAAACATATCACACTTTTCATCATAGTGCTTTTACCAATGCATAAAATGCATGGAGAAGTCATTTCGAATGACTGGTCCTCAGTGTTGTGAGAACGATGACTGGTTAAAATTTTTGGTGGTTTCTTGTTCAGTCCATAGGCCTACATCATGTGGCAAACCGGTGAGCATGTGGCTCTTTTAGTATAGGAGATACCTGAAAACATATCACACTTTTCATCATAGTGCTTTTACCAATGCATAAAATGCATGGAGAAGTCATTTCGAATGACTGGTCCTCAGTGTTGTGAGAACGATGACTGGTTAAAATTTTTGGTGGTTTCTTGTTCAGTCCATAGGCCTACATCATGTGGCAAACCGGTGAGCATGTGGCTCTATTAGTATAGGAGATACCTGAAAACATATCACACTTTTCATCATAGTGCTTTTACCAATGCATAAAATGCATGGAGAAGTCATTTCGAATGACTGGTCCTCAGCGTTGTGAGAACGATGACTGGTTGAAATTTTTGGTGGTTTCTTGTTCAGTCCATAGGCCTACATCATGTGGCAAACCGGTGAGCATGTGGCTCTATTAGTATAGGAGATACCTGAAAACATATCACACTTTTCATCATAGTGCTTTTACCAATGCATAAAATGCATGGAGAAGTCATTTCGAATGACTGGTCCTCAGTGTTGTGAGAACGATGACTGGTTAAAATTTTTGGTGGTTTCTTGTTCAGTCCATAGGCCTACATCATGTGGCAAACCGGTGAGCATGTGGCTCTATTAGTATAGGAGATACCTGAAAACATATCACACTTTTCATTATAGTGCTTTTACCAATGCATAAAATGCATGGAGAAGTTATTTCGAATGACTGGTCCTCAGCGTTGTGAGAACGATGACTGGTTAAAATTTTTGGTGGTTTCTTGTTCAGTCCATAGGCCTACATCATGTGGCAAACCGGTGAGCATGTGGCTCTATTAGTATAGGAGATACCTGAAAACATATCACACTTTTCATCATAGTGCTTTTACCAATGCATAAAATGCATGGAGAAGTCATTTCGAATGACTGGTCCTCAGTGTTGTGAGAACGATGACTGGTTAAAATTTTTGGTGGTTTCTTGTTCAGTCCATAGGCCTACATCATGTGGCAAACCGGTGAGCATGTGGCTCTATTAGTATAGGAGATACCTGAAAACATATCACACTTTTCATCATAGTGCTTTTACCAATGCATAAAATGCATGGAGAAGTCATTTCGAATGACTGGTCCTCAGTGTTGTGAGAACGATGACTGGTTAAAATTTTTGGTGGTTTCTTGTTCAGTCCATAGGCCTACAGCATGTGGCAAACCGGTGAGCATGTGGCTCTATTAGTATAGGAGATACCTGAAAACATATCACACTTTTCATCATAGTGCTTTTACCAATGCACAAAATGCATGGAGAAGTCATTTCGAATGACTGGTCCTCAGTGTTGTGAGAATGATGACTGGTTAAAATTTTTGGTGGTTTCTTGTTCAGTCCATAGGCCTACATCATGTGGCAAACCGGTGAGCATGTGGCTCTATTAGTATAGGAGATACCTGAAAACATATCACACTTTTCATCATAGTGCTTTTACCAATGCATAAAATGCATGGAGAAGTCATTTCGAATGACTGGTCCTCAGTGTTGTGAGAACGATGACTGGTTAAAATTTTTGGTGGTTTCTTGTTCAGTCCATAGGCCTACATCATGTGGCAAACCGGTGAGCATGTGGCTCTATTAGTATAGGAGATACCTGAAAACATCACACTTTTCATCATAGTGCTTTTACCAATGCATAAAATGCATGGAGAAGTCATTTCGAATGACTGGTCCTCAGTGTTGTGAGAACGATGACTGGTTAAAATTTTTGGTGGTTTCTTGTTCAGTCTATAGGCCTACATCATGTGGCAAACCGGTGAGCATGTGGCTCTATTAGTATAGGAGATACCTGAAAACATATCACACTTTTCATCATAGTGCTTTTACCAATGCATAAAATGCATGGAGAAGTCATTTCGAATGACTGGTCCTCAGTGTTGTGAGAACAATGACTGGTTAAAATTTTTGGTGGTTTCTTGTTCAGTCCATAGGCCTACATCATGTGGCAAACCGGTGAGCATGTGGCTCTATTAGTATAGGAGATACCTGAAAACATATCACACTTTTCATCATAGTGCTTTTACCAATGCATAAAATGCATGGAGAAGTCATTTCGAATGACTGGTCCTCAGTGTTGTGAGAACGATGACTGGTTAAAATTTTTGGTGGTTTCTTGTTCAGTCCATAGGCCTACATCATGTGGCAAACCGGTGAGCATGTGGCTCTATTAGTATAGGAGATACCTGAAAACATATTACACTTTTCATCATAGTGCTTTTACCAATGCATAAAATGCATGGAGAAGTCATTTCGGATGACTGGTCCTCAGTGTTGTGAGAACGATGACTGGTCAAAATTTTTGGTGGTTTCTTGTTCAGTCCATAGGCCTACATCATGTGGCAAACCGGTGAGCATGTGGCTCTATTAGTATAGGAGATACCTGAAAACATATCACACTTTTCATCATAGTGCTTTTACCAATGCATAAAATGCATGGAGAAGTCATTTCGAATGACTGGTCCTCAGTGTTGTGAGAACGATGACTGGTTAAAATTTTTGGTGGTTTCTTGTTCAGTCCATAGGCCTACATCATGTGGCAAACCGGTGAGCATGTGACGCTATTAGTATAGGAGATACCTGAAAACATATCACACTTTTCATCATAGTGCTTTTACCAATGCATAAAATGCATGGAGAAGTCATTTCGAATGACTGGTCCTCAGTGTTGTGAGAACGATGACTGGTTAAAATTTTTGGTGGTTTCTTGTTCAGTCCATAGGCCTACATCATGTGGCAAAACGGTGAGCATGTGGCTCTATTAGTATAGGAGATACCTGAAAACATATCACACTTTTCATCATAGTGCTTTTACCAATGCATAAAATGCATGGAGAAGTCATTTCGAATGACTGGTCCTCAGTGTTGTGAGAACGATGACTGGTTAAAATTTTTGGTGGTTTCTTGTTCAGTCCATAGGCCTACATCATGTGGCAAACCGGTGAGCATGTGGCTCTATTAGTATAGGAGATACCTGAAAACATATCACACTTTTCATCATAGTGCTTTTACCAATGCATAAAATGCATGGAGAAGTCATTTCGAATGACTGGTCCTCAGTGTTGTGAGAACGATGACTGGTTAAAATTTTTGGTGGTTTCTTGTTCAGTCCATAGGCCTACATCATGTGGCAAACCGGTGAGCATGTGGCTCTATTAGTATAGGAGATACCTGAAAACATATCACACTTTTCATCATAGTGCTTTTACCAATGCATAAAATGCATGGAGAAGTCATTTCGAATGACTGGTCCTCAGTGTTGTGAGAACGATGACTGGTTAAAATTTTTGGTGGTTTCTTGTTCAGTCCATAGGCCTACATCATGTGGCAAACCGGTGAGCATGTGGCTCTATTAGTATAGGAGATACCTGAAAACATATCACACTTTTCATCATAGTGCTTTTACCAATGCATAAAATGCATGGAGAAGTCATTTCGAATGACTGGTCCTCAGTGTTGTGAGAACGATGACTGGTTAAAATTTTTGGTGGTTTCTTGTTCAGTCCATAGGCCTACATCATGTGGCAAACCGGTGAGCATGTGGCTCTATTAGTATAGGAGATACCTGAAAACATATCACACTTTTCATCATAGTGCTTTTACCAATGCATAAAATGCATGGAGAAGTCATTTCGAATGACTGGTCCTCAGTGTTGTGAGAACGATGACTGGTTAAAATTTTTGGTGGTTTCTTGTTCAGTCCATAGGCCTACATCATGTGGCAAACCGGTGAGCATGTGGCTCTATTAGTATAGGAGATACCTGAAAACATATCACACTTTTCATCATAGTGCTTTTACCAATGCATAAAATGCATGGAGAAGTCATTTCGAATGACTGGTCCTCAGTGTTGTGAGAACGATGACTGGTTAAAATTTTTGGTGGTTTCTTGTTCAGTCCATAGGCCTACATCATGTGGCAAACCGGTGAGCATGTGGCTCTTTTAGTATAGGAGATACCTGAAAACATATCACACTTTTCATCATAGTGCTTTTACCAATGCATAAAATGCATGGAGAAGTCATTTCGAATGACTGGTCCTCAGTGTTGTGAGAACGATGACTGGTTAAAATTTTTGGTGGTTTCTTGTTCAGTCCATAGGCCTACATCATGTGGCAAACCGGTGAGCATGTGGCTCTATTAGTATAGGAGATACCTGAAAACATATCACACTTTTCATCATAGTGCTTTTACCAATGCATAAAATGCATGGAGAAGTCATTTCGAATGACTGGTCCTCAGCGTTGTGAGAACGATGACTGGTTGAAATTTTTGGTGGTTTCTTGTTCAGTCCATAGGCCTACATCATGTGGCAAACCGGTGAGCATGTGGCTCTATTAGTATAGGAGATACCTGAAAACATATCACACTTTTCATCATAGTGCTTTTACCAATGCATAAAATGCATGGAGAAGTCATTTCGAATGACTGGTCCTCAGTGTTGTGAGAACGATGACTGGTTAAAATTTTTGGTGGTTTCTTGTTCAGTCCATAGGCCTACATCATGTGGCAAACCGGTGAGCATGTGGCTCTATTAGTATAGGAGATACCTGAAAACATATCACACTTTTCATTATAGTGCTTTTACCAATGCATAAAATGCATGGAGAAGTTATTTCGAATGACTGGTCCTCAGCGTTGTGAGAACGATGACTGGTTAAAATTTTTGGTGGTTTCTTGTTCAGTCCATAGGCCTACATCATGTGGCAAACCGGTGAGCATGTGGCTCTATTAGTATAGGAGATACCTGAAAACATATCACACTTTTCATCATAGTGCTTTTACCAATGCATAAAATGCATGGAGAAGTCATTTCGAATGACTGGTCCTCAGTGTTGTGAGAACGATGACTGGTTAAAATTTTTGGTGGTTTCTTGTTCAGTCCATAGGCCTACATCATGTGGCAAACCGGTGAGCATGTGGCTCTATTAGTATAGGAGATACCTGAAAACATATCACACTTTTCATCATAGTGCTTTTACCAATGCATAAAATGCATGGAGAAGTCATTTCGAATGACTGGTCCTCAGTGTTGTGAGAACGATGACTGGTTAAAATTTTTGGTGGTTTCTTGTTCAGTCCATAGGCCTACAGCATGTGGCAAACCGGTGAGCATGTGGCTCTATTAGTATAGGAGATACCTGAAAACATATCACACTTTTCATCATAGTGCTTTTACCAATGCACAAAATGCATGGAGAAGTCATTTCGAATGACTGGTCCTCAGTGTTGTGAGAATGATGACTGGTTAAAATTTTTGGTGGTTTCTTGTTCAGTCCATAGGCCTACATCATGTGGCAAACCGGTGAGCATGTGGCTCTATTAGTATAGGAGATACCTGAAAACATATCACACTTTTCATCATAGTGCTTTTACCAATGCATAAAATGCATGGAGAAGTCATTTCGAATGACTGGTCCTCAGTGTTGTGAGAACGATGACTGGTTAAAATTTTTGGTGGTTTCTTGTTCAGTCCATAGGCCTACATCATGTGGCAAACCGGTGAGCATGTGGCTCTATTAGTATAGGAGATACCTGAAAACATCACACTTTTCATCATAGTGCTTTTACCAATGCATAAAATGCATGGAGAAGTCATTTCGAATGACTGGTCCTCAGTGTTGTGAGAACGATGACTGGTTAAAATTTTTGGTGGTTTCTTGTTCAGTCTATAGGCCTACATCATGTGGCAAACCGGTGAGCATGTGGCTCTATTAGTATAGGAGATACCTGAAAACATATCACACTTTTCATCATAGTGCTTTTACCAATGCATAAAATGCATGGAGAAGTCATTTCGAATGACTGGTCCTCAGTGTTGTGAGAACAATGACTGGTTAAAATTTTTGGTGGTTTCTTGTTCAGTCCATAGGCCTACATCATGTGGCAAACCGGTGAGCATGTGGCTCTATTAGTATAGGAGATACCTGAAAACATATCACACTTTTCATCATAGTGCTTTTACCAATGCATAAAATGCATGGAGAAGTCATTTCGAATGACTGGTCCTCAGTGTTGTGAGAACGATGACTGGTTAAAATTTTTGGTGGTTTCTTGTTCAGTCCATAGGCCTACATCATGTGGCAAACCGGTGAGCATGTGGCTCTATTAGTATAGGAGATACCTGAAAACATATCACACTTTTCATCATAGTGCTTTTACCAATGCATAAAATGCATGGAGAAGTCATTTCGAATGACTGGTCCTCAGTGTTGTGAGAACAATGACTGGTTAAAATTTTTGGTGGTTTCTTGTTCAGTCCATAGGCCTACATCATGTGGCAAACCGGTGAGCATGTGGCTCTATTAGTATAGGAGATACCTGAAAACATATCACACTTTTCATCATAGTGCTTTTACCAATGCATAAAATGCATGGAGAAGTCATTTCGAATGACTGGTCCTCAGTGTTGTGAGAACGATGACTGGTTAAAATTTTTGGTGGTTTCTTGTTCAGTCCATAGGCCTACAGCATGTGGCAAACCGGTGAGCATGTGGCTCTATTAGTATAGGAAATACCTGAAAACATATCACACTTTTCATCATAGTGCTTTTACCAATGCATAAAATGCATGGAGAGGTCATTTCGAATGACTGGTCCTCAGTGTTGTGAGAACGATGACTGGTTAAAATTTTTGGTGGTTTCTTGTTCAGTCCATAGGCCTTCATCATGTGGCAAACCGGTGAGCATGTGGCTCTATTAGAATAGGAGATACCTGAAAACATATCACACTTTTCATCATAGTGCTTTTACCAATGCATAAAATGCATGGAGAGGTCATTTCGAATGACTGGTCCTCAGTGTTGTGAGAACGATGACTGGTTAAAATTTTTGGTGGTTTCTTGTTCAGTCCATAGGCCTTCATCATGTGGCAAACCGGTGAGCATGTGGCTCTATTAGAATAGGAGATACCTGAAAACATATCACACTTTTCATCATAGTGCTTTTACCAATGCATAAAATGCATGGAGAGGTCATTTCGAATGACTGGTCCTCAGTGTTGTGAGAACGATGACTGGTTAAAATTTTTGGTGGTTTCTTGTTCAGTCTATAGGCCTACATCATGTGGCAAACCGGTGAGCATGTGGCTCTATTAGTATAGGAGATACCTGAAAACATCACACTTTTCATCATAGTGCTTTTACCAATGCATAAAATGCATGGAGAAGTCATTTCGAATGACTGGTCCTCAGTGTTGTGAGAACGATGACTGGTTAAAATTTTTGGTGGTTTCTTGTTCAGTCCATAGGCCTACATCATGTGGCAAACCGGTGAGCATGTGGCTCTATTAGTATAGGAGATACCTGAAAACATATCACACTTTTCATCATAGTGCTTTTACCAATGCATAAAATGCATGGAGAAGTCATTTCGGATGACTGGTCCTCAGTGTTGTGAGAACGATGACTGGTTAAAATTTTTGGTGGTTTCTTGTTCAGTCCATAGGCCTACATCATGTGGCAAACCGGTGAGCATGTGGCTCTATTAGTATAGGAGATACCTGAAAACATATTACACTTTTCATCATAGTGCTTTTACCAATGCATAAAATGCATGGAGAAGTCATTTCGGATGACTGGTCCTCAGTGTTGTGAGAACGATGACTGGTTAAAATTTTTGGTGGTTTCTTGTTCAGTCCATAGGGCTACATCATGTGGCAAACCGGTGAGCATGTGGCTCTATTAGTATAGGAGATACCTGAAAACATATCACACTTTCATCATAGTGCTTTTACCAATGCATAAAATGCATGGAGAAGTCATTTCGAATGACTGGTCCTCAGTGTTGTGAGAACGATGACTGGTTAAAATTTTTGGTGGTTTCTTGTTCAGTCCATAGGCCTACATCATGTGGCAAACCGGTGAGCATGTGGCTCTATTAGTATAGGAGATACCTGAAAACATATCACACTTTTCATCATAGTGCTTTTACCAATGCATAAAATGCATGGAGAAGTCATTTCGAATGACTGGTCCTCAGTGTTGTGAGAACGATGACTGGTTAAAATTTTTGGTGGTTTCTTGTTCAGTCCATAGGCCTACATCATGTGGCAAACCGGTGAGCATGTGGCTCTATTAGTATAGGAGATACCTGAAAACATATCACACTTTTCATCATAGTGCTTTTACCAATGCATAAAATACATGGAGAAGTCATTTCGAATGACTGGTCCTCAGTGTTGTGAGAACGATGACTGGTTAAAATTTTGGGTGGTTTCATGTTCAGTCCATAGGCCTACATCATGTGGCAAACCGGTGAGCATGTGGCTCTATTAGTATAGGAGATACCTGAAAACATATCACACTTTTCATCATAGTGCTTTTACCAATGCATAAAATGCATGGAGAAGTCATTTCGAATGACTGGTCCTCAGTGTTGTGAGAACGATGACTGGTTAAAATTTTTGGTGGTTTCTTGTTCAGTCCATAGGCCTACATCATGTGGCAAACCGGTGAGCATGTGGCTCTATTAGTATAGGAGATACCTGAAAACATATCACACTTTTCATCATAGTGCTTTTACCAATGCATAAAATGCATGGAGAAGTCATTTCGAATGGGCCTATAGACTGAACAAGAAACCACCAAAAATTTTAACCAGTCATCGTTCTCACAACACTGAGGACCAGTCATTCGAAATGACTTCTCCATGCATTTTATGCATTGGTAAAAGCACTATGATGAAAAGTGTGATATGTTTTCAGGTATCTCCTATACTAAAAGAGCCACATGCTCACCGGTTTGCCACATGATGTAGGCCTATGGACTGAACAAGAAACCACCAAAAATTTTAACCAGTCATCGTTCTCACAACACTGAGGACCAGTCATTCGAAATGACTTCTCCATGCATTTTATGCATTGGTAAAAGCACTATGATGAAAAGTGTGATATGTTTTCAGGTATCTCCTATACTAATAGAGCCATATGCTCACCGGTTTGCCACATGATGTAGGCCTATGGACTGAACAAGAAACCACCAAAAATTTTAACCAGTCATCGTTCTCACAACACTGAGGACCAGTCATTCGAAATGACTTCTCCATGCATTTTATGCATTGGTAAAAGCACTATGATGAAAAGTGTGATATGTTTTCAGGTATCTCCTATATTATTAGAGCCACATGCTCACCGGTTTGCCACATGATGTAGGCCTATGGACTGAACAAGAAACCACCAAAAATTTTAACCAGTCATCGTTCTCACAACACTGAGGACCAGTCATTCGAAATGACTTCTCCATGCATTTTATGCATTGGTAAAAGCACTATGATG
Source organism: Ranitomeya imitator (assembly GCF_032444005.1). Classification (NCBI taxonomy): domain Eukaryota; kingdom Metazoa; phylum Chordata; class Amphibia; order Anura; family Dendrobatidae; genus Ranitomeya; species Ranitomeya imitator. Next base: position 283,642 of record NW_027193764.1, on the reverse strand, counting down.
AAAAGTGTGATATGTTTTCAGGTATCTCCTATACTAATAGAGCCACATGCTCACCGGTTTGCCACATGATGTGGGCCTATGGACTGAACAAGAAACCACCAAAAATTTTAACCAGTCATCGTTCTCACAACACTGAGGACCAGTCATTCGAAATGACTTCTCCATGCATTTTATGCATTGGTAAAAGCACTATGATGAAAAGTGTGATATGTTTTCAGGTATCTCCTATACTAATAGAGCCACATGCTCACTGGTTTGCCACATGATGTAGGCCTATGGACTGAACAAGAAACCACCAAAAATTTTAACCAGTCATCGTTCTCACAACACTGAGGACCAGTCATTCGAAATGACTTCTCCATGCATTTTATGCATTGGTAAAAGCACTATGATGAAAAGTGTGATATGTTTTCAGGTATCTCCTATACTAATAGAGCCACATGCTCACCGGTTTGTCACATGATGTAGGCCTATGGACTGAACAAGAAACCACCAAAAATTTTAACCAGTCATCGTTCTCACAACACTGAGGACCAGTCATTCGAAATGACTTCTCCATGCATTTTATGCATTGGTAAAAGCACTATGATGAAAAGTGTGATATGTTTTCAGGTATCTCCTATACTAATAGAGCCATATGCTCACCGGTTTGCCACATGATGTAGGCCTATGGACTGAACAAGAAACCACCAAAAATTTTAACCAGTCATCGTTCTCACAACACTGAGGACCAGTCATTCGAAATGACTTCTCCATGCATTTTATGCATTGGTAAAAGCACTATGATGAAAAGTGTGATATGTTTTCAGGTATCTCCTATACTAATAGAGCCACATGCTCACCGGTTTGCCACATGATGTAGGCCTATGGACTTAACAAGAAACCACCAAAAATTTTAACCAGTCATTGTTCTCACAACACTGAGGACCAGTCATTCGAAATGACTTCTCCATGCATTTTATGCATTGGTAAAAGCACTATGATGAAAAGTGTGATATGTTTTCAGGTATCTCCTATACTAATAGAGCCACATGCTCACCGGTTTGCCACATGATGTAGGCCTATGGACTGAACAAGAAACCACCAAAAATTTTAACCAGTCATCGTCCTCACAACACTGAGGACCAGTCATTCGAAATGACTTCTCCATGCATTTTATGCATTGGTAAAAGCACTATGATGAAAAGTGTGATATGTTTTCAGGTATCTCCTATACTAATAGAGCCACATGCTCACCGGTTTGCCACATGATGTAGGCCTATGGACTTAACAAGAAACCACCAAAAATTTTAACCAGTCATTGTTCTCACAACACTGAGGACCAGTCATTCGAAATGACTTCTCCATGCATTTTATGCATTGGTAAAAGCACTATGATGAAAAGTGTGATATGTTTTCAGGTATCTCCTATACTAATAGAGCCACATGCTCACCGGTTTGCCACATGATGTAGGCCTATGGACTGAACAAGAAACCACCAAAAATTTTAACCAGTCATCGTCCTCACAACACTGAGGACCAGTCATTCGAAATGACTTCTCCATGCATTTTATGCATTGGTAAAAGCACTATGATGAAAAGTGTGATATGTTTTCAGGTATCTCCTATACTAATAGAGCCACATGCTCACCGGTTTGCCACATGATGTAGGCCTATGGACTGAACAAGAAACCACCAAAAATTTTAACCAGTCATCGTTCTCACAACACTGAGGACCAGTCATTCGAAATGACTTCTCCATGCATTTTATGCATTGGTAAAAGCACTATGATGAAAAGTGTGATATGTTTTCAGGTATCTCCTATACTAATAGAGCCACATGCTCACCGGTTTGCCACATGATGTAGGCCTATGGACTGAACAAGAAACCACCAAAAATTTTAACCAGTCATCGTTCTCACAACACTGAGGACCAGTCATTCGAAATGACTTCTCCATGCATTTTATGCATTGGTAAAAGCACTATGATGAAAAGTGTGATATGTTTTCAGGTATCTCCTATACTAATAGAGCCACATGCTCACCGGTTTACCACATGATGTAGGCCTATGGACTGAACAAGAAACCACCAAAAATTTTAACCAGTCATCGTTCTCACAACACTGAGGACCAGTCATTCGAAATGACTTCTCCATGCATTTTATGCATTGGTAAAAGCACTATGATGAAAAGTGTAATATGTTTTCAGGTATCTCCTATACTAATAGAGCCACATGCTCACCGGTTTGCCACATGATGTAGGCCTATGGACTGAACAAGAAACCACCAAAAATTTTAACCAGTCATCGTTCTCACAACACTGAGGACCAGTCATTCGAAATGACTTCTCCATGCATTTTATGCATTGGTAAAAGCACTATGATGAAAAGTGTGATATGTTTTCAGGTATCTCCTATACTAATAGAGCCACATGCTCACCGGTTTGCCACATGATGTAGGCCTATGGACTGAACAAGAAACCACCAAAAATTTTAACCAGTCATCGTTCTCACAACACTGAGGACCAGTCATTCGAAATGACTTCTCCATGCATTTTATGCATTGGTAAAAGCACTATGATGAAAAGTGTGATATGTTTTCAGGTATCTCCTATATTATTAGAGCCACATGCTCACCGGTTTGCCACATGATGTAGGCCTATGGACTGAACAAGAAACCACCAAAAATTTTAACCAGTCATCGTTCTCACAACACTGAGGACCAGTCATTCGAAATGACTTCTCCATGCATTTTATGCATTGGTAAAAGCACTATGATGAAAAGTGTGATATGTTTTCAGGTATCTCCTATACTAATAGAGCCACATGCTCACCGGTTTGCCACATGATGTGGGCCTATGGACTGAACAAGAAACCACCAAAAATTTTAACCAGTCATCGTTCTCACAACACTGAGGACCAGTCATTCGAAATGACTTCTCCATGCATTTTATGCATTGGTAAAAGCACTATGATGAAAAGTGTGATATGTTTTCAGGTATCTCCTATACTAATAGAGCCACATGCTCACTGGTTTGCCACATGATGTAGGCCTATGGACTGAACAAGAAACCACCAAAAATTTTAACCAGTCATCGTTCTCACAACACTGAGGACCAGTCATTCGAAATGACTTCTCCATGCATTTTATGCATTGGTAAAAGCACTATGATGAAAAGTGTGATATGTTTTCAGGTATCTCCTATACTAATAGAGCCACATGCTCACCGGTTTGTCACATGATGTAGGCCTATGGACTGAACAAGAAACCACCAAAAATTTTAACCAGTCATCGTTCTCACAACACTGAGGACCAGTCATTCGAAATGACTTCTCCATGCATTTTATGCATTGGTAAAAGCACTATGATGAAAAGTGTGATATGTTTTCAGGTATCTCCTATACTAATAGAGCCATATGCTCACCGGTTTGCCACATGATGTAGGCCTATGGACTGAACAAGAAACCACCAAAAATTTTAACCAGTCATCGTTCTCACAACACTGAGGACCAGTCATTCGAAATGACTTCTCCATGCATTTTATGCATTGGTAAAAGCACTATGATGAAAAGTGTGATATGTTTTCAGGTATCTCCTATACTAATAGAGCCACATGCTCACCGGTTTGCCACATGATGTAGGCCTATGGACTTAACAAGAAACCACCAAAAATTTTAACCAGTCATTGTTCTCACAACACTGAGGACCAGTCATTCGAAATGACTTCTCCATGCATTTTATGCATTGGTAAAAGCACTATGATGAAAAGTGTGATATGTTTTCAGGTATCTCCTATACTAATAGAGCCACATGCTCACCGGTTTGCCACATGATGTAGGCCTATGGACTGAACAAGAAACCACCAAAAATTTTAACCAGTCATCGTCCTCACAACACTGAGGACCAGTCATTCGAAATGACTTCTCCATGCATTTTATGCATTGGTAAAAGCACTATGATGAAAAGTGTGATATGTTTTCAGGTATCTCCTATACTAATAGAGCCACATGCTCACCGGTTTGCCACATGATGTAGGCCTATGGACTTAACAAGAAACCACCAAAAATTTTAACCAGTCATTGTTCTCACAACACTGAGGACCAGTCATTCGAAATGACTTCTCCATGCATTTTATGCATTGGTAAAAGCACTATGATGAAAAGTGTGATATGTTTTCAGGTATCTCCTATACTAATAGAGCCACATGCTCACCGGTTTGCCACATGATGTAGGCCTATGGACTGAACAAGAAACCACCAAAAATTTTAACCAGTCATCGTCCTCACAACACTGAGGACCAGTCATTCGAAATGACTTCTCCATGCATTTTATGCATTGGTAAAAGCACTATGATGAAAAGTGTGATATGTTTTCAGGTATCTCCTATACTAATAGAGCCACATGCTCACCGGTTTGCCACATGATGTAGGCCTATGGACTGAACAAGAAACCACCAAAAATTTTAACCAGTCATCGTTCTCACAACACTGAGGACCAGTCATTCGAAATGACTTCTCCATGCATTTTATGCATTGGTAAAAGCACTATGATGAAAAGTGTAATATGTTTTCAGGTATCTCCTATACTAATAGAGCCACATGCTCACCGGTTTGCCACATGATGTAGGCCTATGGACTGAACAAGAAACCACCAAAAATTTTAACCAGTCATCGTTCTCACAACACTGAGGACCAGTCATTCGAAATGACTTCTCCATGCATTTTATGCATTGGTAAAAGCACTATGATGAAAAGTGTGATATGTTTTCAGGTATCTCCTATACTAATAGAGCCACATGCTCACCGGTTTGCCACATGATGTAGGCCTATGGACTGAACAAGAAACCACCAAAAATTTTAACCAGTCATCGTTCTCAACACTGAGGACCAGTCATTCGAAATGACTTCTCCATGCATTTTATGCATTGGTAAAAGCACTATGATGAAAAGTGTGATGTTTTCAGGTATCTCCTATACTAATAGAGCCACATGCTCACCGGTTTGCCACATGATGTGGGCCTATGGACTGAACAAGAAACCACCAAAAATTTTAACCAGTCATCGTTCTCACAACACTGAGAACCAGTCATTCGAAATGACTTCTCCATGCATTTTATGCATTGGTAAAAGCACTATGATGAAAAGTGTGATATGTTTTCAGGTATCTCCTATACTAATAGAGCCACATGCTCACTGGTTTGCCACATGATGTAGGCCTATGGACTGAACAAGAAACCACCAAAAATTTTAACCAGTCATCGTTCTCACAACACTGAGGACCAGTCATTCGAAATGACTTCTCCATGCATTTTATGCATTGGTAAAAGCACTATGATGAAAAGTGTGATATGTTTTCAGGTATCTCCTATACTAATAGAGCCACATGCTCACCGGTTTGTCACATGATGTAGGCCTATGGACTGAACAAGAAACCACCAAAAATTTTAACCAGTCATCGTTCTCACAACACTGAGGACCAGTCATTCGAAATGACTTCTCCATGCATTTTATGCATTGGTAAAAGCACTATGATGAAAAGTGTGATATGTTTTCAGGTATCTCCTATACTAATAGAGCCATATGCTCACCGGTTTGCCACATGATGTAGGCCTATGGACTGAACAAGAAACCACCAAAAATATTAACCAGTCATCGTTCTCACAACACTGAGGACCAGTCATTCGAAATGACTTCTCCATGCATTTTATGCATTGGTAAAAGCACTATGATGAAAAGTGTGATATGTTTTCAGGTATCTCCTATACTAATAGAGCCACATGCTCACCGGTTTGCCACATGATGTAGGCCTATGGACTGAACAAGAAACCACCAAAAATTTTAACCAGTCATTGTTCTCACAACACTGAGGACCAGTCATTCGAAATGACTTCTCCATGCATTTTATGCATTGGTAAAAGCACTATGATGAAAAGTGTGATATGTTTTCAGGTATCTCCTATACTAATAGAGCCACATGCTCACCGGTTTGCCACATGATGTAGGCCTATGGACTGAACAAGAAACCACCAAAAATTTTAACCAGTCATCGTTCTCACAACACTGAGGACCAGTCATTCGAAATGACTTCTCCATGCATTTTATGCATTGGTAAAAGCACTATGATGAAAAGTGTGATATGTTTTCAGGTATCTCCTATACTAATAGAGCCACATGCTCACCGGTTTGTCACATGATGTAGGCCTATGGACTGAACAAGAAACCACCAAAAATTTTAACCAGTCATCGTTCTCACAACACTGAGGACCAGTCATTCGAAATGACTTCTCCATGCATTTTATGCATTGGTAAAAGCACTATGATGAAAAGTGTGATATGTTTTCAGGTATCTCCTATACTAATAGAGCCATATGCTCACCGGTTTGCCACATGATGTAGGCCTATGGACTGAACAAGAAACCACCAAAAATTTTAACCAGTCATCGTTCTCACAACACTGAGGACCAGTCATTCGAAATGACTTCTCCATGCATTTTATGCATTGGTAAAAGCACTATGATGAAAAGTGTGATATGTTTTCAGGTATCTCCTATACTAATAGAGCCACATGCTCACCGGTTTGTCACATGATGTAGGCCTATGGACTGAACAAGAAACCACCAAAAATTTTAACCAGTCATCGTTCTCACAACACTGAGGACCAGTCATTCGAAATGACTTCTCCATGCATTTTATGCATTGGTAAAAGCACTATGATGAAAAGTGTGATATGTTTTCAGGTATCTCCTATACTAATAGAGCCATATGCTCACCGGTTTGCCACATGATGTAGGCCTATGGACTGAACAAGAAACCACCAAAAATTTTAACCAGTCATCGTTCTCACAACACTGAGGACCAGTCATTCGAAATGACTTCTCCATGCATTTTATGCATTGGTAAAAGCACTATGATGAAAAGTGTGATATGTTTTCAGGTATCTCCTATACTAATAGAGCCACATGCTCACCGGTTTGCCACATGATGTAGGCCTATGGACTGAACAAGAAACCACCAAAAATTTTAACCAGTCATTGTTCTCACAACACTGAGGACCAGTCATTCGAAATGACTTCTCCATGCATTTTATGCATTGGTAAAAGCACTTTGATGAAAAGTGTGATATGTTTTCAGGTATCTCCTATACTAATAGAGCCACATGCTCACCGGTTTGCCACATGATGTAGGCCTATGGACTGAACAAGAAACCACCAAAAATTTTAACCAGTCATCGTTCTCACAACACTGAGGACCAGTCATTCGAAATGACTTCTCCATGCATTTTATGCATTGGTAAAAGCACTATGATGAAAAGTGTGATATGTTTTCAGGTATCTCCTATACTAATAGAGCCACATGCTCACCGGTTTGTCACATGATGTGGGCCTATGGACTGAACAAGAAACCACCAAAAATTTTAACCAGTCATCGTTCTCACAACACTGAGGACCAGTCATTCGAAATGACTTCTCCATGCATTTTATGCATTGGTAAAAGCACTATGATGAAAAGTGTGATATGTTTTCAGGTATCTCCTATACTAATAGAGCCATATGCTCACCGGTTTGCCACATGATGTAGGCCTATGGACTGAACAAGAAACCACCAAAAATTTTAACCAGTCATCGTTCTCACAACACTGAGGACCAGTCATTCGAAATGACTTCTCCATGCATTTTATGCATTGGTAAAAGCACTATGATGAAAAGTGTGATATGTTTTCAGGTATCTCCTATAATAATAGAGCCACATGCTCACCGGTTTGCCACATGATGTAGGCCTATGGACTGAACAAGAAACCACCAAAAATTTTAACCAGTCATCGTTCTCACAACACTGAGGACCAGTCATTCAAAATGACTTCTCCATGCATTTTATGCATTGGTAAAAGCACTATGATGAAAAGTGTGATATGTTTTCAGGTATCTCCTATACTAATAGAGCCACATGCTCACCGGTTTGCCACATGATGTGGGCCTATGGACTGAACAAGAAACCACCAAAAATTTTAACCAGTCATCGTTCTCACAACACTGAGGACCAGTCATTCGAAATGACTTCTCCATGCATTTTATGCATTGGTAAAAGCACTATGATGAAAAGTGTGATATGTTTTCAGGTATCTCCTATACTAATAGAGCCACATGCTCACCGGTTTGCCACATGATGTAGGCCTATGGACTGAACAAGAAACCACCAAAAATTTTAACCAGTCATCGTTCTCACAACACTGAGGACCAGTCATTCGAAATGACTTCTCCATGCATTTTATGCATTGGTAAAAGCACTATGATGAAAAGTGTGATATGTTTTCAGGTATCTCCTATACTAATAGAGCCACATGCTCACAGGTTTGTCACATGATGTGGGCCTATGGACTGAACAAGAAACCACCAAAAATTTTAACCAGTCATCGTTCTCACAACACTGAGGACCAGTCATTCGAAATGACTTCTCCATGCATTTTATGCATTGGTAAAAGCACTATGATGAAAAGTGTGATATGTTTTCAGGTATCTCCTATACTAATAGAGCCATATGCTCACCGGTTTGCCACATGATGTAGGCCTATGGACTGAACAAGAAACCACCAAAAATTTTAACCAGTCATCGTTCTCACAACACTGAGGACCAGTCATTCGAAATGACTTCTCCATGCATTTTATGCATTGGTAAAAGCACTATGATGAAAAGTGTGATATGTTTTCAGGTATCTCCTATACTAATAGAGCCACATGCTCACCGGTTTGCCACATGATGTAGGCCTATGGACTGAACAAGAAACCACCAAAAATTTTAACCAGTCATCGTTCTCACAACACTGAGGACCAGTCATTCGAAATGACTTCTCCATGCATTTTATGCATTGGTAAAAGCACTATGATGAAAAGTGTGATATGTTTTCAGGTATCTCCTATACTAATAGAGCCACATGCTCACCGGTTTGCCACATGATGTAGGCCTATGGACTGAACAAGAAACCACCAAAAATTTTAACCAGTCATCGTTCTCACAACACTGAGGACCAGTCATTCGAAATGACTTCTCCATGCATTTTATGCATTGGTAAAAGCACTATGATGAAAAGTGTGATATGTTTTCAGGTATCTCCTATACTAATAGAGCCACATGCTCACAGGTTTGTCACATGATGTGGGCCTATGGACTGAACAAGAAACCACCAAAAATTTTAACCAGTCATCGTTCTCACAACACTGAGGACCAGTCATTCGAAATGACTTCTCCATGCATTTTATGCATTGGTAAAAGCACTATGATGAAAAGTGTGATATGTTTTCAGGTATCTCCTATACTAATAGAGCCATATGCTCACCGGTTTGCCACATGATGTAGGCCTATGGACTGAACAAGAAACCACCAAAAATTTTAACCAGTCATCGTTCTCACAACACTGAGGACCAGTCATTCGAAATGACTTCTCCATGCATTTTATGCATTGGTAAAAGCACTATGATGAAAAGTGTGATATGTTTTCAGGTATCTCCTATACTAATAGAGCCACATGCTCACCGGTTTGCCACATGATGTAGGCCTATGGACTGAACAAGAAACCACCAAAAATTTTAACCAGTCATCGTTCTCACAACACTGAGGACCAGTCATTCAAAATGACTTCTCCATGCATTTTATGCATTGGTAAAAGCACTATGATGAAAAGTGTGATATGTTTTCAGGTATCTCCTATACTAATAGAGCCACATGCTCACCGGTTTGCCACATGATGTAGGCCTATGGACTGAACAAGAAACCACCAAAAATTTTAACCAGTCATCGTTCTCACAACACTGAGGACCAGTCATTCGAAATGACTTCTCCATGCATTTTATGCATTGGTAAAAGCACTATGATGAAAAGTGTGATATGTTTTCAAGTATCTCCTATACTAATAGAGCCACATGCTCACCGGTTTGCCACATGATGTAGGCCTATGGACTGAACAAGAAACCACCAAAAATTTTAACCAGTCATCGTTCTCACAACACTGAGGACCAGTCATTCAAAATGACTTCTCCATGCATTTTATGCATTGGTAAAAGCACTATGATGAAAAGTGTGATATGTTTTCAGGTATCTCCTATACTAATAGAGCCACATGCTCACCGGTTTGCCACATGATGTAGGCCTATGGACTGAACAAGAAACCACCAAAAATTTTAACCAGTCATCGTTCTCACAACACTGAGGACCAGTCATTCGAAATGACTTCTCCATGCATTTTATGCATTGGTAAAAGCACTATGATGAAAAGTGTGATATGTTTTCAGGTATCTCCTATATTATTAGAGCCACATGCTCACCGGTTTGCCACATGATGTAGGCCTATGGACTGAACAAGAAACCACCAAAAATTTTAACCAGTCATCGTTCTCACAACACTGAGGACCAGTCATTCGAAATGACTTCTCCATGCATTTTATGCATTGGTAAAAGCACTATGATGAAAAGTGTGATATGTTTTCAGGTATCTCCTATACTAATAGAGCCACATGCTCACCGGTTTGCCACATGATGTGGGCCTATGGACTGAACAAGAAACCACCAAAAATTTTAACCAGTCATCGTTCTCACAACACTGAGAACCAGTCATTCGAAATGACTTCTCCATGCATTTTATGCATTGGTAAAAGCACTATGATGAAAAGTGTGATATGTTTTCAGGTATCTCCTATACTAATAGAGCCACATGCTCACTGGTTTGCCACATGATGTAGGCCTATGGACTGAACAAGAAACCACCAAAAATTTTAACCAGTCATCGTTCTCACAACACTGAGGACCAGTCATTCGAAATGACTTCTCCATGCATTTTATGCATTGGTAAAAGCACTATGATGAAAAGTGTGATATGTTTTCAGGTATCTCCTATACTAATAGAGCCACATGCTCACCGGTTTGTCACATGATGTAGGCCAATGGACTGAACAAGAAACCACCAAAAATTTTAACCAGTCATCGTTCTCACAACACTGAGGACCAGTCATTCGAAATGACTTCTCCATGCATTTTATGCATTGGTAAAAGCACTATGATGAAAAGTGTGATATGTTTTCAGGTATCTCCTATACTAATAGAGCCATATGCTCACCGGTTTGCCACATGATGTAGGCCTATGGACTGAACAAGAAACCACCAAAAATTTTAACCAGTCATCGTTCTCACAACACTGAGGACCAGTCATTCGAAATGACTTCTCCATGCATTTTATGCATTGGTAAAAGCACTATGATGAAAAGTGTGATATGTTTTCAGGTATCTCCTATACTAATAGAGCCACATGCTCACCGGTTTGCCACATGATGTAGGCCTATGGACTGAACAAGAAACCACCAAAAATTTTAACCAGTCATTGTTCTCACAACACTGAGGACCAGTCATTCGAAATGACTTCTCCATGCATTTTATGCATTGGTAAAAGCACTATGATGAAAAGTGTGATATGTTTTCAGGTATCTCCTATAGAGTGTAGGGCATGAAGTGTAGGGCATAGAGTGTAGGGTATAGAGTGTAGAGTGTAGGGATTAGAGTGTATGGTACAGAGTGTAGGGTATAGAGTGTAGAGTATAGGGTATAGAGTGTAGAGTATGGAGTGTAGAGTATAGAGTGTAGGTTATAGAGTGTAGAGTGTAGGGATTAGAGTGTAGGGCATAGAGTGTAGGGCATAGAGTGTATAGTGTAGGGTATAGAGTGTAGGATATAGAGTATAGAGTGTAGGGTATAGAGTGTAGGGTATAGAGTGTAGAGTGTAGGGTATAGAGTGTAGAGTGTAGGGAATAGAGTGTAGGGTATAGAGTGCATGGAATAGAGTGTAGAGTGTATGGTATAGAGTGTAGGGTATAAAGTGTATGGTATAGAGTGTAGGGTACAGAGTGTAGGGTATAGAGTGTAGAGTGTAGGGATTAGACTGTAGGGTATAGAGTGTAGGGTATAGAATGTATGGAATAGAGTATAGGGTATAGAGTATAGAGTGTAGGGTATAGAGTGTAGGGTATAGAGCGTAGGGTGTAGGGTATAGAGTGTAGGGTATAGAGTGTAGGGTATAGAGTGTAGAGTGTAGGGTATAGAGTGTATGGTATAGAGTGTAGGGTATAGAGTGAAGGGTATAGAGTGTAGAGTGTAGGTATAGAGTGTATGGTATAGATTGTATGGTGTAGAGTGTATGGTATAGAGTTTAGGGTATAGAGTGTAGGGTATAGAGTGTAGGGTATAGAGTGTAGGGTATAGAGTGTAGGGTATAGAGTGTAGAGTGTAGGGTATAGAGTGTAGGGTATGGAGTGTAGGGTATAGAGTGTAGGGTATAGAGTGTAGAGTGTAGGGATTAGAGTGTATGGTATAGAGTGTAGGGTATAGAGTGTAGAGTATAGGGTATAGAGTGTAGAGTATGGAGTGTAGAGTATAGAGTGTAGGTTATAGAGTGTAGAGTGTAGGGATTAGAGTGTGGGGCATAGAGTGTAGGGCATAGAGTGTATAGTGTAGGGTATAGAGTGTAGGGTATAGAGTATAGAGTGTAGGGTATAGAGTGTAGGGTATAGAGTGTAGGGTATAGAGTGTAGAGTGTAGGGAATAGAGTGTAGGGTATAGAGTGCATGGAATAGAGTGTAGAGTGTATGGTATAGAGTGTAGGGTATAAAGTGTATGGTATAGAGTGTAGGGTACAGAGTGTAGGGTATAGAGTATAGAGTGTAGGGTATAGAATGTAGGGTATAGAGCATAGGGTGTAGGGTATAGAGTGTAGGGTATAGAGTGTAGGGTATAGAGTGTAGAGTGTAGGGTATAGATTGTATGGTATAGAGTGTAGGGTATAGAGTGAAGGGTATAGAGTGTAGAGTGTAGGTATAGAGTGTATGGTATAGATTGTATGGTGTAGAGTGTATGGTATAGAGTTTAGGGTATAGAGTGTATGGTATAGAGTGTAGGGTATAGAGTGTAGAGTGTAGGGTATAGAGTGTAGGGTATAGAGTGTAGGGCATAGTGTGTAGGGTATAGATTGTAGGGTATAGAGTGTATAGTGTAGGGTATAGAGTGTAGGGTTTAGAGTGTATGGTATAGAGTGTAGGGAATAGAGTGTAGAGTGTATGGTATAGAGTGTAGGGTATAGAGTGTAGAGTGTACGGTATAAAGTGTAGGGTATAGAGTGTAGGGTATAGAGTGTAGAGAGTAAGGTATAGAGTGTAGGGTATAAAGTGTAGGGTATAGAGTGTAGAGTGTAGGGATTAGAGTGTAGGGTATAGAGTGTAGGGTATAGAGTGTAGAATGTACGGTATAGAGTGTAGGGTATAGAGTATAGAGTGTAGGGTATAGAGTGTAGGGCATAGTGTGTAAAGTGTAGAGTGTAGGGTATAGAGTGTAGAGTGTAGGGTATAGAGTGTAGGGTATAGAGTGTATGGAATAGAGTGTAGGGTATAGTGTGTAGAGTGTAGGGTATAGAGTGTAGGGTATAGAGCGTAGGGTGTTGGGTATAGAGTGTAGGGTATAGAGTGTAGGGTATAGAGTGTAGAGTGTAGGGTATAGAGTGTATGGTATAGAGTGTAGGGTGTAGAGTGTAGGGTATAGAGTGTAGAGTGTAGGGTATAGAGTGTAGAGTGTAGGGTATAGAGTGTAGAGTGTATGGGATAGAGTGTAGGGGATAGAGTGTATGGTATAGAGTGTATGGTATAGAGTGTAGGGTATAGAGTGTAGGGTATAGAGTGTAGAGTGTAGGGTATAGAGTGTAGGGTATAGAGTGTAGAGTGTAGGGTATAGAGTGTAGGGTATAGAGTGTAGAGTGTATGGTATAGTGTGTATGGTATAGAGTGTATGATATAGATTGTAGGGTATAGAGTGTAGGGTATAGAGTGTAGAGTGTAGGGTATAGAGTGTAGAGTGTAGGGTATAGAGTGTAGGGTATAGAGTTTAGAGTGTAGGGTATACAGTGTAGGGTATAGAGTGTAGAGTGTATGGTATAGAGTGTAGGGGATAGAGTGTATGGTATAGAGTGTAGAGTGTAGGGTATAGAGTGTAGGGTATAGAGTGTATGGAATAGAGTGTAGGGTATAAAGTGTAGAGTGTAGGGTATAGAGTGTAGGGTATAGAGCGTAGGGTGTAGGGTATAGAGTGTAAGGTATAGAGTGTAGGGTATAGAGTGTAGAGTGTAGGGTATAGAGTGTATGGTATAGAGTGTAGGGTGTAGAGTGTAGGGTATAGAGTGTAGAGTGTAGGGTATAGAGTGTAGGGTATAGAGTGTATGTTATACAGTGTAGAGTGTAGGGTATAGAGTGTATAGTGTAGGGTATAGAGTGTCGGGTATAGAGTGTAGGGTATAGAGCGTATGGTATAGAGTGTAGGGTATAGAGTGGAGGGTATGGAGTGTAGGGTATAGAGTGTAGGGTATAGAGTTTAGGGTATAGAGTGTAGGGTATAGAGTGTAGAGTGTAGGGTATAGAGTGTAGGGTATAGAGTGTAGGGTATAGAGTGTAGAGTATAGAGTGTAGGGTATAGAGTGTAGGGTATAGAGTGTAGAGTGTAGGGTATAGAGTGTAGAGTGTATGGTATAGAGTGCAGGGGATAGAGTGTAGAGTGTGAGGTATAGAGTGTAGGGTATAGAGTGTATGGTATAGAGTGTAGGGTATAGAGTGTAGGGTATAGAGTGTAGGGTATAGAGTGTAGGGTGTAGAGTGTATGGTATAGAGTGTATGGTATAGATTGTAGGGTATAGAGTGTAGGGTATAGAGTGTAGAGTGTAGGGTATATAGTGTAGAGTGTAGGGTATAGAGTGTAGGGTGTAGAGTGTAGAGTGTAGGGTGTAGAGTGTAGGGTATAGAGTGTAGAGTGTATGGTATAGAGTGCAGGGGATAGAGTGTAGAGTGTGAGGTATAGAGTGTAGGGTATAGAGTGTATGGTATAGAGTGTATGGTATAGATTGTAGGGCATAGAGTGTAGGGTATAGAGTGTAGAGTGTAGGGTATAGAGTGTAGGGTATAGAGTGTAGGGTATAGAGTGTATGGTATAGAGTGTATGGTATAGATTGTAGGGTATAGAGTGTAGGGTATAGAGTGTAGAGTGTAGGGTATAGAGTGTAGAGTGTAGGTTATAGAGTGTAGGGTATAGAGTGCAGAGTGTAGGGTATAGAGTGTAGAGTGTATGGTATAGAGTGTAGGGGATAAAGTGTATGGTATAGAGTGTAGGGGATAAAGTGTATGGTATAGAGTGTATGGTATAGAGTGTAGAGTATAGAGTGTAGGGTATAGAGTGTAGAGTGTAGGGTATAGAGTGTAGGGTATAGAGTGTAGAGTGTAGAGATTAGGGTATAGAGTGTAGGGTATAGGGTGTAGGGTATAGAGTGTAGGGTGTAGAGTGTAGGGTATATAGTGTAGGGTATAGAGTGTAGGGTATAGAGTGTAGGGTATAGCGTGTAGGGTATAGAGTGTAGGTTATAGAGTGTAGGGTATAGAGTGTAGGGTATAAAGTGTAGAGTGTAGGGTATAGAGTGTATGGTATAGAGTGTAGAGTGTAGGGTATAGAGTGTATGGTATAGATTGTAGGGTGTAGAATGTATGTTATAGAGTGTAGGGTATAGAGTGTATGGTATAGATTGTAGGGTGTAGAATGTATGTTATAGAGTGTAGGGTATAGAGTGTATGGTATAGAGATTAGAGTGTAGGGTATAGAGTGTAGGGTATAGAGTGTATGGTATAGAGTCTAGGGTATAGAGTGTAGAGTGTAGGGTATAGAGTGTATGGTATAGAGTGTAGGGTATAGAGTGTAGGGTGTAGAGTGTATGGTATAGAGTGTAGGGTATAGTGTGTAGAGTGTAGGGTATAGAGTG
Source organism: Ranitomeya imitator (assembly GCF_032444005.1). Classification (NCBI taxonomy): domain Eukaryota; kingdom Metazoa; phylum Chordata; class Amphibia; order Anura; family Dendrobatidae; genus Ranitomeya; species Ranitomeya imitator. Next base: position 267,844 of record NW_027193764.1, on the reverse strand, counting down.
TAGGGTATAGAGTGTAGGGTATAGAGTGTAGAGTGTAGAGTATAGAGTGTAGAGTTTAGGGTATAGAGTGTAGAGTGTAGGGTATAGAGTGTAGGGTATAGAGTGTAGGGTATTGAGTGTAGGGTATAGAGTGTAGAGTGTAGGGTATAGAGTGTAAGGTATAGAGTGTAGGGTATAGAGTGTAGGGTATAGAGTGTAGAGTATAGAGTGTAGGGTATAGAGTGTAGAGTGTAGCGTATAGAGTGTAGGGTATAGAGTGTAGGGTATAGTGTGTATGGTATAGAGTTTAGGGTATAGAGTGTATGGTATAGAGCGTAGAGTATCGAGTGTAGAGTGTAGGGTATAGAGTGTAGATTGTAGGGTATAGAGTGTAGGGTATATAGTGTAGAGTGTATGGTATAGAGTGTAGGGTATAGAGTGTGTGGTATAGAGTGTATGGTATAGCGTGTAGGGTATGGAGTGTATGGTATAGATTGTAGAGTGTAGGGTATAGTGTGTAGGGTATAGAGTGTAGGGTATAGAGTGTAGGGCATAGAGTGTAGGGTATAGATTGTAGGGTATAGAGTGTAGAGTGTAGGGTATAGAGTGTAGAGTATAGAGTGTATGGTATAGAGTGTAGAGTGTAGGGTATAGAGTGTATAGTGTAGGTTATAGAGTGTAGGGTATAGAGTAAAGGGTATAGAGTGTATGGTATAGAGTGTAGGGAATAGAGTGTAGAGTGTAGGGTATATAGTGTATGGTATAGAGTGTAGGGTATAGAGTGTAGGGTACATAGTGTAGGGTATAGAGTGTAGAGTATAGAGTGTAGGGTATAGAGTGTAGGGTATAGAGTGTAGAGTGTAGAGTGTAGGGTATAGAGTGTAGGGTATAGAGTGTAGGGTATAGAGTGTAGAGTGTAGGTTATAGAGCGTATGGTATAGAGTGTAGGGTATAGAGTGTAGGGTATAGAGTGTAGGGTATAGAGTGTAGGGTATAGAGTGTAGAGTGTAGGGTATAGATTGTAGGGTATAGAGTGTAGAGTGTAGGGTATAGAGTGTAGGGTATAGAATGTAGGGTTTAGATTGTAGGGTATAGAGTGTAGGGTATAGAGTGTAGATTGTAGGGTATAGATTGTAGGGTATGGATTGTATGGTATAGAGTGTAGGGTATAGAGTGTAGGGTATAGAGTGTAGAGTGTACTGATTACAGTGTAGGGTATAGAGTGTAGGGTATAGAATGTATGGAATAGAGTGTAGGGTATAGAGTGTAGGGTATAGAGTGCATGGAATAGAGTGTAGAGTGTAGGGTATAGAGTGTAGGGTATAGAGTGTATGGTATAGAGTGTAGGGAATAGAGTGTAGGGTATAGAGTGTACTGATTACAGTGTAGGGTATAGAGTGTAGGGTATAGAATGTATGGAATAGAGTGTAGGGTATAGAGTATAGAGTGTAGGGTATAGAGTGTAGGGTATAGAGCGTAGGGTGTAGTGTATAGAGTGCAGGGTATAGAGTGTAGGGTATAGAGTGTAGAGTGTAGGGTATAGAGTGTATGGTATAGAGTGTAGAGTGTAGAGTGTAGGGTATAGAGTGTAGGGTATAGAGTGTAGGGTATAGAGTGTAGGGTATAGAGTGTAGAGTGTAGGGTATAGGGTGTAGAGTATAGAGTGTAGGGTATAGAGTGTAGGGTATAGAGTGTAGAGTGTAGGGTAAAGAGTGTAGGGTATAGAGTGTAGAGTGTAGGGTATAGAGTGTATGGTATAGAGTGTAGGGTATAGAGTGTAGGGTATAGAGTGTAGGGTATAGAGTGTAGGGTATAGAGTGTAGGGTATAGAGTGTAGAGTGTAGGGTATAGAGTGTAGGGCATGGAGTGTAGGGTATAGAGTGTAGGGTATAGAGTGTAGAGTGTAGGGATTAGAGTGTATGGTATAGAGTGTAGGGTATAGAGTGTAGAGTATAGGGTATAGAGTGTAGAGTATGGAGTGTAGAGTATAGAGTGTAGGTTATAGAGTGTAGAGTGTAGGGATTAGAGTGTAGGGCATAGAGTGTAGGGCATAGAGTGTATAGTGTAGGGTATAGAGTGTAGGATATAGAGTATAGAGTGTAGGGTATAGAGTGTAGGGTATAGAGTGTAGAGTGTAGGGTATAGAGTGTAGAGTGTATGGTATAGAGTGTAGGGTATAAAGTGTATGGTATAGAGTGTAGGGTACAGAGTGTAGGGTATAGAGTGTAGAGTGTAGGGATTAGACTGTAGGGTATAGAGTGTAGGGTATAGAATGTATGGAATAGAGTATAGGGTATAGAGTATAGAGTGTAGGGTATAGAGTGTAGGGTATAGAGCGTAAGGTGTAGGGTATAGAGTGTAGGGTATAGAGTGTAGGGTATAGAGTGTAGAGTGTAGGGTATAGAGTGTATGGTATAGAGTGTAGGGTATAGAGTGTAGGGTATAGAGTGTAGGGTATAGAGTGTAGGGTATAGAGTGTAGGGTATAGAGTGTAGGGTATAGAGTGTAGAGTATAGAGTGTAGGGTATAGAGTGTAGGGTATAGAGTGTAGGGTATAGAGTGTAGGGTATAGAGTGTAGAGTATAGAGTGTAGGGTATAGAGTGTAGGGAATAGAGTGTAGAGTGTAGAGTATAGGGTATAGAGTGTAGGGTATAGAGTGTAGGGTATAGAGTGTAGAGTGTAGGGTATAGAGCGTATGGTATAGAGTGTAGGGTATAGAGTGTAGGGTATAGAGTGTAGGGTATAGAGTGTAGGGTATAGAGTGTAGAGTGTAGGGTATAGATTGTAGGGTATAGAGTGTAGAGTGTAGGGTATAGAGTGTAGGGTATAGAATGTAGGGTTTAGATTGTAGGGTATAGAGTGTAGGGTATAGAGTGTAGATTGTAGGGTATAGATTGTAGGGTATGGATTGTATGGTATAGAGTGTAGGGTATAGAGTGTAGGGTATAGAGTGTAGAGTGTACTGATTACAGTGTAGGGTATAGAGTGTAGGGTATAGAATGTATGGAATAGAGTGTAGGGTATAGAGTGTAGGGTATAGAGTGCATGGAATAGAGTGTAGAGTGTAGGGTATAGAGTGTAGGGTATAGAGTGTATGGTATAAAGTGTAGGGAATAGAGTGTAGGGTATAGAGTGTACTGATTACAGTGTAGGGTATAGAGTGTAGGGTATAGAATGTATGGAATAGAGTGTAGGGTATAGAGTATAGAGTGTAGGGTATAGAGTGTAGGGTATAGAGCGTAGGGTGTAGTGTATAGAGTGCAGGGTATAGAGTGTAGGGTATAGAGTGTAGAGTGTAGGGTATAGAGTGTATGGTATAGAGTGTAGAGTGTAGAGTGTAGGGTATAGAGTGTAGGGTATAGAGTGTAGGGTATAGAGTGTAGGGTATAGAGTGTAGAGTGTAGGGTATAGGGTGTAGAGTATAGAGTGTAGGGTATAGAGTGTAGGGTATAGAGTGTAGAGTGTAGGGTATAGAGTGTAGGGTATAGAGTGTAGAGTGTAGGGTATAGAGTGTATGGTATAGAGTGTAGGGTATAGAGTGTAGGGTATAGAGTGTAGGGTATAGAGTGTAGGGTATAGAGTGTAGGGTATAGAGTGTAGAGTGTAGGGTATAGAGTGTAGGGCATGGAGTGTAGGGTATAGAGTGTAGGGTATAGAGTGTAGAGTGTAGGGATTAGAGTGTATGGTATAGAGTGTAGGGTATAGAGTGTAGAGTATAGGGTATAGAGTGTAGAGTATGGAGTGTAGAGTATAGAGTGTAGGTTATAGAGTGTAGAGTGTAGGGATTAGAGTGTAGGGCATAGAGTGTAGGGCATAGAGTGTATAGTGTAGGGTATAGAGTGTAGGATATAGAGTATAGAGTGTAGGGTATAGAGTGTAGGGTATAGAGTGTAGAGTGTAGGGTATAGAGTGTAGAGTGTAGGGAATAGAGTGTAGGGTATAGAGTGCATGGAATAGAGTGTAGAGTGTATGGTATAGAGTGTAGGGTATAAAGTGTATGGTATAGAGTGTAGGGTACAGAGTGTAGGGTATAGAGTGTAGAGTGTAGGGATTAGACTGTAGGGTATAGAGTGTAGGGTATAGAATGTATGGAATAGAGTATAGGGTATAGAGTATAGAGTGTAGGGTATAGAGTGTAGGGTATAGAGCGTAGGGTGTAGGGTATAGAGTGTAGGGTATAGAGTGTAGGGTATAGAGTGTAGAGTGTAGGGTATAGAGTGTATGGTATAGAGTGTAGGGTATAGAGTGAAGGGTATAGAGTGTAGAGTGTAGGTATAGAGTGTATGGTATAGATTGTATGGTGTAGAGTGTATGGTATAGAGTTTAGGGTATAGAGTGTAGGGTATAGAGTGTAGGGTATAGAGTGTAGGGTATAGAGTGTAGGGTATAGAGTGTAGAGTGTAGGGTATAGAGTGTAGGGTATGGAGTGTAGGGTATAGAGTGTAGGGTATAGAGTGTAGAGTGTAGGGATTAGAGTGTATGGTATAGAGTGTAGGGTATAGAGTGTAGAGTATAGGGTATAGAGTGTAGAGTATGGAGTGTAGAGTATAGAGTGTAGGTTATAGAGTGTAGAGTGTAGGGATTAGAGTGTAGGGCATAGAGTGTAGGGCATAGAGTGTATAGTGTAGGGTATAGAGTGTAGGGTATAGAGTATAGAGTGTAGGGTATAGAGTGTAGGGTGTAGAGTGTAGAGTGTAGGGTATAGAGTGTAGAGTGTAGGGAATAGAGTGTAGGGTATAGAGTGCATGGAATAGAGTGTAGAGTGTATGGTATAGAGTGTAGGGTATAAAGTGTATGGTATAGAGTGTAGGGTACAGAGTGTAGGGTATAGAGTATAGAGTGTAGGGTATAGAGTGTAGGGTATAGAGCGTAGGGTGTAGGGTATAGAGTGTAAGGTATAGAGTGTAGGGTATAGAGTGTAGAGTGTAGGGTATAGATTGTATGGTATAGAGTGTAGGGTATAGAGTGAAGGGTATAGAGTGTAGAGTGTAGGTATAGAGTGTATGGTATAGATTGTATGGTGTAGAGTGTATGGCATAGAGTTTAGGGTATAGAGTGTATGGTATAGAGTGTAGGGTATAGAGTGTAGAGTGTAGGGTATAGAGTGTAGGGTATAGAGTGTAGAGTGTATGGTATAGAGTGCAGGGGATAGAGTGTAGAGTGTGAGGTATAGAGAGTAGGGTATAGAGTGTATGGTATAGAGTGTATGGTATAGATTGTAGGGCATAGAGTGTAGGGTATAGAGTGTAGAGTGTAGGGTATAGAGTGTAGGGTATAGAGTGTAGGGTATAGAGTGTATGGTATAGAGTGTATGGTATAGATTGTAGGGTATAGAGTGTAGGGTATAGAGTGTAGAGTGTAGGGTATAGAGTGTAGAGTGTAGGTTATAGAGTGTAGGGTATAGAGTGCAGAGTGTAGGGTATAGAGTGTAGAGTGTATGGTATAGAGTGTAGGGGATAAAGTGTATGGTATAGAGTGTAGGGGATAAAGTGTATGGTATAGAGTGTATGGTATAGAGTGTAGAGTATAGAGTGTAGGGTATAGAGTGTAGAGTGTAGGGTATAGAGTGTAGGGTATAGAGTGTAGGGTATAGAGTGTAGGGTGTAGAGATTAGGGTATAGAGTGTAGGGTATAGGGTGTAGGGTATAGAGTGTAGGGTGTAGAGTGTAGGGTATATAGTGTAGGGTATAGAGTGTAGAGTATAGAGTGTAGGGTATAGCGTGTAGGGTATAGAGTGTAGGTTATAGAGTGTAGGGTATAGAGTGTAGGGTATAAAGTGTAGAGTGTAGGGTATAGAGTGTATGGTATAGAGTGTAGAGTGTAGGGTATAGAGTGTATGGTATAGATTGTAGGGTGTAGAATGTATGTTATAGAGTGTAGGGTATAGAGTGTATGGTATAGATTGTAGGGTGTAGAATGTATGTTATAGAGTGTAGGGTATAGAGTGTATGGTATAGAGATTAGAGTGTAGGGTATAGAGTGTAGGGTATAGAGTGTATGGTATAGAGTCTAGGGTATAGAGTGTAGAGTGTAGGGTATAGAGTGTATGGTATAGAGTGTAGGGTATAGAGTGTAGGGTGTAGAGTGTATGGTATAGAGTGTAGGGTATAGTGTGTAGAGTGTAGGGTATAAAGTGTAGGGTATAGAGTGTAGGGTATAGAGTGTAGAGTGTAGAGTATAGAGTGTAGAGTTTAGGGTATAGAGTGTAGAGTGTAGGGTATAGAGTGTAGGGTATAGAGTGTAGGGTATTGAGTGTAGGGTATAGAGTGTAGAGTGTAGGGTATAGAGTGTAAGGTATAGAGTGTAGGGTATAGAGTGTAGGGTATAGAGTGTAGAGTATAGAGTGTAGGGTATAGAGTGTAGAGTGTAGCGTATAGAGTGTAGGGTATAGAGTGTAGGGTATAGTGTGTATGGTATAGAGTTTAGGGTATAGAGTGTATGGTATAGAGCGTAGAGTATCGAGTGTAGAGTGTAGGGTATAGAGTGTAGATTGTAGGGTATAGAGTGTAGGGTATATAGTGTAGAGTGTATGGTATAGAGTGTAGGGTATAGAGTGTGTGGTATAGAGTGTATGGTATAGCGTGTAGGGTATGGAGTGTATGGTATAGATTGTAGAGTGTAGGGTATAGTGTGTAGGGTATAGAGTGTAGGGTATAGAGTGTAGGGCATAGAGTGTAGGGTATAGATTGTAGGGTGTAGAGTGTAGGGTATAGAGTGTAGAGTATAGAGTGTATGGTATAGAGTGTAGAGTGTAGGGTATAGAGTGTATAGTGTAGGTTATAGAGTGTAGGGTATAGAGTAAAGGGTATAGAGTGTATGGTATAGAGTGTAGGGAATAGAGTGTAGAGTGTAGGGTATATAGTGTATGGTATAGAGTGTAGGGTATAGAGTGTAGGGTATATAGTGTAGGGTATAGAGTGTAGGGTATAGAGTGTAGGGCATAGAGTGTAGGGTATAGAGTGTAGAGTGTAGGGTATAGAGTGTAGGGTATAGAGTGTAGGGTATAGAGTGTAGGGTATAGAGTGTAGAGTGTAGGGATTAGAGTGTAGGGTATAGAATGTAGGGTATAGAGTGTAGAGTGTAGGGTATAGAGTGTAGGGTATAGAGTGTAGGCTATAGAGTGTAGGGTATATAGTGTAAAGTGTAGAGTGTAAGGTATAGAGTGTAGAGTGTAGTGTATAGAGTGTAGGGTATAGAGTGTATGGAATAGAGTGTAGGGTATAAAGTGTAGAGTGTAGGGTATAGAGTGTAGGGTATAGAGCGTAGGGTGTAGGGTATAGAGTGTAAGGTATAGAGTGTAGGGTATAGAGTGTAGAGTGTAGGGTATAGAGTGTATGGTATAGAGTGTAGGGTGTAGAGTGTAGGGTATAGAGTGTAGAGTGTAGGGTATAGAGTGTAGGGTATAGAGTGTATGGTATACAGTGTAGAGTGTAGGGTATAGAGTGTATAGTGTAGGGTATAGAGTGTCGGGTATAGAGTGTAGGGTATAGAGCGTATGGTATAGAGTGTAGGGTATAGAGTGTAGAGTGTAGGGTACAGAGTGGAGGGTATGGAGTGTAGGGTATAGAGTGTAGGGTATAGAGTTTAGGGTATAGAGTGTAGGGTATAGAGTGTAGAGTGTAGGGTATAGAGTGTAGGGTATAGAGTGTAGGGTATAGAGTGTAGAGTATAGAGTGTAGGGTATAGAGTGTAGGGTATAGAGTGTAGAGTGTAGAGTGTAGGGTATAGAGTGTAGGGTATAGAGTGTAGGGTATAGAGTGTAGAGTGTAGGGTATAGAGCGTATGGTATAGAGTGTAGGGTATAGAGTGTAGGGTATAGAGTGTAGGGTATAGAGTGTAGGGTATAGAGTGTAGAGTGTAGGGTATAGATTGTAGGGTATAGAGTGTAGAGTGTAGGGTATAGAGTGTAGGGTATAGAATGTAGGGTTTAGATTGTAGGGTATAGAGTGTAGGGTATAGAGTGTAGATTGTAGGGTATAGATTGTAGGGTATGGATTGTATGGTATAGAGTGTAGGGTATAGAGTGTAGGGTATAGAGTGTAGAGTGTACTGATTACAGTGTAGGGTATAGAGTGTAGGGTATAGAATGTATGGAATAGAGTGTAGGGTATAGAGTGTAGGGTATAGAGTGCATGGAATAGAGTGTAGAGTGTAGGGTATAGAGTGTAGGGTATAGAGTGTATGGTATAGAGTGTAGGGAATAGAGTGTAGGGTATAGAGTGTACTGATTACAGTGTAGGGTATAGAGTGTAGGGTATAGAATGTATGGAATAGAGTGTAGGGTATAGAGTATAGAGTGTAGGGTATAGAGTGTAGGGTATAGAGCGTAGGGTGTAGTGTATAGAGTGCAGGGTATAGAGTGTAGGGTATAGAGTGTAGAGTGTAGGGTATAGAGTGTATGGTATAGAGTGTAGAGTGTAGAGTGTAGGGTATAGAGTGTAGGGTATAGAGTGTAGGGTATAGAGTGTAGGGTATAGAGTGTAGAGTGTAGGGTATAGGGTGTAGAGTATAGAGTGTAGGGTATAGAGTGTAGGGTATAGAGTGTAGAGTGTAGGGTATAGAGTGTAGGGTATAGAGTGTAGAGTGTAGGGTATAGAGTGTATGGTATAGAGTGTAGGGTATAGAGTGTAGGGTATAGAGTGTAGGGTATAGAGTGTAGGGTATAGAGTGTAGGGTATAGAGTGTAGAGTGTAGGGTATAGAGTGTAGGGCATGGAGTGTAGGGTATAGAGTGTAGGGTATAGAGTGTAGAGTGTAGGGATTAGAGTGTATGGTATAGAGTGTAGGGTATAGAGTGTAGAGTATAGGGTATAGAGTGTAGAGTATGGAGTGTAGAGTATAGAGTGTAGGTTATAGAGTGTAGAGTGTAGGGATTAGAGTGTAGGGCATAGAGTGTAGGGCATAGAGTGTATAGTGTAAGGTATAGAGTGTAGGATATAGAGTATAGAGTGTAGGGTATAGAGTGTAGGGTATAGAGTGTAGAGTGTAGGGTATAGAGTGTAGAGTGTAGGGAATAGAGTGTAGGGTATAGAGTGCATGGAATAGAGTGTAGAGTGTATGGTATAGAGTGTAGGGTATAAAGTGTATGGTATAGAGTGTAGGGTACAGAGTGTAGGGTATAGAGTGTAGAGTGTAGGGATTAGACTGTAGGGTATAGAGTGTAGGGTATAGAATGTATGGAATAGAGTATAGGGTATAGAGTAAAGAGTGTAGGGTATAGAGTGTAGGGTATAGAGCGTAGGGTGTAGGGTATAGAGTGTAGGGTATAGAGTGTAGGGTATAGAGTGTAGAGTGTAGGGTATAGAGTGTATGGTATAGAGTGTAGGGTATAGAGTGAAGGGTATAGAGTGTAGAGTGTAGGTATAGAGTGTATGGTATAGAGTGTAGAGTGTAGAGTGTAGGGTATAGAGTGTAGGGTATAGAGTGTAGGGTATAGAGTGTAGGGTATAGAGTGTAGAGTGTAGGGTATAGGGTGTAGAGTATAGAGTGTAGGGTATAGAGTGTAGGGTATAGAGTGTAGAGTGTAGGGTATAGAGTGTAGGGTATAGAGTGTAGAGTGTAGGGTATAGAGTGTATGGTATAGAGTGTAGGGTATAGAGTGTAGGGTATAGAGTGTAGGGTATAGAGTGTAGGGTATAGAGTGTAGGGTATAGAGTGTAGAGTGTAGGGTATAGAGTGTAGGGCATGGAGTGTAGGGTATAGAGTGTAGGGTATAGAGTGTAGAGTGTAGGGATTAGAGTGTATGGTATAGAGTGTAGGGTATAGAGTGTAGAGTATAGGGTATAGAGTGTAGAGTATGGAGTGTAGAGTATAGAGTGTAGGTTATAGAGTGTAGAGTGTAGGGATTAGAGTGTAGGGCATAGAGTGTAGGGCATAGAGTGTATAGTGTAAGGTATAGAGTGTAGGATATAGAGTATAGAGTGTAGGGTATAGAGTGTAGGGTATAGAGTGTAGAGTGTAGGGTATAGAGTGTAGAGTGTAGGGAATAGAGTGTAGGGTATAGAGTGCATGGAATAGAGTGTAGAGTGTATGGTATAGAGTGTAGGGTATAAAGTGTATGGTATAGAGTGTAGGGTACAGAGTGTAGGGTATAGAGTGTAGAGTGTAGGGATTAGACTGTAGGGTATAGAGTGTAGGGTATAGAATGTATGGAATAGAGTATAGGGTATAGAGTAAAGAGTGTAGGGTATAGAGTGTAGGGTATAGAGCGTAGGGTGTAGGGTATAGAGTGTAGGGTATAGAGTGTAGGGTATAGAGTGTAGAGTGTAGGGTATAGAGTGTATGGTATAGAGTGTAGGGTATAGAGTGAAGGGTATAGAGTGTAGAGTGTAGGTATAGAGTGTATGGTATAGATTGTATGGTGTAGAGTGTATGGTATAGAGTTTAGGGTATAGAGTGTAGGGTATAGAGTGTAGGGTATAGAGTGTAGGGTATAGAGTGTAGGGTATAGAGTGTAGAGTGTAGGGTATAGAGTGTAGGGTATGGAGTGTAGGGTATAGAGTGTAGGGTATAGAGTGTAGAGTGTAGGGATTAGAGTGTATGGTATAGAGTGTAGGGTATAGAGTGTAGAGTATAGGGTATAGAGTGTAGAGTATGGAGTGTAGAGTATAGAGTGTAGGTTATAGAGTGTAGAGTGTAGGGATTAGAGTGTAGGGCATAGAGTGTAGGGCATAGAGTGTATAGTGTAGGGTATAGAGTGTAGGGTATAGAGTATAGAGTGTAGGGTATAGAGTGTAGGGTATAGAGTGTAGAGTGTAGGGTATAGAGTGTAGAGTGTAGGGAATAGAGTGTAGGGTATAGAGTGCATGGAATAGAGTGTAGAGTGTATGGTATAGAGTGTAGGGTATAAAGTGTATGGTATAGAGTGTAGGGTACAGAGTGTAGGGTATAGAGTATAGAGTGTAGGGTATAGAGTGTAGGGTATATGAGGTTTAACAATGATAAATGTAAGGTTATACACATGGGAAGAGGGAATCAATATCACCATTACACACTGAATGGGAAACCACTGGGTAAATCTGACAGGGAGAAGGACTTGGGGATCCTAGTTAATGATAAACTTACCTGGAGCAGCCAGTGCCAGGCAGCAGCTGCCAAGGCAAACAGGATCATGGGGTGCATTAAAAGAGGTCTGGATACACATGATGAGAGCATTATACTGCCTCTGTACAAATCCCTAGTTAGACCGCACATGGAGTACTGTGTCCAGTTTTGGGCACCGGTGCTCAGGAAGGATATAATGGAACTAGAGAGAGTACAAAGGAGGGCAACAAAATTAATAAAGGGGATGGGAGAACTACAATACCCAGATAGATTAGCGAAATTAGGATTATTTAGTCTAGAAAAAAGACGACTGAGGGGCGATCTAATAACCATGTATAAGTATATAAGGGGACAATACAAATATCTCGCTGAGGATCTGTTTATACCAAGGAAGGTGACGGGCACAAGGGGGCATTCTTTGCGTCTGGAGGAGAGAAGGTTTTTCCACCAACATAGAAGAGGATTCTTTACTGTTAGGGCAGTGAGAATCTGGAATTGCTTGCCTGAGGAGGTGGTGATGGCGAACTCAGTCGAGGGGTTCAAGAGAGGCCTGGATGTCTTCCTGGAGCAGAACAATATTGTATCATACAATTATTAGGTTCTGTAGAAGGACGTAGATCTGGGGATTTATTATGATGGAATATAGGCTGAACTGGATGGACAAATGTCTTTTTTCGGCCTTACTAACTATGTTACTATAGAGCGTAGGGTGTAGGGTATAGAGTGTAAGGTATAGAGTGTAGGGTATAGAGTGTAGAGTGTAGGGTATAGATTGTATGGTATAGAGTGTAGGGTATAGAGTGAAGGGTATAGAGTGTAGAGTGTAGGTATAGAGTGTATGGTATAGATTGTATGGTGTAGAGTGTATGGTATAGAGTTTAGGGTATAGAGTGTATGGTATAGAGTGTAGGGTATAGAGTGTAGAGTGTAGGGTATAGAGTGTAGGGTATAGAGTGTAGGGCATAGTGTGTAGGGTATGGAGTGTATGGTATAGATTGTAGAGTGTAGGGTATAGTGTGTAGGGTATAGAGTGTAGGGTATAGAGTGTAGGGCATAGAGTGTAGGGTATAGATTGTAGGGTATAGAGTGTAGAGTGTAGGGTATAGAGTGTAGAGTATAGAGTGTATGGTATAGAGTGTAGAGTGTAGGGTATAGAGTGTATAGTGTAGGTTATAGAGTGTAGGGTATAGAGTAAAGGGTATAGAGTGTATGGTATAGAGTGTAGGGAATAGAGTGTAGAGTGTAGGGTATATAGTGTATGGTATAGAGTGTAGGGTATAGAGTGTAGGGTATATAGTGTAGGGTATAGAGTGTAGGGTATAGAGTGTAGGGCATAGAGTGTAGGGTATAGAGTGTAGAGTGTAGGGTATAGAGTGTAGGGTATAGAGTGTAGAGTGTAGGGATTAGAGTGTATGGTATAGAGTGTAGGGTATAGAGTGTAGGGTGTAGAGTGTATGGTATAGAGTGTAGGGTATAGTGTGTAGAGTGTAGGGTATAAAGTGTAGGGTATAGAGTGTAGGGTATAGAGTGTAGAGTGTAGAGTATAGAGTGTAGAGTTTAGGGTATAGAGTGTAGAGTGTAGGGTATAGAGTGTAGGGTATAGAGTGTAGGGTATTGAGTGTAGGGTATAGAGTGTAGAGTGTAGGGTATAGAGTGTAAGGTATAGAGTGTAGGGTATAGAGTGTAGGGTATAGAGTGTAGAGTATAGAGTGTAGGGCATAGAGTGTAGAGTGTAGCGTATAGAGTGTAGGGTATAGAGTGTAGGGTATAGTGTGTATGGTATAGAGTTTAGGGTATAGAGTGTATGGTATAGAGCGTAGAGTATCGAGTGTAGAGTGTAGGGTATAGAGTGTAGATTGTAGGGTATAGAGTGTAGGGTATATAGTGTAGAGTGTATGGTATAGAGTGTAGGGTATAGAGTGTGTGGTATAGAGTGTATGGTATAGCGTGTAGGGTATGGAGTGTATGGTATAGATTGTAGAGTGTAGGGTATAGTGTGTAGGGTATAGAGTGTAGGGTATAGAGTGTAGGGCATAGAGTGTAGGGTATAGATTGTAGGGTATAGAGTGTAGAGTGTAGGGTATAGAGTGTAGAGTATAGAGTGTATGGTATAGAGTGTAGAGTGTAGGGTATAGAGTGTATAGTGTAGGTTATAGAGTGTAGGGTATAGAGTAAAGGGTATAGAGTGTATGGTATAGAGTGTAGGGAATAGAGTGTAGAGTGTAGGGTATATAGTGTATGGTATAGAGTGTAGGGTATAGAGTGTAGGGTATATAGTGTAGGGTATAGAGTGTAGGGTATAGAGTGTAGGGCATAGAGTGTAGGGTATAGAGTGTAGAGTGTAGGGTATAGAGTGTAGGGTATAGAGTGTAGGGTATAGAGTGTAGGGTATAGAGTGTAGAGTGTAGGGATTAGAGTGTAGGGTATAGAATGTAGGGTATAGAGTGTAGAGTGTAGGGTATAGAGTGTAGGGTATAGAGTGTAGGCTATAGAGTGTAGGGTATATAGTGTAAAGTGTAGAGTGTAAGGTATAGAGTGTAGAGTGTAGTGTATAGAGTGTAGGGTATAGAGTGTATGGAATAGAGTGTAGGGTATAAAGTGTAGAGTGTAGGGTATAGAGTGTAGGGTATAGAGCGTAGGGTGTAGGGTATAGAGTGTAAGGTATAGAGTGTAGGGTATAGAGTGTAGAGTGTAGGGTATAGAGTGTATGGTATAGAGTGTAGGGTGTAGAGTGTAGGGTATAGAGTGTAGAGTGTAGGGTATAGAGTGTAGGGTATAGAGTGTATGGTATACAGTGTAGAGTGTAGGGTATAGAGTGTATAGTGTAGGGTATAGAGTGTCGGGTATAGAGTGTAGGGTATAGAGCGTATGGTATAGAGTGTAGGGTATAGAGTGTAGAGTGTAGGGTACAGAGTGGAGGGTATGGAGTGTAGGGTATAGAGTGTAGGGTATAGAGTTTAGGGTATAGAGTGTAGGGTATAGAGTGTAGAGTGTAGGGTATAGAGTGTAGGGTATAGAGTGTAGGGTATAGAGTGTAGAGTATAGAGTGTAGGGTATAGAGTGTAGGGTATAGAGTGTAGAGTGTAGAGTGTAGGGTATAGAGTGTAGGGTATAGAGTGTAGGGTATAGAGTGTAGAGTGTAGGGTATAGAGCGTATGGTATAGAGTGTAGGGTATAGAGTGTAGGGTATAGAGTGTAGGGTATAGAGTGTAGGGTATAGAGTGTAGAGTGTAGGGTATAGATTGTAGGGTATAGAGTGTAGAGTGTAGGGTATAGAGTGTAGGGTATAGAATGTAGGGTTTAGATTGTAGGGTATAGAGTGTAGGGTATAGAGTGTAGATTGTAGGGTATAGATTGTAGGGTATGGATTGTATGGTATAGAGTGTAGGGTATAGAGTGTAGGGTATAGAGTGTAGAGTGTACTGATTACAGTGTAGGGTATAGAGTGTAGGGTATAGAATGTATGGAATAGAGTGTAGGGTATAGAGTGTAGGGTATAGAGTGCATGGAATAGAGTGTAGAGTGTAGGGTATAGAGTGTAGGGTATAGAGTGTATGGTATAGAGTGTAGGGAATAGAGTGTAGGGTATAGAGTGTACTGATTACAGTGTAGGGTATAGCGTGTAGGGTATAGAATGTATGGAATAGAGTGTAGGGTATAGAGTATAGAGTGTAGGGTATAGAGTGTAGGGTATAGAGCGTAGGGTGTAGTGTATAGAGTGCAGGGTATAGAGTGTAGGGTATAGAGTGTAGAGTGTAGGGTATAGAGTGTATGGTATAGAGTGTAGAGTGTAGAGTGTAGGGTATAGAGTGTAGGGTATAGAGTGTAGGGTATAGAGTGTAGGGTATAGAGTGTAGAGTGTAGGGTATAGGGTGTAGAGTATAGAGTGTAGGGTATAGAGTGTAGGGTATAGAGTGTAGAGTGTAGGGTATAGAGTGTAGGGTATAGAGTGTAGAGTGTAGGGTATAGAGTGTATGGTATAGAGTGTAGGGTATAGAGTGTAGGGTATAGAGTGTAGGGTATAGAGTGTAGGGTATAGAGTGTAGGGTATAGAGTGTAGAGTGTAGGGTATAGAGTGTAGGGCATGGAGTGTAGGGTATAGAGTGTAGGGTATAGAGCGTATGGTATAGAGTGTAGGGTATAGAGTGTAGAGTGTAGGGTACAGAGTGGAGGGTATGGAGTGTAGGGTATAGAGTGTAGGGTATAGAGTTTAGGGTATAGAGTGTAGGGTATAGAGTGTAGAGTGTAGGGTATAGAGTGTAGGGTATAGAGTGTAGGGTATAGAGTGTAGAGTATAGAGTGTAGGGTATAGAGTGTAGGGTATAGAGTGTTGAGTGTAGAGTGTAGGGTATAGAGTGTAGGGTATAGAGTGTAGGGTATAGAGTGTAGAGTGTAGGGTATAGAGCGTATGGTATAGAGTGTAGGGTATAGAGTGTAGGGTATAGAGTGTAGGGTATAGAGTGTAGGGTATAGAGTGTAGAGTGTAGGGTATAGATTGTAGGGTATAGAGTGTAGAGTGTAGGGTATAGAGTGTAGGGTATAGAATGTAGGGTTTAGATTGTAGGGTATAGAGTGTAGGGTATAGAGTGTAGATTGTAGGGTATAGATTGTAGGGTATGGATTGTATGGTATAGAGTGTAGGGTATAGAGTGTAGGGTATAGAGTGTAGAGTGTACTGATTACAGTGTAGGGTATAGAGTGTAGGGTATAGAATGTATGGAATAGAGTGTAGGGTATAGAGTGTAGGGTATAGAGTGCAAGGAATAGAGTGTAGAGTGTAGGGTATAGAGTGTAGGGTATAGAGTGTATGGTATAGAGTGTAGGGAATAGAGTGTAGGGTATAGAGTGTACTGATTACAGTGTAGGGTATAGCGTGTAGGGTATAGAATGTATGGAATAGAGTGTAGGGTATAGAGTATAGAGTGTAGGGTATAGAGTGTAGGGTATAGAGCGTAGGGTGTAGTGTATAGAGTGCAGGGTATAGAGTGTAGGGTATAGAGTGTAGAGTGTAGGGTATAGAGTGTATGGTATAGAGTGTAGAGTGTAGAGTGTAGGGTATAGAGTGTAGGGTATAGAGTGTAGGGTATAGAGTGTAGGGTATAGAGTGTAGAGTGTAGGGTATAGGGTGTAGAGTATAGAGTGTAGGGTATAGAGTGTAGGGTATAGAGTGTAGAGTGTAGGGTATAGAGTGTAGGGTATAGAGTGTAGAGTGTAGCGTATAGAGTGTATGGTATAGAGTGTAGGGTATAGAGTGTAGGGTATAGAGTGTAGGGTATAGAGTGTAGGGTATAGAGTGTAGGGTATAGAGTGTAGAGTGTAGGGTATAGAGTGTAGGGCATGGAGTGTAGGGTATAGAGTGTAGAGTGTAGGGTATAGAGTGTATGGTATAGAGTGTAGGGTATAGAGTGTAGGGTATAGAGTGTAGGGTATAGAGTGTAGAGTATAGAGTGTATGGTATAGAGTGTAGAGTGTAGGGTATAGAGTGTATAGTGTAGGTTATAGAGTGTAGGGTATAGAGTAAAGGGTATAGAGTGTATGGTATAGAGTGTAGGGAATAGAGTGTAGAGTGTAGGGTATATAGTGTATGGTATAGAGTGTAGGGTATAGAGTGTAGGGTATATAGTGTAGGGTATAGAGTGTAGGGTATAGAGTGTAGGGCATAGAGTGTAGGGTATAGAGTGTAGAGTGTAGGGTATAGAGTGTAGGGTATAGAGTGTAGGGTATAGAGTGTAGGGTATAGAGTGTAGAGTGTAGGGATTAGAGTGTAGGGTATAGAATGTAGGGTATAGAGTGTAGAGTGTAGGGTATAGAGTGTAGGGTATAGAGTGTAGGCTATAGAGTGTAGGGTATATAGTGTAAAGTGTAGAGTGTAAGGTATAGAGTGTAGAGTGTAGTGTATAGAGTGTAGGGTATAGAGTGTATGGAATAGAGTGTAGGGTATAAAGTGTAGAGTGTAGGGTATAGAGTGTAGGGTATAGAGCGTAGGGTGTAGGGTATAGAGTGTAAGGTATAGAGTGTAGGGTATAGAGTGTAGAGTGTAGGGTATAGAGTGTATGGTATAGAGTGTAGGGTGTAGAGTGTAGGGTATAGAGTGTAGAGTGTAGGGTATAGAGTGTAGGGTATAGAGTGTATGGTATACAGTGTAGAGTGTAGGGTATAGAGTGTATAGTGTTGGGTATAGAGTGTCGGGTATAGAGTGTAGGGTATAGAGCGTATGGTATAGAGTGTAGGGTACAGAGTGGAGGGTATGGAGTGTAGGGTATAGAGTGTAGGGTATAGAGTTTAGGGTATAGAGTGTAGGGTATAGAGTGTAGAGTGTAGGGTATAGAGTGTAGGGTATAGAGTGTAGGGTATAGAGTGTAGAGTATAGAGTGTAGGGTATAGAGTGTAGGGTATAGAGTGTAGAGTGTAGAGTGTAGGGTATAGAGTGTAGGGTATAGAGTGTAGGGTATAGAGTGTAGAGTGTAGGGTATAGAGCGTATGGTATAGAGTGTAGGGTATAGAGTGTAGGGTATAGAGTGTAGGGTATAGAGTGTAGGGTATAGAGTGTAGAGTGTAGGGTATAGATTGTAGGGTATAGAGTGTAGAGTGTAGGGTATAGAGTGTAGGGTATAGAATGTAGGGTTTAGATTGTAGGGTATAGAGTGTAGGGTATAGAGTGTAGATTGTAGGGTATAGATTGTAGGGTATGGATTGTATGGTATAGAGTGTAGGGTATAGAGTGTAGGGTATAGAGTGTAGAGTGTACTGATTACAGTGTAGGGTATAGAGTGTAGGGTATAGAATGTATGGAATAGAGTGTAGGGTATAGAGTGTAGGGTATAGAGTGCATGGAATAGAGTGTAGAGTGTAGGGTATAGAGTGTAGGGTATAGAGTGTATGGTATAGAGTGTAGGGAATAGAGTGTAGGGTATAGAGTGTACTGATTACAGTGTAGGGTATAGAGTGTAGGGTATAGAATGTATGGAATAGAGTGTAGGGTATAGAGTATAGAGTGTAGGGTATAGAGTGTAGGGTATAGAGCGTAGGGTGTAGTGTATAGAGTGCAGGGTATAGAGTGTAGGGTATAGAGTGTAGAGTGTAGGGTATAGAGTGTATGGTATAGAGTGTAGAGTGTAGGGTATAGAGTGTAGGGTATAGAGTGTAGAGTGTAGGGTATAGAGTGTAGGGTATAGAGTGTAGAGTGTAGGGTATAGGGTGTAGAGTATAGAGTGTAGGGTGTAGAGTGTAGGGTATAGAGTGTAGAGTGTAGGGTATAGAGTGTAGGGTATAGAGTGTAGAGTGTAGGGTATAGAGTGTATGGTATAGAGTGTAGGGTATAGAGTGTAGGGTATAGAGTGTAGGGTATAGAGTGTAGGGTATAGAGTGTAGAGTGTAGGGTATAGAGTGTAGGGCATGGAGTTTAGGGTATAGAGTGTAGGGTATAGAGTGTAGAGTGTAGGGATTAGAGTGTATGGTATAGAGTGTAGGGTATAGAGTGTAGAGTATAGGGTATAGAGTGTAGAGTATGGAGTGTAGAGTATAGAGTGTAGGTTATAGAGTGTAGAGTGTAGGGATTAGAGTGTAGGGCATAGAGTGTAGGGCATAGAGTGTATAGTGTAGGGTATAGAGTGTAGGATATAGAGTATAGAGTGTAGGGTATAGAGTGTAGGGTATAGAGTGTAGAGTGTAGGGTATAGAGTGTAGAGTGTAGGGAATAGAGTGTAGGGTATAGAGTGCATGGAATAGAGTGTAGAGTGTATGGTATAGAGTGTAGGGTATAAAGTGTATGGTATAGAGTGTAGGGTACAGAGTGTAGGGTATAGAGTGTAGAGTGTAGGGATTAGACTGTAGGGTATAGAGTGTAGGGTATAGAATGTATGGGATAGAGTATAGGGTATAGAGTATAGAGTGTAGGGTATAGAGTGTAGGGTATAGAGCGTAGGGTGTAGGGTATAGAGTGTAGGGTATAGAGTGTAGGGTATAGAGTGTAGAGTGTAGGGTATAGAGTGTATGGTATAGAGTGTAGGGTATAGAGTGAAGGGTATAGAGTGTAGAGTGTAGGTATAGAGTGTATGGTATAGATTGTATGGTGTAGAGTGTATGGTATAGAGTTTAGGGTATAGAGTGTAGGGTATAGAGTGTAGGGTATAGAGTGTAGGGTATAGAGTGTAGGGTATAGAGTGTAGAGTGTAGGGTATAGAGTGTAGGGTATGGAGTGTAGGGTATAGAGTGTAGGGTATAGAGTGTAGAGTGTAGGGATTAGAGTGTATGGTATAGAGTGTAGGGTATAGAGTGTAGAGTATAGGGTATAGAGTGTAGAGTATGGAGTGTAGAGTATAGAGTGTAGGTTATAGAGTGTAGAGTGTAGGGATTAGAGTGTAGGGCATAGAGTGTAGGGCATAGAGTGTATAGTGTAGGGTATAGAGTGTAGGGTATAGAGTATAGAGTGTAGGGTATAGAGTGTAGGGTATTGAGTGTAGAGTGTAGGGTATAGAGTGTAGAGTGTAGGGAATAGAGTGTAGGGTATAGAGTGCATGGAATAGAGTGTAGAGTGTATGGTATAGAGTGTAGGGTATATAGTGTAGGGTATAGAGTGTAGGGTATAGAGTGTAGGGCATAGAGTGTAGGGTATAGAGTGTAGAGTGTAGGGTATAGAGTGTAGGGTATAGAGTGTAGGGTATAGAGTGTAGGGTATAGAGTGTAGAGTGTAGGGATTAGAGTGTAGGGTATAGAATGTAGGGTATAGAGTGTAGAGTGTAGGGTATAGAGTGTAGGGTATAGAGTGTAGGCTATAGAGTGTAGGGTATATAGTGTAAAGTGTAGAGTGTAAGGTATAGAGTGTAGAGTGTAGTGTATAGAGTGTAGGGTATAGAGTGTATGGAATAGAGTGTAGGGTATAAAGTGTAGAGTGTAGGGTATAGAGTGTAGGGTATAGAGCGTAGGGTGTAGGGTATAGAGTGTAAGGTATAGAGTGTAGGGTATAGAGTGTAGAGTGTAGGGTATAGAGTGTATGGTATAGAGTGTAGGGTGTAGAGTGTAGGGTATAGAGTGTAGAGTGTAGGGTATAGAGTGTATGGTATACAGTGTAGAGTGTAGGGTATAGAGTGTATAGTGTAGGGTATAGAGTGTTTGGTATAGAGTGTAGGGTATAGAGCGTATGGTATAGAGTGTAGGGTACAGAGTGGAGGGTATGGAGTGTAGGGTATAGAGTGTAGGGTATAGAGTTTAGGGTATAGAGTGTAGGGTATAGAGTGTAGAGTGTAGGGTATAGAGTGTAGGGTATAGAGTGTAGAGTGTAGGGTATAGAGTGTAGGGTATAGAGTATAGAGTGTAGGGTATAGAGTGTAGGGTATAGAGTGTAGAGTATAGAGTGTAGGGTATAGAGTGTAGGGTATAGAGTGTAGAGTGTAGAGTGTAGATTATAGAGTGTAGGGTATAGAGTGTAGGGTATAGAGTGTAGAGTGTAGGGTATAGAGCGTATGGTATAGAGTGTAGGGTATAGAGTGTAGGGTATAGAGTGTAGGGTATAGAGTGTTGAGTGTAGGGTATAGATTGTAGGGTATAGAGTGTAGAGTGTAGGGTATAGAGTGTAGGGTATAGAATGTAGGGTTTAGATTGTAGGGTATAGAGTGTAGGGTATAGAGTGTAGATTGTAGGGTATAGATTGTAGGGTATGGATTGTATGGTATAGAGTGTAGGGTATAGAGTGTAGGGTATAGAGTGTAGAGTGTACTGATTACAGTGTAGGGTATAGAGTGTAGGGTATAGAATGTATGGAATAGAGTGTAGGGTATAGAGTGTAGGGTATAGAGTGCATGGAATAGAGTGTAGAGTGTAGGGTATAGAGTGTAGGGTATAGAGTGTATGGTATAGAGTGTAGGGAATAGAATGTAGGGTATAGAGTGTACTGATTACAGTGTAGGGTATAGAGTGTAGGGTATAGAATGTATGGAATAGAGTGTAGGGTATAGAGTATAGAGTGTAGGGTATAGAGTGTAGGGTATAGAGCGTAGGGTGTAGTGTATAGAGTGCAGGGTATAGAGTGTAGGGTATAGAGTGTAGAGTGTAGGGTATAGAGTGTATGGTATAGAGTGTAGAGTGTAGGGTATAGAGTGTAGGGTATAGAGTGTAGAGTGTAGGGTATAGAGTGTAGGGTATAGAGTGTAGAGTGTAGGGTATAGGGTGTAGAGTATAGAGTGTAGGGTATAGAGTGTAGGGTATAGAGTGTAGAGTGTAGGGTATAGAGTGTAGGGTATAGAGTGTAGAGTGTAGGGTATAGAGTGTATGGTATAGAGTGTAGGGTATAGAGTGTAGGGTATAGAGTGTAGGGTATAGAGTGTAGGGTATAGAGTGTAGAGTGTAGGGTATAGAGTGTAGGGCATGGAGTTTAGGGTATAGAGTGTAGGGTATAGAGTGTAGAGTGTAGGGATTAGAGTGTATGGTATAGAGTGTAGGGTATAGAGTGTAGAGTATAGGGTATAGAGTGTAGAGTATGGAGTGTAGAGTATAGAGTGTAGGTTATAGAGTGTAGAGTGTAGGGATTAGAGTGTAGGGCATAGAGTGTAGGGCATAGAGTGTATAGTGTAGGGTATAGAGTGTAGGATATAGAGTATAGAGTGTAGGGTATAGAGTGTAGGGTATAGAGTGTAGAGTGTAGGGTATAGAGTGTAGAGTGTAGGGAATAGAGTGTAGGGTATAGAGTGCATGGAATAGAGTGTAGAGTGTATGGTATAGAGTGTAGGGTATAAAGTGTATGGTATAGAGTGTAGGGTACAGAGTGTAGGGTATAGAGTGTAGAGTGTAGGGATTAGACTGTAGGGTATAGAGTGTAGGGTATAGAATGTATGGAATAGAGTATAGGGTATAGAGTATAGAGTGTAGGGTATAGAGTGTAGGGTATAGAGCGTAGGGTGTAGGGTATAGAGTGTAGGGTATAGAGTGTAGGGTATAGAGTGTAGAGTGTAGGGTATAGAGTGTATGGTATAGAGTGTAGGGTATAGAGTGAAGGGTATAGAGTGTAGAGTGTAGGTATAGAGTGTATGGTATAGATTGTATGGTGTAGAGTGTATGGTATAGAGTTTAGGGTATAGAGTGTAGGGTATAGAGTGTAGGGTATAGAGTGTAGGGTATAGAGTGTAGGGTATAGAGTGTAGGGTATAGAGTGTAGAGTGTAGGGTATAGAGTGTAGGGTATGGAGTGTAGGGTATAGAGTGTAGGGTATAGAGTGTAGAGTGTAGGGATTAGAGTGTATGGTATAGAGTGTAGGGTATAGAGTGTAGAGTATAGGGTATAGAGTGTAGAGTATGGAGTGTAGAGTATAGAGTGTAGGTTATAGAGTGTAGAGTGTAGGGATTAGAGTGTAGGGCATAGAGTGTAGGGCATAGAGTGTATAGTGTAGGGTATAGAGTGTAGGGTATAGAGTATAGAGTGTAGGGTATAGAGTGTAGGGTATAGAGTGTAGAGTGTAGGGTATAGAGTGTAGAGTGTAGGGAATAGAGTGTAGGGTATAGAGTGCATGGAATAGAGTGTAGAGTGTATGGTATAGAGTGTAGGGTATAAAGTGTATGGTATAGAGTGTAGGGTACAGAGTGTAGGGTATAGAGTATAGAGTGTAGGGTATAGAGTGTAGGGTATAGAGCGTAGGGTGTAGGGTATAGAGTGTAAGGTATAGAGTGTAGGGTATAGAGTGTAGAGTGTAGGGTATAGATTGTATGGTATAGAGTGTAGGGTATAGAGTGAAGGGTATAGAGTGTAGAGTGTAGGTATAGAGTGTATGGTATAGATTGTATGGTGTAGAGTGTATGGTATAGAGTTTAGGGTATAGAGTGTATGGTATAGAGTGTAGGGTATAGAGTGTAGAGTGTAGGGTATAGAGTGTAGGGTATAGAGTGTAGGGCATAGTGTGTAGGGTATAGATTGTAGGGTATAGAGTGTATAGTGTAGGGTATAGAGTGTAGGGTTTAGAGTGTATGGTATAGAGTGTAGGGAATAGAGTGTAGAGTGTATGGTATAGAGTGTAGGGTATAGAGTGTAGAGTGTAGGGTATAAAGTGTAGGGTATAGAGTGTAGGGTATAGAGTGTAGAGAGTAGGGTATAGAGTGTAGGGTATAAAGTGTAGGGTATAGAGTGTAGAGTGTAGGGATTAGAGTGTAGGGTATAGAGTGTAGGGTATAGAGTGTAGAATGTACGGTATAGAGTGTAGGGTATAGAGTATAGAGTGTAGGGTATAGAGTGTAGGGTATAGTGTGTAAAGTGTAGAGTGTAGGGTATAGAGTGTAGAGTGTAGGGTATAGAGTGTAGGGTATAGAGTGTATGGAATAGAGTGTAGGGTATAGTGTGTAGAGTGTAGGGTATAGAGTGTAGGGTTTAGAGCGTAGGGTGTAGGGTATAGAGTGTAGGGTATAGAGTGTAGGGTATAGAGTGTAGAGTGTAGGGTATAGAGTGTATGGTATAGAGTGTAGGGTGTAGAGTGTAGGGTATAGAGTGTAGAGTGTAGGGTATAGAGTGTAGAGTGTAGGGTATAGAGTGTAGAGTGTATGGGATAGAGTGTAGGGGATAGAGTGTATGGCATAGAGTGTATGGTATAGAGTGTAGGGTATAGAGTGTAGTGTATAGAGTGTAGAGTGTACGGTATAGAGTGTAGGGTATAGAGTGTAGAGTGTAGGGTATAGAGTGTAGGGTATAGAGTGTAGAGTGTATGGTATAGTGTGTATGGTATAGAGTGTATGATATATATTGTAGGGTATAGAGTGTAGGGTATAGAGTGTAGAGTGTAGGGTATAGAGTGTAGAGTGTAGGGTATAGAGTGTAGGGTATAGAGTTTAGAGTGTAGGGTATACAGTGTAGGGTATAGAGTGTAGAGTGTATGGTATAGAGTGTAGGGGATAGAGTGTATGGTATAGAGTGTAGAGTGTAGGGTATAGAGTGTAGGGTATAGAGTGTATGGAATAGAGTGTAGGGTATAAAGTGTAGAGTGTAGGGTATAGAGTGTAGGGTACAGAGCGTAGGGTGTAGGGTATAGAGTGTAAGGTATAGAGTGTAGGGTATAGAGTGTAGAGTGTAGGGTATAGAGTGTATGGTATAGAGTGTAGGGTGTAGAGTGTAGGGTATAGAGTGTAGAGTGTAGGGTATAGAGTGTAGGGTATAGAGTGTATGTTATACAGTGTAGAGTGTAGGGTATAGAGTGTATAGTGTAGGGTATAGAGTGTCGGGTATAGAGTGTAGGGTATAGAGCGTATGGTATAGAGTGTAGGGTATAGAGTGGAGGGTATGGAGTGTAGGGTATAGAGTGTAGGGTATAGAGTTTAGGGTATAGAGTGTAGGGTATAGAGTGTAGAGTGTAGGGTATAGAGTGTAGGGTATAGAGTGTAGGGTATAGAGTGTAGAGTATAGAGTGTAGGGTATAGAGTGTAGGGTATAGAGTGTAGAGTGTAGGGTATAGAGTGTAGGGTATAGAGTGTAGGGTATAGAGTGTAGAGTGTAGGGTATAGAGTGTATGGTATAGAGTGTAGGGTATAGAGTGTAGGGTATAGAGTGTAGGGTATAGAGTGTGGGGTATAGAGTGTAGAGTGTAGGGTATAGATTGTAGGGTATAGAGTGTAGAGTGTAGGGTATAGAGTGTAGGGTATAGAATGTAGGGTTTAGAGTGTAGGGTATAGAGTGTAGGGTATAGAGTGTAGAGTGTATGGGATAGAGTGTAGGGGATAGAGTGTATGGCATAGAGTGTATGGTATAGAGTGTAGGGTATAGAGTGTAGTGTATAGAGTGTAGAGTGTACGGTATAGAGTGTAGGGTATAGAGTGTAGAGTGTAGGGTATAGAGTGTAGGGTATAGAGTGTAGAGTGTATGGTATAGTGTGTATGGTATAGAGTGTATGATATATATTGTAGGGTATAGAGTGTAGGGTATAGAGTGTAGAGTGTAGGGTATAGAGTGTAGAGTGTAGGGTATAGAGTGTAGGGTATAGAGTTTAGAGTGTAGGGTATACAGTGTAGGGTATAGAGTGTAGAGTGTATGGTATAGAGTGTAGGGGATAGAGTGTATGGTATAGAGTGTAGAGTGTAGGGTATAGAGTGTAGGGTATAGAGTGTATGGAATAGAGTGTAGGGTATAAAGTGTAGAGTGTAGGGTATAGAGTGTAGGGTACAGAGCGTAGGGTGTAGGGTATAGAGTGTAAGGTATAGAGTGTAGGGTATAGAGTGTAGAGTGTAGGGTATAGAGTGTATGGTATAGAGTGTAGGGTGTAGAGTGTAGGGTATAGAGTGTAGAGTGTAGGGTATAGAGTGTAGGGTATAGAGTGTATGTTATACAGTGTAGAGTGTAGGGTATAGAGTGTATAGTGTAGGGTATAGAGTGTCGGGTATAGAGTGTAGGGTATAGAGCGTATGGTATAGAGTGTAGGGTATAGAGTGGAGGGTATGGAGTGTAGGGTATAGAGTGTAGGGTATAGAGTTTAGGGTATAGAGTGTAGGGTATAGAGTGTAGAGTGTAGGGTATAGAGTGTAGGGTATAGAGTGTAGGGTATAGAGTGTAGAGTATAGAGTGTAGGGTATAGAGTGTAGGGTATAGAGTGTAGAGTGTAGGGTATAGAGTGTAGGGTATAGAGTGTAGGGTATAGAGTGTAGAGTGTAGGGTATAGAGTGTATGGTATAGAGTGTAGGGTATAGAGTGTAGGGTATAGAGTGTAGGGTATAGAGTGTGGGGTATAGAGTGTAGAGTGTAGGGTATAGATTGTAGGGTATAGAGTGTAGAGTGTAGGGTATAGAGTGTAGGGTATAGAATGTAGGGTTTAGAGTGTAGGGTATAGAGTGTAGGGTATAGAGTGTAGATTGTAGGGTATAGATTGTAGGGTATGGATTGTATGGTATAGAGTGTAGGGTATAGAGTGTAGGGTATAGAGTGTAGAGTGTACTGATTACAGTGTAGGGTATAGAGTGTAGGGTATAGAATGTATGGAATAGAGTGTAGGGTATAGAGTGCATGGAATAGAGTGTAGAGTGTAGGGTATAGAGTGTAGGGTATAGAGTGTATGGTATAGAGTGTAGGGAATAGAGTGTAGGGTATAGAGTGTACTGATTACAGTGTAGGGTATAGAGTGTAGGGTATAGAATGTATGGAATAGAGTGTAGGGTATAGAGTATAGAGTGTAGGGCATAGAGTGTAGGGTATAGAGTGTAGGGTATAGAGTGCAGGGCATAGAGTGTAGGGTATAGAGTGTAGAGTGTAGGGTATAGAGTGTATGGTATAGAGTGTAGAGTGTAGGGTATAGAGTGTAGGGTATAGAGTGTAGAGTGTAGGGTATAGAGTGTAGGGTATAGAGTGTAGAGTGTAGGGTATAGGGTGTAGAGTATAGAGTGTAGGGTATAGAGTGTAGGGTATAGAGTGTAGAGTATAGAGTGTAGGGTATAGAGTGTAGAGTGTAGGGTATAGAGTGTATGGTATAGAGTGTAGGGTATAGAGTGTAGAGTGTAGGGTATAGAGTGTAGGGTATAGAGTGTAGGGTATAGAGTGTAGGGTATAGAGTGTAGAGTGTAGGGTATAGAGTGTAGGGTATGGAGTGTAGGGTATAGAGTGTAGGGTATAGAGTGTAGAGTGTAGGGATTAGAGTGTATGGTATAGAGTGTAGGGTATAGAGTGTAGAGTATAGGGTATAGAGTGTAGAGTATGGAGTGTAGAGTATAGAGTGTAGGTTATAGAGTGTAGAGTGTAGGGATTCGAGTGTAGGGCATAGAGTGTAGGGCATAGAGTGTATAGTGTAGGGTATAGAGTGTAGGGTATAGAGTATAGAGTGTAGGGTATAGAGTGTAGGGTATAGAGTGTAGGGTATAGAGTGTAGAGTGTAGGGTATAGAGTGTATGGTATAGAGTGTAGGGTATAGAGTGAAGGGTATAGAGTGTAGAGTGTAGGGTATAGAGTGTAGGGTATAGAGTGTAGGGTATAGAGTGTAGAGTGTAGGGTATAGAGTGTAGGGTATAGAGTGTAGGGCATAGTGTGTAGGGTATAGATTGTAGGGTATAGAGTGTATAGTGTAGGGTATAGAGTGTAGGGTTTAGAGTGTATGGTATAGAGTGTAGGGAATAGAGTGTAGAGTGTATGGTATAGAGTGTAGAGTATAGAGTGTAGAGTGTAGGGTATAAAGTGTAGGGTATAGAGTGTAGGGTATAGAGTGTAGAGAGTAGGGTATAGAGTGTAGGGTATAAAGTGTAGGGTATAGAGTGTAGAGTGTAGGGATTAGAGTGTAGGGTATAGAGTGTAGGGTATACAGTGTAGAATGTACGGTATAGAGTGTAGGGTATAGAGTGTAGGGTATACTGTGTAGAGTGTAGGGTATAGAGTGTAAGGTATAGAGGGTAGGGTATAGAGTGTATGGTGTAGAGTGTAGGGTATAGAGTGTAGGGTATAGAGTGTAGGGTATAGAGTGTATGGTATAGAGTTTAGGGTATAGAGTGTAGGGTATAGAGTGTAAGCTATAAAGTGTAGGGTGTAGAGTGTAGGGTATAGAGTGTAGGGTATAGAGTGTAGGGTATAGAGTGTAGGGTATAGAGTGTAGAGTGTAGGGTATAGAGTGTATGGTATAGAGTGTAAGCTATAAAGTGTAGGGTGTAGAGTGTAGGGTATAGAGTGTAGGGTATAGAGTGTAGGGTATAGAGTGTAGGGTATAGAGTGTGAGGTATAGAGCGTAGTGTGTAGGGTATAGAGTGTAGGGTATAGAGTGTAAGGTATAAAGTGAAGGGTGTAGAGTGTAGGGGATAGAGTGTAGGGTATAGAGTGTAGGGTATAGAGTGTAGGGCATAGTGTGTAGGGTATGGAGTGTATGGTATAGATTGTAGAGTGTAGGGTATAGTGTGTAGGGTATAGAGTGTAGGGTATAGAGTGTAGGGCATAGAGTGTAGGGTATAGATTGTAGGGTATAGAGTGTAGAGTGTAGGGTATAGAGTGTAGAGTATAGAGTGTATGGTATAGAGTGTAGAGTGTAGGGTATAGAGTGTATAGTGTAGGTTATAGAGTGTAGGGTATAGAGTAAAGGGTATAGAGTGTATGGTATAGAGTGTAGGGAATAGAGTGTAGAGTGTAGGGTATATAGTGTATGGTATAGAGTGTAGGGTATAGAGTGTAGGGTATATAGTGTAGGGTATAGAGTGTAGGGTATAGAGTATAGGGCATAGAGTGTAGGGTATAGAGTGTAGAGTGTAGGGTATAGAGTGTAGGGTATAGAGTGTAGGGTATAGAGTGTAGGGTATAGAGTGTAGAGTGTAGGGATTAGAGTGTAGGGTATAGAATGTAGGGTATAGAGTGTAGAGTGTAGGGTATAGAGTGTAGGGTATAGAGTGTAGGCTATAGAGTGTAGGGTATATAGTGTAAAGTGTAGAGTGTAAGGTATAGAGTGTAGAGTGTAGTGTATAGAGTGTAGGGTATAGAGTGTATGGAATAGAGTGTAGGGTATAAAGTGTAGAGTGTAGGGTATAGAGTGTAGGGTATAGAGCGTAGGGTGTAGGGTATAGAGTGTAAGGTATAGAGTGTAGGGTATAGAGTGTAGAGTGTAGGGTATAGAGTGTATGGTATAGAGTGTAGGGTGTAGAGTGTAGGGTATAGAGTGTAGAGTGTAGGGTATAGAGTGTAGGGTATAGAGTGTATGGTATACAGTGTAGAGTGTAGGGTATAGAGTGTATAGTGTAGGGTATAGAGTGTAGAGTGTAGAGTGTAGGGTATAGAGTGTAGGGTATAGAGTGTAGGGTATAGAGTGTAGAGTGTAGGGTATAGAGCGTATGGTATAGAGTGTAGGGTATAGAGTGTAGGGTATAGAGTGTAGGGTATAGAGTGTAGGGTATAGAGTGTAGAGTGTAGGGTATAGATTGTAGGGTATAGAGTGTAGAGTGTAGGGTATAGAGTGTAGGGTATAGAATGTAGGGTTTAGATTGTAGGGTATAGAGTGTAGGGTATAGAGTGTAGATTGTAGGGTATAGATTGTAGGGTATGGATTGTATGGTATAGAGTGTAGGGTATAGAGTGTAGGGTATAGAGTGTAGAGTGTACTGATTACAGTGTAGGGTATAGAGTGTAGGGTATAGAATGTATGGAATAGAGTGTAGGGTATAGAGTGTAGGGTATAGAGTGCATGGAATAGAGTGTAGAGTGTAGGGTATAGAGTGTAGGGTATAGAGTGTATGGTATAGAGTGTAGGGAATAGAGTGTAGGGTATAGAGTGTACTGATTACAGTGTAGGGTATAGAGTGTAGGGTATAGAATGTATGGAATAGAGTGTAGGGTATAGAGTATAGAGTGTAGGGTATAGAGTGTAGGGTATAGAGCGTAGGGTGTAGTGTATAGAGTGCAGGGTATAGAGTGTAGGGTATAGAGTGTAGAGTGTAGGGTATAGAGTGTATGGTATAGAGTGTAGAGTGTAGGGTATAGAGTGTAGGGTATAGAGTGTAGAGTGTAGGGTATAGAGTGTAGGGTATAGAGTGTAGAGTGTAGGGTATAGGGTGTAGAGTATAGAGTGTAGGGTGTAGAGTGTAGGGTATAGAGTGTAGAGTGTAGGGTATAGAGTGTAGGGTATAGAGTGTAGAGTGTAGGGTATAGAGTGTATGGTATAGAGTGTAGGGTATAGAGTGTAGGGTATAGAGTGTAGGGTATAGAGTGTAGGGTATAGAGTGTAGAGTGTAGGGTATAGAGTGTAGGGCATGGAGTTTAGGGTATAGAGTGTAGGGTATAGAGTGTAGAGTGTAGGGATTAGAGTGTATGGTATAGAGTGTAGGGTATAGAGTGTAGAGTATAGGGTATAGAGTGTAGAGTATGGAGTGTAGAGTATAGAGTGTAGGTTATAGAGTGTAGAGTGTAGGGATTAGAGTGTAGGGCATAGAGTGTAGGGCATAGAGTGTATAGTGTAGGGTATAGAGTGTAGGATATAGAGTATAGAGTGTAGGGTATAGAGTGTAGGGTATAGAGTGTAGAGTGTAGGGTATAGAGTGTAGAGTGTAGGGAATAGAGTGTAGGGTATAGAGTGCATGGAATAGAGTGTAGAGTGTATGGTATAGAGTGTAGGGTATAAAGTGTATGGTATAGAGTGTAGGGTACAGAGTGTAGGGTATAGAGTGTAGAGTGTAGGGATTAGACTGTAGGGTATAGAGTGTAGGGTATAGAATGTATGGGATAGAGTATAGGGTATAGAGTATAGAGTGTAGGGTATAGAGTGTAGGGTATAGAGCGTAGGGTGTAGGGTATAGAGTGTAGGGTATAGAGTGTAGGGTATAGAGTGTAGAGTGTAGGGTATAGAGTGTATGGTATAGAGTGTAGGGTATAGAGTGAAGGGTATAGAGTGTAGAGTGTAGGTATAGAGTGTATGGTATAGATTGTATGGTGTAGAGTGTATGGTATAGAGTTTAGGGTATAGAGTGTAGGGTATAGAGTGTAGGGTATAGAGTGTAGGGTATAGAGTGTAGGGTATAGAGTGTAGAGTGTAGGGTATAGAGTGTAGGGTATGGAGTGTAGGGTATAGAGTGTAGGGTATAGAGTGTAGAGTGTAGGGATTAGAGTGTATGGTATAGAGTGTAGGGTATAGAGTGTAGAGTATAGGGTATAGAGTGTAGAGTATGGAGTGTAGAGTATAGAGTGTAGGTTATAGAGTGTAGAGTGTAGGGATTAGAGTGTAGGGCATAGAGTGTAGGGCATAGAGTGTATAGTGTAGGGTATAGAGTGTAGGGTATAGAGTATAGAGTGTAGGGTATAGAGTGTAGGGTATTGAGTGTAGAGTGTAGGGTATAGAGTGTAGAGTGTAGGGAATAGAGTGTAGGGTATAGAGTGCATGGAATAGAGTGTAGAGTGTATGGTATAGAGTGTAGGGTATATAGTGTAGGGTATAGAGTGTAGGGTATAGAGTGTAGGGCATAGAGTGTAGGGTATAGAGTGTAGAGTGTAGGGTATAGAGTGTAGGGTATAGAGTGTAGGGTATAGAGTGTAGGGTATAGAGTGTAGAGTGTAGGGATTAGAGTGTAGGGTATAGAATGTAGGGTATAGAGTGTAGAGTGTAGGGTATAGAGTGTAGGGTATAGAGTGTAGGCTATAGAGTGTAGGGTATATAGTGTAAAGTGTAGAGTGTAAGGTATAGAGTGTAGAGTGTAGTGTATAGAGTGTAGGGTATAGAGTGTATGGAATAGAGTGTAGGGTATAAAGTGTAGAGTGTAGGGTATAGAGTGTAGGGTATAGAGCGTAGGGTGTAGGGTATAGAGTGTAAGGTATAGAGTGTAGGGTATAGAGTGTAGAGTGTAGGGTATAGAGTGTATGGTATAGAGTGTAGGGTGTAGAGTGTAGGGTATAGAGTGTAGAGTGTAGGGTATAGAGTGTATGGTATACAGTGTAGAGTGTAGGGTATAGAGTGTATAGTGTAGGGTATAGAGTGTTTGGTATAGAGTGTAGGGTATAGAGCGTATGGTATAGAGTGTAGGGTACAGAGTGAAGGGTATGGAGTGTAGGGTATAGAGTGTAGGGTATAGAGTTTAGGGTATAGAGTGTAGGGTATAGAGTGTAGAGTGTAGGGTATAGAGTGTAGGGTATAGAGTGTAGGGTATAGAGTGTAGAGTATAGAGTGTAGGGTATAGAGTGTAGGGTATAGAGTGTAGAGTGTAGAGTGTAGGGTATAGAGTGTAGGGTATAGAGTGTAGGGTATAGAGTGTAGAGTGTAGGGTATAGAGCGTATGGTATAGAGTGTAGGGTATAGAGTGTAGGGTATAGAGTGTAGGGTATAGAGTGTTGAGTGTAGGGTATAGATTGTAGGGTATAGAGTGTAGAGTGTAGGGTATAGAGTGTAGGGTATAGAATGTAGGGTTTAGATTGTAGGGTATAGAGTGTAGGGTATAGAGTGTAGATTGTAGGGTATAGATTGTAGGGTATGGATTGTATGGTATAGAGTGTAGGGTATAGAGTGTAGGGTATAGAGTGTAGAGTGTACTGATTACAGTGTAGGGTATAGAGTGTAGGGTATAGAATGTATGGAATAGAGTGTAGGGTATAGAGTGTAGGGTATAGAGTGCATGGAATAGAGTGTAGAGTGTAGGGTATAGAGTGTAGGGTATAGAGTGTATGGTATAGAGTGTAGGGAATAGAGTGTAGGGTATAGAGTGTACTGATTACAGTGTAGGGTATAGAGTGTAGGGTATAGAATGTATGGAATAGAGTGTAGGGTATAGAGTATAGAGTGTAGGGTATAGAGTGTAGGGTATAGAGCGTAGGGTGTAGTGTATAGAGTGCAGGGTATAGAGTGTAGGGTATAGAGTGTAGAGTGTAGGGTATAGAGTGTATGGTATGGAGTGTAGAGTGTAGGGTATAGAGTGTAGGGTATAGAGTGTAGAGTGTAGGGTATAGAGTGTAGGGTATAGAGTGTAGGGTATAGAGTGCATGGAATAGAGTGTAGAGTGTAGGGTATAGAGTGTAGGGTATAGAGTGTATGGTATAGAGTGTAGGGAATAGAGTGTAGGGTATAGAGTGTACTGATTACAGTGTAGGGTATAGAGTGTAGGGTATAGAATGTATGGAATAGAGTGTAGGGTATAGAGTGTAGAGTGTAGGGTATAGAGTGTAGGGTATAGAGTGTAGGGTATAGAGTGCATGGAATAGAGTGTAGAGTGTAGGGTATAGAGTGTAGGGTATAGAGTGTATGGTATAGAGTGTAGGGAATAGAGTGTAGGGTATAGAGTGTACTGATTACAGTGTAGGGTATAGAGTGTAGGGTATAGAATGTATGGAATAGAGTGTAGGGTATAGAGTATAGAGTGTAGGGTATAGAGTGTAGGGTATAGAGCGTAGGGTGTAGTGTATAGAGTGCAGGGTATAGAGTGTAGGGTATAGAGTGTAGAGTGTAGGGTATAGAGTGTATGGTATAGAGTGTAGAGTGTAGGGTATAGAGTGTAGGGTATAGAGTGTAGAGTGTAGGGTATAGAGTGTAGGGTATAGAGTGTAGAGTGTAGGGTATAGGGTGTAGAGTATAGAGTGTAGGGTATAGAGTGTAGGGTATAGAGTGTAGAGTGTAGGGTATAGAGTGTAGGGTATAGAGTGTAGAGTGTAGGGTATAGAGTGTATGGTATAGAGTGTAGGGTATAGAGTGTAGGGTATAGAGTGTAGGGTATAGAGTGTAGGGTATAGAGTGTAGAGTGTAGGGTATAGAGTGTAGGGCATGGAGTTTAGGGTATAGAGTGTAGGGTATAGAGTGTAGAGTGTAGGGATTAGAGTGTATGGTATAGAGTGTAGGGTATAGAGTGTAGAGTATAGGGTATAGAGTGTAGAGTATGGAGTGTAGAGTATAGAGTGTAGGTTATAGAGTGTAGAGTGTAGGGATTAGAGTGTAGGGCATAGAGTGTAGGGCATAGAGTGTATAGTGTAGGGTATAGAGTGTAGGATATAGAGTATAGAGTGTAGGGTATAGAGTGTAGGGTATAGAGTGTAGAGTGTAGGGTATAGAGTGTAGAGTGTAGGGAATAGAGTGTAGGGTATAGAGTGCATGGAATAGAGTGTAGAGTGTATGGTATAGAGTGTAGGGTATAAAGTGTATGGTATAGAGTGTAGGGTACAGAGTGTAGGGTATAGAGTGTAGAGTGTAGGGATTAGACTGTAGGGTATAGAGTGTAGGGTATAGAATGTATGGAATAGAGTATAGGGTATAGAGTATAGAGTGTAGGGTATAGAGTGTAGGGTATAGAGCGTAGGGTGTAGGGTATAGAGTGTAGGGTATAGAGTGTAGGGTATAGAGTGTAGAGTGTAGGGTATAGAGTGTATGGTATAGAGTGTAGGGTATAGAGTGAAGGGTATAGAGTGTAGAGTGTAGGTATAGAGTGTATGGTATAGATTGTATGGTGTAGAGTGTATGGTATAGAGTTTAGGGTATAGAGTGTAGGGTATAGAGTGTAGGGTATAGAGTGTAGGGTATAGAGTGTAGGGTATAGAGTGTAGGGTATAGAGTGTAGAGTGTAGGGTATAGAGTGTAGGGTATGGAGTGTAGGGTATAGAGTGTAGGGTATAGAGTGTAGAGTGTAGGGATTAGAGTGTATGGTATAGAGTGTAGGGTATAGAGTGTAGAGTATAGGGTATAGAGTGTAGAGTATGGAGTGTAGAGTATAGAGTGTAGGTTATAGAGTGTAGAGTGTAGGGATTAGAGTGTAGGGCATAGAGTGTAGGGCATAGAGTGTATAGTGTAGGGTATAGAGTGTAGGGTATAGAGTATAGA
This sequence comes from Ranitomeya imitator, assembly GCF_032444005.1. Taxonomy (NCBI): domain Eukaryota; kingdom Metazoa; phylum Chordata; class Amphibia; order Anura; family Dendrobatidae; genus Ranitomeya; species Ranitomeya imitator. The sequence continues at coordinate 233,628 of NW_027193764.1, read as the reverse complement.
GTGTAGGGTATAGAGTGTAGGGTATAGAGTGTAGAGTGTAGGGTATAGAGTGTAGAGTGTAGGGAATAGAGTGTAGGGTATAGAGTGCATGGAATAGAGTGTAGAGTGTATGGTATAGAGTGTAGGGTATAAAGTGTATGGTATAGAGTGTAGGGTACAGAGTGTAGGGTATAGAGTATAGAGTGTAGGGTATAGAGTGTAGGGTATAGAGCGTAGGGTGTAGGGTATAGAGTGTAAGGTATAGAGTGTAGGGTATAGAGTGTAGAGTGTAGGGTATAGATTGTATGGTATAGAGTGTAGGGTATAGAGTGAAGGGTATAGAGTGTAGAGTGTAGGTATAGAGTGTATGGTATAGATTGTATGGTGTAGAGTGTATGGTATAGAGTTTAGGGTATAGAGTGTATGGTATAGAGTGTAGGGTATAGAGTGTAGAGTGTAGGGTATAGAGTGTAGGGTATAGAGTGTAGGGCATAGTGTGTAGGGTATAGATTGTAGGGTATAGAGTGTATAGTGTAGGGTATAGAGTGTAGGGTTTAGAGTGTATGGTATAGAGTGTAGGGAATAGAGTGTAGAGTGTATGGTATAGAGTGTAGGGTATAGAGTGTAGAGTGTAGGGTATAAAGTGTAGGGTATAGAGTGTAGGGTATAGAGTGTAGAGAGTAGGGTATAGAGTGTAGGGTATAAAGTGTAGGGTATAGAGTGTAGAGTGTAGGGATTAGAGTGTAGGGTATAGAGTGTAGGGTATAGAGTGTAGAATGTACGGTATAGAGTGTAGGGTATAGAGTATAGAGTGTAGGGTATAGAGTGTAGGGTATAGTGTGTAAAGTGTAGAGTGTAGGGTATAGAGTGTAGAGTGTAGGGTATAGAGTGTAGGGTATAGAGTGTATGGAATAGAGTGTAGGGTATAGTGTGTAGAGTGTAGGGTATAGAGTGTAGGGTTTAGAGCGTAGGGTGTAGGGTATAGAGTGTAGGGTATAGAGTGTAGGGTATAGAGTGTAGAGTGTAGGGTATAGAGTGTATGGTATAGAGTGTAGGGTGTAGAGTGTAGGGTATAGAGTGTAGAGTGTAGGGTATAGAGTGTAGAGTGTAGGGTATAGAGTGTAGAGTGTATGGGATAGAGTGTAGGGGATAGAGTGTATGGCATAGAGTGTATGGTATAGAGTGTAGGGTATAGAGTGTAGTGTATAGAGTGTAGAGTGTACGGTATAGAGTGTAGGGTATAGAGTGTAGAGTGTAGGGTATAGAGTGTAGGGTATAGAGTGTAGAGTGTATGGTATAGTGTGTATGGTATAGAGTGTATGATATATATTGTAGGGTATAGAGTGTAGGGTATAGAGTGTAGAGTGTAGGGTATAGAGTGTAGAGTGTAGGGTATAGAGTGTAGGGTATAGAGTTTAGAGTGTAGGGTATACAGTGTAGGGTATAGAGTGTAGAGTGTATGGTATAGAGTGTAGGGGATAGAGTGTATGGTATAGAGTGTAGAGTGTAGGGTATAGAGTGTAGGGTATAGAGTGTATGGAATAGAGTGTAGGGTATAAAGTGTAGAGTGTAGGGTATAGAGTGTAGGGTACAGAGCGTAGGGTGTAGGGTATAGAGTGTAAGGTATAGAGTGTAGGGTATAGAGTGTAGAGTGTAGGGTATAGAGTGTATGGTATAGAGTGTAGGGTGTAGAGTGTAGGGTATAGAGTGTAGAGTGTAGGGTATAGAGTGTAGGGTATAGAGTGTATGTTATACAGTGTAGAGTGTAGGGTATAGAGTGTATAGTGTAGGGTATAGAGTGTCGGGTATAGAGTGTAGGGTATAGAGCGTATGGTATAGAGTGTAGGGTATAGAGTGGAGGGTATGGAGTGTAGGGTATAGAGTGTAGGGTATAGAGTTTAGGGTATAGAGTGTAGGGTATAGAGTGTAGAGTGTAGGGTATAGAGTGTAGGGTATAGAGTGTAGGGTATAGAGTGTAGAGTATAGAGTGTAGGGTATAGAGTGTAGGGTATAGAGTGTAGAGTGTAGGGTATAGAGTGTAGGGTATAGAGTGTAGGGTATAGAGTGTAGAGTGTAGGGTATAGAGTGTATGGTATAGAGTGTAGGGTATAGAGTGTAGGGTATAGAGTGTAGGGTATAGAGTGTGGGGTATAGAGTGTAGAGTGTAGGGTATAGATTGTAGGGTATAGAGTGTAGAGTGTAGGGTATAGAGTGTAGGGTATAGAATGTAGGGTTTAGAGTGTAGGGTATAGAGTGTAGGGTATAGAGTGTAGATTGTAGGGTATAGATTGTAGGGTATGGATTGTATGGTATAGAGTGTAGGGTATAGAGTGTAGGGTATAGAGTGTAGAGTGTACTGATTACAGTGTAGGGTATAGAGTGTAGGGTATAGAATGTATGGAATAGAGTGTAGGGTATAGAGTGCATGGAATAGAGTGTAGAGTGTAGGGTATAGAGTGTAGGGTATAGAGTGTATGGTATAGAGTGTAGGGAATAGAGTGTAGGGTATAGAGTGTACTGATTACAGTGTAGGGTATAGAGTGTAGGGTATAGAATGTATGGAATAGAGTGTAGGGTATAGAGTATAGAGTGTAGGGCATAGAGTGTAGGGTATAGAGTGTAGGGTATAGAGTGCAGGGCATAGAGTGTAGGGTATAGAGTGTAGAGTGTAGGGTATAGAGTGTATGGTATAGAGTGTAGAGTGTAGGGTATAGAGTGTAGGGTATAGAGTGTAGAGTGTAGGGTATAGAGTGTAGAGTGTAGGGTATAGGGTGTAGAGTATAGAGTGTAGGGTATAGAGTGTAGGGTATAGAGTGTAGAGTATAGAGTGTAGGGTATAGAGTGTAGAGTGTAGGGTATAGAGTGTATGGTATAGAGTGTAGGGTATAGAGTGTAGAGTGTAGGGTATAGAGTGTAGGGTATAGAGTGTAGGGTATAGAGTGTAGGGTATAGAGTGTAGAGTGTAGGGTATAGAGTGTAGGGTATGGAGTGTAGGGTATAGAGTGTAGGGTATAGAGTGTAGAGTGTAGGGATTAGAGTGTATGGTATAGAGTGTAGGGTATAGAGTGTAGAGTATAGGGTATAGAGTGTAGAGTATGGAGTGTAGAGTATAGAGTGTAGGTTATAGAGTGTAGAGTGTAGGGATTCGAGTGTAGGGCATAGAGTGTAGGGCATAGAGTGTATAGTGTAGGGTATAGAGTGTAGGGTATAGAGTATAGAGTGTAGGGTATAGAGTGTAGGGTATAGAGTGTAGGGTATAGAGTGTAGAGTGTAGGGTATAGAGTGTATGGTATAGAGTGTAGGGTATAGAGTGAAGGGTATAGAGTGTAGAGTGTAGGGTATAGAGTGTAGGGTATAGAGTGTAGGGTATAGAGTGTAGAGTGTAGGGTATAGAGTGTAGGGTATAGAGTGTAGGGCATAGTGTGTAGGGTATAGATTGTAGGGTATAGAGTGTATAGTGTAGGGTATAGAGTGTAGGGTTTAGAGTGTATGGTATAGAGTGTAGGGAATAGAGTGTAGAGTGTATGGTATAGAGTGTAGAGTATAGAGTGTAGAGTGTAGGGTATAAAGTGTAGGGTATAGAGTGTAGGGTATAGAGTGTAGAGAGTAGGGTATAGAGTGTAGGGTATAAAGTGTAGGGTATAGAGTGTAGAGTGTAGGGATTAGAGTGTAGGGTATAGAGTGTAGGGTATACAGTGTAGAATGTACGGTATAGAGTGTAGGGTATAGAGTGTAGGGTATACTGTGTAGAGTGTAGGGTATAGAGTGTAAGGTATAGAGGGTAGGGTATAGAGTGTATGGTGTAGAGTGTAGGGTATAGAGTGTAGGGTATAGAGTGTAGGGTATAGAGTGTATGGTATAGAGTTTAGGGTATAGAGTGTAGGGTATAGAGTGTAAGCTATAAAGTGTAGGGTGTAGAGTGTAGGGTATAGAGTGTAGGGTATAGAGTGTAGGGTATAGAGTGTAGGGTATAGAGTGTAGAGTGTAGGGTATAGAGTGTATGGTATAGAGTGTAAGCTATAAAGTGTAGGGTGTAGAGTGTAGGGTATAGAGTGTAGGGTATAGAGTGTAGGGTATAGAGTGTAGGGTATAGAGTGTGAGGTATAGAGCGTAGTGTGTAGGGTATAGAGTGTAGGGTATAGAGTGTAAGGTATAAAGTGAAGGGTGTAGAGTGTAGGGGATAGAGTGTAGGGTATAGAGTGTAGGGTATAGAGGGTAGGGTATAGAGTGTATGGTGTAGAGTGTAGAGTGTAGGGTATAGAGTGTAGGGTATAGAGTGTAGGGTATAGAGTGTATGGTATAGAGTGTAGGGTATAGAGTGTAAGGTATAATGTGTAGAGTGTAGGGTATAGAGTGTAGGGTATAGAGTGTAGGGTATAGAGTGTAGGGTATAGAGTGTAAGTTATAGAGTGTAGAGTGTAGGGTATAGAGTGTAAGGTATAGAGTGTAGGGTTTAGAGAGTAGGGTATAGAGTGTAGAGTGTAGGGTATAGAGTGTAGAGTGTGTGGTATAGAGTGCAGGGGATAGAGTGTAGAGTGTGAGGTATAGAGTGTAGGGTATAGAGTGTATGGTATGGAGTGTATGGTATAGATTGTAGGGTATAGAGTGTAGGGTATAGCATGTAGAGTGTAGGGTATAGAGTGTATGGTATAGAGTGTATGGTATAGATTGTAGGGTATAGAGTGTAGGGTATAGATTGTAGAGAATAGGGTATAGAGTGTAGAGTGTAGGGTATAGAGTGTAGGGTATAGAGTGTAGATTGTATGGTATAGAGTGCAGGGGATAGACTGTAGAGTGTGAGGTATAGAGTGTAGGGTATAGAGTGTATGGTATAGAGTGTATGGTATAGATTGTAGGGTATAGAGTGTAGGGTATAGAGTGTAGAGTGTAGGGTATAGAGTGTAGAGTGTAGGGTATAAAGTGTAGGGTATAGAGTGTAGAGTGTAGGGTATAGAGGGTAGGGTATAGAGTGTATGGTATAGAGTGTATGGTATAGATTGTAGGGTATAGAGTGTAGGGTATAGAGTGTAGAGTGAAGGGGTAAGAGTGTAGAGTGTGAGGTATAGAGTGTAGGGTATAGAGTGTATGGTAAGGAGTGTATGGTATAGATTGTAGGGTATAGAGTGTAGGGTATAGAGTGTAGAGTGTAGGGTATAAAATGTAGAGTGTAGGGTATAGAGTGTAGGGTATAGAGTGTAGAGTGTAGGGTATAGAATGTAGGGTATAGAGTGTAGAGTGTATGGTATAGAGTGCAGGGGATAGAGTGTAGAGTGTGAGGTATAGAGTGTATGGTATAGAGTGTATGGTATAGATTGTAGGGTATAGAGTGTAGGGTATAGAGTGTAGATTGTAGGGTATAGAGTGTAGAGTGTAGGGTATAGAGTGTAGGGTATAGAGTGTAGGGTATAGAGTGTAGAGTGTAGGGTATAGAGTGTAGAGTGTATGGTATAGAGTGCAGGGGATAGAGTGTAGAGTGTGAGGTATAGAGTGTAGGGTATAGAGTGTATGGTATAGAGTGTAGGGTATAGAGTGTAGGGTATAGAGTGTAGGGTATAGAGTGTAGGGTGTAGAGTGTATGGTATAGAGTGTATGGTATAGATTGTAGGGTATAGAGTGTAGGGTATAGAGTGTAGAGTGTAGGGTATAGAGTGTAGAGTGTAGGGTATAGAGTGTAGGGTGTAGAGTGTAGAGTGTAGGGTGTAGAGTGTAGGGTATAGAGTGTAGAGTGTAGGGTATAGAGTGTAGAGTGTAGGTTATAGAGTGTAGGGTATAGAGTGCAGAGTGTAGGGTATAGAGTGTAGAGTGTATGGTATAGAGTGTAGGGGATAAAGTGTATGGTATAGAGTGTAGGGGATAAAGTGTATGGTATAGAGTGTATGGTATAGAGTGTAGAGTATAGAGTGTAGGGTATAGAGTGTAGAGTGTAGGGTATAGAGTGTAGGGTATAGAGTGTAGGGTGTAGAGATTAGGGTATAGAGTGTCGGGTATAGAGTGTAGGGTATAGAGTGTAGAGTGTAGGGTATAGAGTGTATGGTATAGAGTGTAAGCTATAAAGTGTAGGGTGTAGAGTGTAGGGTATAGAGTGTAGGGTATAGAGTGTAGGGTATAGAGTGTAGGGTATAGAGTGTGAGGTATAGAGCGTAGTGTGTAGGGTATAGAGTGTAGGGTATAGAGTGTAAGGTATAAAGTGAAGGGTGTAGAGTGTAGGGGATAGAGTGTAGGGTATAGAGTGTAGGGTATAGAGGGTAGGGTATAGAGTGTATGGTGTAGAGTGTAGAGTGTAGGGTATAGAGTGTAGGGTATAGAGTGTAGGGTATAGAGTGTATGGTATAGAGTGTAGGGTATAGAGTGTAAGGTATAATGTGTAGAGTGTAGGGTATAGAGTGTAGGGTATAGAGTGTAGGGTATAGAGTGTAAGTTATAGAGTGTAGAGTGTAGGGTATAGAGTGTAAGGTATAGAGTGTAGGGTTTAGAGAGTAGGGTATAGAGTGTAGAGTGTAGGGTATAGAGTGTAGAGTGTGTGGTATAGAGTGCAGGGGATAGAGTGTAGAGTGTGAGGTATAGAGTGTAGGGTATAGAGTGTATGGTATGGAGTGTATGGTATACATTGTAGGGTATAGAGTGTAGGGTATAGCGTGTAGAGTGTAGGGTATAGAGTGTATGGTATAGAGTGTATGGTATAGATTGTAGGGTATAGAGTGTAGGGTATAGATTGTAGAGAATAGGGTATAGAGTGTAGAGTGTAGGGTATAGAGTGTAGGGTATAGAGTGTAGAGTGTATGGTATAGAGTGCAGGGGATAGACTGTAGAGTGTGAGGTATAGAGTGTAGGGTATAGAGTGTATGGTATAGAGTGTATGGTATAGATTGTAGGGTATAGAGTGTAGGGTATAGAGTGTAGAGTGTAGGGTATAGAGTGTAGAGTGTAGGGTATAAAGTGTAGGGTATAGAGTGTAGAGTGTAGGGTATAGAGGGTAGGGTATAGAGTGTATGGTATAGAATGTATGGTATAGATTGTAGGGTATAGAGTGTAGGGTATAGAGTGTAGAGTGAAGGGGTAAGAGTGTAGAGTGTGAGGTATAGAGTGTAGGGTATAGAGTGTATGGTAAGGAGTGTATGGTATAGATTGTAGGGTATAGAGTGTAGGGTATAGAGTGTAGAGTGTAGGGTATAAAGTGTAGAGTGTAGGGTATAGAGTGTAGGGTATAGAGTGTAGAGTGTAGGGTATAGAATGTAGGGTATAGAGTGTAGAGTGTATGGTATAGAGTGCAGGGGATAGAGTGTAGAGTGTGAGGTATAGAGTGTATGGTATAGAGTGTATGGTATAGATTGTAGGGTATAGAGTGTAGGGTATAGAGTGTAGATTGTAGGGTATAGAGTGTAGAGTGTAGGGTATAGAGTGTAGGGTATAGAGTGTAGGGTATAGAGTGTAGAGTGTAGGGTATAGAGTGTAGAGTGTATGGTACAGAGTGCAGGGGATAGAGTGTAGAGTGTGAGGTATAGAGTGTAGGGTATAGAGTGTATGGTATAGAGTGTAGGGTATAGAGTGTAGGGTATAGAGTGTAGGGTATAGAGTGTAGGGTGTAGAGTGTATGGTATAGAGTGTATGGTATAGATTGTAGGGTATAGAGTGTAGGGTATAGAGTGTAGAGTGTAGGGTATAGAGTGTAGAGTGTAGGGTATAGAGTGTAGGGTGTAGAGTGTAGAGTGTAGGGTGTAGAGTGTAGGGTATAGAGTGTAGAGTGTATGGTATAGAGTGCAGGGGATAGAGTGTAGAGTGTGAGGTATAGAGTGTAGGGTATAGAGTGTATGGTATAGAGTGTATGGTATAGATTGTAGGGCATAGAGTGTAGGGTATAGAGTGTAGAGTGTAGGGTATAGAGTGTAGGGTATAGAGTGTAGGGTATAGAGTGTATGGTATAGATTGTATAGTACAGATTGTAGGGTATAGAGTGTAGGGTATAGAGTGTAGAGTGTAGGGTATAGAGTGTAGAGTGTAGGTTATAGAGTATAGGGTATAGAGTGCAGAGTGTAGGGTATAGAGTGTAGAGTGTATGGTATAGAGTGTAGGGGATAAAGTGTATGGTATAGAGTGTAGGGGATAAAGTGTATGGTATAGAGTGTATGGTATAGAGTGTAGAGTATAGAGTGTAGGGTATAGAGTGTAGAGTGTAGGGTATAGAGTGTAGGGTATAGAGTGTAGGGTATAGAGTGCAGGGTGTAGAGATTAGGGTATAGAGTGTAGGGTATAGGGTGTAGGGTATAGAGTGTAGGGTGTAGAGTGTAGGGTATATAGTGTAGGGTATATAGTGTAGGGTATAGAGTGTAGGGTATAGCGTGTAGGGTATAGAGTGTAGGTTATAGAGTGTAGGGTATAGAGTGTAGGGTATAAAGTGTAGAGTGTAGGGTATAGAGTGTAGAGTGTAGGGAATAGAGTGTAGGGTATAGAGTGCATGGAATAGAGTGTAGAGTGTATGGTATAGAGTGTAGGGTATAAAGTGTATGGTATAGAGTGTAGGGTACAGAGTGTAGGGTATAGAGTATAGAGTGTAGGGTATAGAGTGTAGGGTATAGAGCGTAGGGTGTAGGGTATAGAGTGTAAGGTATAGAGTGTAGGGTATAGAGTGTAGAGTGTAGGGTATAGATTGTATGGTATAGAGTGTAGGGTATAGAGTGAAGGGTATAGAGTGTAGAGTGTAGGTATAGAGTGTATGGTATAGATTGTATGGTGTAGAGTGTATGGTATAGAGTTTAGGGTATAGAGTGTATGGTATAGAGTGTAGGGTATAAGTGTAGAGTGTAGGGTATAGAGTGTAGGGTATAGAGTGTAGGGCATAGTGTGTAGGGTATAGATTGTAGGGTATAGAGTGTATAGTGTAGGGTATAGAGTGTAGGGTTTAGAGTGTATGGTATAGAGTGTAGGGAATAGAGTGTAGAGTGTATGGTATAGAGTGTAGGGTATAGAGTGTAGAGTGTAGGGTATAAAGTGTAGGGTATAGAGTGTAGGGTATAGAGTGTAGAGAGTAGGGTATAGAGTGTAGGGTATAAAGTGTAGGGTATAGAGTGTAGAGTGTAGGGATTAGAGTGTAGGGTATAGAGTGTAGGGTATAGAGTGTAGAATGTACGGTATAGAGTGTAGGGTATAGAGTATAGAGTGTAGGGTATAGAGTGTAGGGTATAGTGTGTAAAGTGTAGAGTGTAGGGTATAGAGTGTAGAGTGTAGGGTATAGAGTGTAGGGTATAGAGTGTATGGAATAGAGTGTAGGGTATAGTGTGTAGAGTGTAGGGTATAGAGTGTAGGGTATAGAGCGTAGGGTGTAGGGTATAGAGTGTAGGGTATAGAGTGTAGGGTATAGAGTGTAGAGTGTAGGGTATAGAGTGTATGGTATAGAGTGTAGGGTGTAGAGTGTAGGGTATAGAGTGTAGAGTGTAGGGTATAGAGTGTAGAGTGTAGGGTATAGAGTGTAGAGTGTATGGGATAGAGTGTAGGGGATAGAGTGTATGGTATAGAGTGTATGGTATAGAGTGTAGGGTATAGAGTGTAGTGTATAGAGTGTAGAGTGTACGGTATAGAGTGTAGGGTATAGAGTGTAGAGTGTAGGGTATAGAGTGTAGGGTATAGAGTGTAGAGTGTATGGTATAGTGTGTATGGTATAGAGTGTATGATATAGATTGTAGGGTATAGAGTGTAGGGTATAGAGTGTAGAGTGTAGGGTATAGAGTGTAGAGTGTAGGGTATAGAGTGTAGGGTATAGAGTTTAGAGTGTAGGGTATACAGTGTAGGGTATAGAGTGTAGAGTGTATGGTATAGAGTGTAGGGGATAGAGTGTATGGTATAGAGTGTAGAGTGTAGGGTATAGAGTGTAGGGTATAGAGTGTATGGAATAGAGTGTAGGGTATAAAGTGTAGAGTGTAGGGTATAGAGTGTAGGGTACAGAGCGTAGGGTGTAGGGTATAGAGTGTAAGGTATAGAGTGTAGGGTATAGAGTGTAGAGTGTAGGGTATAGAGTGTATGGTATAGAGTGTAGGGTGTAGAGTGTAGGGTATAGAGTGTAGAGTGTAGGGTATAGAGTGTAGGGTATAGAGTGTATGTTATACAGTGTAGAGTGTAGGGTATAGAGTGTATAGTGTAGGGTATAGAGTGTCGGGTATAGAGTGTAGGGTATAGAGCGTATGGTATAGAGTGTAGGGTATAGAGTGGAGGGTATGGAGTGTAGGGTATAGAGTGTAGGGTATAGAGTTTAGGGTATAGAGTGTAGGGTATAGAGTGTAGAGTGTAGGGTATAGAGTGTAGGGTATAGAGTGTAGGGTATAGAGTGTAGAGTATAGAGTGTAGGGTATAGAGTGTAGGGTATAGAGTGTAGAGTGTAGGGTATAGAGTGTAGGGTATAGAGTGTAGGGTATAGAGTGTAGAGTGTAGGGTATAGAGTGTATGGTATAGAGTGTAGGGTATAGAGTGTAGGGTATAGAGTGTAGGGTATAGAGTGTGGGGTATAGAGTGTAGAGTGTAGGGTATAGATTGTAGGGTATAGAGTGTAGAGTGTAGGGTATAGAGTGTAGGGTATAGAATGTAGGGTTTAGAGTGTAGGGTATAGAGTGTAGGGTATAGAGTGTAGATTGTAGGGTATAGATTGTAGGGTATGGATTGTATGGTATAGAGTGTAGGGTATAGAGTGTAGGGTATAGAGTGTAGAGTGTACTGATTACAGTGTAGGGTATAGAGTGTAGGGTATAGAATGTACGGAATAGAGTGTAGGGTATAGAGTGCATGGAATAGAGTGTAGAGTGTAGGGTATAGAGTGTAGGGTATAGAGTGTATGGTATAGAGTGTAGGGAATAGAGTGTAGGGTATAGAGTGTACTGATTACAGTGTAGGGTATAGAGTGTAGGGTATAGAATGTATGGAATAGAGTGTAGGGTATAGAGTATAGAGTGTAGGGCATAGAGTGTAGGGTATAGAGTGTAGGGTATAGAGTGCAGGGCATAGAGTGTAGGGTATAGAGTGTAGAGTGTAGGGTATAGAGTGTATGGTATAGAGTGTAGAGTGTAGGGTATAGAGTGTAGGGTATAGAGTGTAGAGTGTAGGGTATAGAGTGTAGGGTATAGAGTGTAGAGTGTAGGGTATAGGGTGTAGAGTATAGAGTGTAGGGTATAGAGTGTAGGGTATAGAGTGTAGAGTATAGAGTGTAGGGTATAGAGTGTAGAGTGTAGGGTATAGAGTGTATGGTATAGAGTGTAGGGTATAGAGTGTAGAATGTAGGGTATAGAGTGTAGGGTATAGAGTGTAGGGTATAGAGTGTAGGGTATAGAGTGTAGAGTGTAGGGTATAGAGTGTAGGGTATGGAGTGTAGGGTATAGAGTGTAGGGTATAGAGTGTAGAGTGTAGGGATTAGAGTGTATGGTATAGAGTGTAGGGTATAAAGTGTAGAGTATAGGGTATAGAGTGTAGAGTATGGAGTGTAGAGTATAGAGTGTAGGTTATAGAGTGTAGAGTGTAGGGATTAGAGTGTAGGGCATAGAGTGTAGGGCATAGAGTGTATAGTGTAGGGTATAGAGTGTAGGGTATAGAGTATAGAGTGTAGGGTATAGAGTGTAGGGTATAGAGTGTAGGGTATAGAGTGTAGAGTGTAGGGTATAGAGTGTATGGTATAGAGTGTAGGGTATAGAGTGAAGGGTATAGAGTGTAGAGTGTAGGGTATAGAGTGTAGGGTATAGAGTGTAGGGTATAGAGTGTAGAGTGTAGGGTATAGAGTGTAGGGTATAGAGTGTAGGGCATAGTGTGTAGGGTATAGATTGTAGGGTATAGAGTGTATAGTGTAGGGTATAGAGTGTAGGGTTTAGAGTGTATGGTATAGAGTGTAGGGAATAGAGTGTAGAGTGTATGGTATAGAGTGTAGAGTATAGAGTGTAGAGTGTAGGGTATAAAGTGTAGGGTATAGAGTGTAGGGTATAGAGTGTAGAGAGTAGGGTATAGAGTGTAGGGTATAAAGTGTAGGGTATAGAGTGTAGAGTGTAGGGATTAGAGTGTAGGGTATAGAGTGTAGGGTATACAGTGTAGAATGTACGGTATAGAGTGTAGGGTATAGAGTGTAGGGTATACTGTGTAGAGTGTAGGGTATAGAGTGTAAGGTATAGAGGGTAGGGTATAGAGTGTATGGTGTAGAGTGTAGGGTATAGAGTGTAGGGTATAGAGTGTAGGGTATAGAGTGTATGGTATAGAGTTTAGGGTATAGAGTGTAGGGTATAGAGTGTAAGCTATAAAGTGTAGGGTGTAGAGTGTAGGGTATAGAGTGTAGGGTATATAGTGTAGGGTATAGAGTGTAGGGTATAGAGTGTAGAGTGTAGGGTATAGAGTGTATGGTATAGAGTGTAAGCTATAAAGTGTAGGGTGTAGAGTGTAGGGTATAGAGTGTAGGGTATAGAGTGTAGGGTATAGAGTGTGAGGTATAGAGCGTAGTGTGTAGGGTATAGAGTGTAGGGTATAGAGTGTAAGGTATAAAGTGAAGGGTGTAGAGTGTAGGGGATAGAGTGTAGGGTATAGAGTGTAGGGTATAGAGGGTAGGGTATAGAGTGTATGGTGTAGAGTGTAGAGTGTAGGGTATAGAGTGTAGGGTATAGAGTGTAGGGTATAGAGTGTATGGTATAGAGTGTAGGGTATAGAGTGTAAGGTATAATGTGTAGAGTGTAGGGTATAGAGTGTAGGGTATAGAGTGTAGGGTATAGAGTGTAGGGTATAGAGTGTAAGTTATAGAGTGTAGAGTGTAGGGTATAGAGTGTAAGGTATAGAGTGTAGGGTTTAGAGAGTAGGGTATAGAGTGTAGAGTGTAGGGTATAGAGTGTAGAGTGTGTGGTATAGAGTGCAGGGGATAGAGTGTAGAGTGTGAGGTATAGAGTGTAGGGTATAGAGTGTATGGTATGGAGTGTATGGTATAGATTGTAGGGTATAGAGTGTAGGGTATAGCGTGTAGAGTGTAGGGTATAGAGTGTATGGTATAGAGTGTATGGTATAGATTGTAGGGTATAGAGTGTAGGGTATAGATTGTAGAGAATAGGGTATAGAGTGTAGAGTGTAGGGTATAGAGTGTAGGGTATAGAGTGTAGAGTGTATGGTATAGAGTGCAGGGGATAGACTGTAGAGTGTGAGGTATAGAGTGTAGGGTATAGAGTGTATGGTATAGAGTGTATGGTATAGATTGTAGGGTATAGAGTGTAGGGTATAGAGTGTGGAGTGTAGGGTATAGAGTGTAGAGTGTAGGGTATAAAGTGTAGGGTATAGAGTGTAGAGTGTAGGGTATAGAGGGTAGGGTATAGAGTGTATGGTATAGAGTGTATGGTATAGATTGTAGGGTATAGAGTGTAGGGTATAGAGTGTAGAGTGAAGGGGTAAGAGTGTAGAGTGTGAGGTATAGAGTGTAGGGTATAGAGTGTATGGTAAGGAGTGTATGGTATAGATTGTAGGGTATAGAGTGTAGGGTATAGAGTGTAGAGTGTAGGGTATAAAGTGTAGAATGTAGGGTATAGAGTGTAGGGTATAGAGTGTAGAGTGTAGGGTATAGAATGTAGGGTATAGAGTGTAGAGTGTATGGTATAGAGTGCAGGGGATAGAGTGTAGAGTGTGAGGTATAGAGTGTATGGTATAGAGTGTATGGTATAGATTGTAGGGTATAGAGTGTAGGATATAGAGTGTAGATTGTAGGGTATAGAGTGTAGAGTGTAGGGTATAGAGTGTAGGGTATAGAGTGTAGGGTATAGAGTGTAGAGTGTAGGGTATAGAGTGTAGAGTGTATGGTATAGAGTGCAGGGGATAGAGTGTAGAGTGTGAGGTATAGAGTGTAGGGTATAGAGTGTATGGTATAGAGTGTAGGGTATAGAGTGTAGGGTATAGAGTGTAGGGTATAGAGTGTAGGGTGTAGAGTGTATGGTATAGAGTGTATGGTATAGATTGTAGGGTATAGAGTGTAGGGTATAGAGTGTAGAGTGTAGGGTATAGAGTGTAGAGTGTAGGGTATAGAGTGTAGGGTGTAGAGTGTAGAGTGTGGGGTGTAGAGTGTAGGGTATAGAGTGTAGAGTGTATGGTATAGAGTGCAGGGGATAGAGTGTAGAGTGTGAGGTATAGAGTGTAGGGTATAGAGTGTATGGTATAGAGTGTATGGTATAGATTGTAGGGCATAGAGTGTAGGGTATAGAGTGTAGAGTGTAGGGTATAGAGTGTAGGGTATAGAGTGTATGGTATAGAGTGTATGGTATAGATTGTAGGGTATAGAGTGTAGGGTATAGAGTGTAGAGTGTAGGGTATAGAGTGTAGAGTGTAGGTTATAGAGTGTAGGGTATAGAGTGCAGAGTGTAGGGTATAGAGTGTAGAGTGTATGGTATAGAGTGTAGGGGATAAAGTGTATGGTATAGAGTGTAGGGGATAAAGTGTATGGTATAGAGTGTATGGTATAGAGTGTAGAGTATAGAGTGTAGGGTATAGAGTGTAGAGTGTAGGGTATAGAGTGTAGGGTATAGAGTGTAGGGTATAGAGTGTAGGGTGTAGAGATTAGGGTATAGAGTGTAGGGTATAGAGTGTAGGGTATAGAGTGTAGAGTGTAGGGTATAGAGTGTATGGTATAGAGTGTAAGCTATAAAGTGTAGGGTGTAGAGTGTAGGGTATAGAGTGTAGGGTATAGAGTGTAGGGTATAGAGTGTAGGGTATAGAGTGTGAGGTATAGAGCGTAGTGTGTAGGGTATAGAGTGTAGGGTATAGAGTGTAAGGTATAAAGTGAAGGGTGTAGAGTGTAGGGGATAGAGTGTAGGGTATAGAGTGTAGGGTATAGAGGGTAGGGTATAGAGTGTATGGTGTAGAGTGTAGAGTGTAGGGTATAGAGTGTAGGGTATAGAGTGTAGGGTATAGAGTGTATGGTATAGAGTGTAGGGTATAGAGTGTAAGGTATAATGTGTAGAGTGTAGGGTATAGAGTGTAGGGTATAGAGTGTAGGGTATAGAGTGTAGGGTATAGAGTGTAAGTTATAGAGTGTAGAGTGTAGGGTATAGAGTGTAAGGTATAGAGTGTAGGGTTTAGAGAGTAGGGTATAGAGTGTAGAGTGTAGGGTATAGAGTGTAGAGTGTGTGGTATAGAGTGCAGGGGATAGAGTGTAGAGTGTGAGGTATAGAGTGTAGGGTATAGAGTGTATGGTATGGAGTGTATGGTATACATTGTAGGTTATAGAGTGTAGGGTATAGCGTGTAGAGTGTAGGGTATAGAGTGTATGGTATAGAGTGTATGGTATAGATTGTAGGGTATAGAGTGTAGGGTATAGATTGTAGAGAATAGGGTATAGAGTGTAGAGTGTAGGGTATAGAGTGTAGGGTATAGAGTGTAGAGTGTATGGTATAGAGTGCAGGGGATAGACTGTAGAGTGTGAGGTATAGAGTGTAGGGTATAGAGTGTATGGTATAGAGTGTATGGTATAGATTGTAGGGTATAGAGTGTAGGGTATAGAGTGTAGAGTGTAGGGTATAGAGTGTAGAGTGTAGGGTATAAAGTGTAGGGTATAGAGTGTAGAGTGTAGGGTATAGAGGGTAGGGTATAGAGTGTATGGTATAGAATGTATGGTATAGATTGTAGGGTATAGAGTGTAGGGTATAGAGTGTATAGTGAAGGGGTAAGAGTGTAGAGTGTGAGGTATAGAGTGTAGGGTATAGAGTGTATGGTAAGGAGTGTATGGTATAGATTGTAGGGTATAGAGTGTAGGGTATAGAGTGTAGAGTGTAGGGTATAAAGTGTAGAGTGTAGGGTATAGAGTGTAGGGTATAGAGTGTAGAGTGTAGGGTATAGAATGTAGGGTATAGAGTGTAGAGTGTATGGTATAGAGTGCAGGGGATAGAGTGTAGAGTGTGAGGTATAGAGTGTATGGTATAGAGTGTATGGTATAGATTGTAGGGTATAGAGTGTAGGGTATAGAGTGTAGATTGTAGGGTATAGAGTGTAGAGTGTAGGGTATAGAGTGTAGGGTATAGAGTGTAGGGTATAGAGTGTAGAGTGTAGGGTATAGAGTGTAGAGTGTATGGTATAGAGTGCAGGGGATAGAGTGTAGAGTGTGAGGTATAGAGTGTAGGGTATAGAGTGTATGGTATAGAGTGTAGGGTATAGAGTGTAGGGTATAGAGTGTAGGGTATAGAGTGTAGGGTGTAGAGTGTATGGTATAGAGTGTATGGTATAGATTGTAGGGTATAGAGTGTAGGGTATAGAGTGTAGGGTATAGAGTGTAGAGTGTAGGGTATAGAGTGTAGGGTGTAGAGTGTAGGGTGTAGAGTGTAGGGTATAGAGTGTAGAGTGTATGGTATAGAGTGCAGGGGATAGAGTGTAGAGTGTGAGGTATAGAGTGTAGGGTATAGAGTGTATGGTATAGAGTGTATGGTATAGATTGTAGGGCATAGAGTGTAGGGTATAGAGTGTAGAGTGTAGGGTATAGAGTGTAGGGTATAGAGTGTAGGGTATAGAGTGTATGGTATAGATTGTATAGTATAGATTGTAGGGTATAGACTGTAGGGTATAGAGTGTAGAGTGTAGGGTATAGAGTGTAGAGTGTAGGTTATAGAGTATAGGGTATAGAGTGCAGAGTGTAGGGTATAGAGTGTAGAGTGTATAGTATAGAGTGTAGGGGATAAAGTGTATGGTATAGAGTGTAGGGGATAAAGTGTATGGTATAGAGTGTATGGTATAGAGTGTAGAGTATAGAGTGTAGGGTATAGAGTGTAGAGTGTAGGGTATAGAGTGTAGGGTATAGAGTGTAGGGTATAGAGTGTAGGGTGTAGAGATTAGGGTATAGAGTGTAGGGTATAGGGTGTAGGGTATAGAGTGTAGGGTGTAGAGTGTAGGGTATATAGTGTAGGGTATATAGTGTAGGGTATAGAGTGTAGGGTATAGCGTGTAGGGTATAGAGTGTAGGTTATAGAGTGTAGGGTATAGAGTGTAGGGTATAAAGTGTAGAGTGTAGGGTATAGAGTGTATGGTATAGAGTGTAGAGTGTAGGGTATAGAGTGTATGGTATGGATTGTAGGGTGTAGAATGTATGTTATAGAGTGTAGGGTATAGAGTGTATGGTATAGATTGTAGGGTGTAGAATGTATGTTATAGAGTGTAGGGTATAGAGTGTATGGTATAGAGATTAGAGTGTAGGGTATAGAGTGTAGGGTATAGAGTGTATGGTATAGAGTCTAGGGTATAGAGTGTAGGGTGTAGAGTGTATGGTATAGAGTGTAGGGTATAGTGTGTAGAGTGTAGGGTACAGAGTGTAGGGTATAGAGTGTAGGGTATAGAGTGTAGAGTGTAGAGTATAGAGTGTAGAGTTTAGGGTATAGAGTGTAGAGTGTAGGGTATAGAGTGTAGGGTATAGAGTGTAGGGTATTGAGTGTAGGGTATAGAGTGTAGAGTGTAGGGTATAGAGTGTAAGGTATAGAGTGTAGGGTATAGAGTGTAGGGTATAGAGTGTAGAGTATAGAGTGTAGGGTATAGAGTGTAGAGTGTAGCGTATAGAGTGTAGGGTATAGAGTGTAGGGTATAGTGTGTATGGTATAGAGTTTAGGGTATAGAGTGTATGGTATAGAGCGTAGGGTATCGAGTGTAGAGTGTAGGGTATAGAGTGTAGATTGTAGGGTATAGAGTGTAGGGTATATAGTGTAGAGTGTATGGTATAGAGTGTAGGGTATAGAGTGTGTGGTATAGAGTGTATGGTATAGTGTGTAGGGTATGGAGTGTATGGTATAGTTTGTAGAGTGTAGGGTATAGTGTGTAGGGTATAGAGTGTAGGGTATAGAGTGTAGGGTATAGAGTGTAGGGTGTTGAGTGTAGGGTATAGCCTGTAGGGTATAGAGTGTAGGGTATAGAGTATAGAGTGTAGGGTATAGAGTGTAGGGTATAGAGTGTAGGGTATAGAGTGTAGAGTGTAGGGTATAGAGTGTAGAGTATAGAGTGTAGGGTATAGAGTGTAGGGTATAAAGTGTAGAGTGTAGGGTATAGAGTGTAGGGTATAGAGTGTAGGGTATAGAGTGTAGAGTATAGAGTGTAGAGTGTAGGGTGTACAGTGTAGGGTATAGCCTGTAGGGTATAGAGTGTAGGGTATAGAGTATAGAGTGTAGGGTATAGAGTGTAGGGTATAGAGTGTAGGGTATAGAGTGTATAGTGTAGGGTATAGAGTGTAAGGTATAGATTGTAGGGTATAGAGTGTAGAGTGTAGGGTATAGAGTGTAGGGTGTAGAGTGTAGGGTATAGAGTGTATAGTGTAGGGTATAGAGTGTAGGGTATAGAGTAAATGGTATAGAGTGTATGGTATAGAGTGTAGGGTATAGAGTGTAGGGTATAGAGTGTAGGGTATAAAGTGTAGAGTGTAGGGTATAGAGTGTAGGGTATAGAGTGTACGGTATAGAGTGTAGAGTGTAGGGTGTAGAATGTAGGGTATAGAGTGTCAGGTATAGAGTGTAGGGTATAGAGTGTATGTTATAGAGTGTAGGGTATAGAGTGTAGAGTGTAGGGTATAGAGTGTAGGGTATAGTGTGTAGGGTATAGATTGTATGGTATAGAGTGTAGGGTATAGAGTGTAGGGCATAGAGTGTAGGGTATAGATTGTAGGGTATAGAGTGTAGAGTGTAGGGTATAGAGTGTAGAGTATAGAGTGTATGGTATAGAGTGTAGAGTGTAGGGTATAGAGTGTATAGTGTAGGTTATAGAGTGTAGGGTATAGAGTAAAGGGTATAGAGTGTGTGGTATAGAGTGTAGGGAATAGAGTGTAGAGTGTAGGGTATATAGTGTATGGTATAGAGTGTAGGGTATAGAGTGTAGGGTATATAGTGTAGGGTATAGAGTGTAGGGTATAGAGTGTAGGGCATAGAGTGTAGGGTATAGAGTGTAGGGTATATAGTGTAGGGTATAGAGTGTAGGGTATAGATTGTAGGGTATAGAGTGTAGAGTGTAGGGATTAGAGTGTAGGGTATAGAATGTAGGGTATAGAGTGTAGAGTGTAGGGTATAGAGTGTAGGGTATAGAGTGTAGGCTATAGAGTGTAGGGTATATAGTGTAAAGTGTAGAGTGTAAGGTATAGAGTGTAGAGTGTAGTGTATAGAGTGTAGGGTATAGAGTGTATGGAATAGAGTGTAGGGTATAAAGTGTAGAGTGTAGGGTATAGAGTGTAGGGTATAGAGCGTAGGGTGTAGGGTATAGAGTGTAAGGTATAGAGTGTAGGGTATAGAGTGTAGAGTGTAGGGTATAGAGTGTATGGTACAGAGTGTAGGGTGTAGAGTGTAGGGTATAGAGTGTAGAGTGTAGGGTATAGAGTGTAGGGTATAGAGTGTATGGTATACAGTGTAGAGTGTAGGGTATAGAGTGTATAGTGTAGGGTATAGAGTGTCGGGTATAGAGTGTAGGGTATAGAGCGTATGGTATAGAGTGTAGGGTATAGAGTGTAGAGTGTAGGGTACAGAGTGGAGGGTATGGAGTGTAGGGTATAGAGTGTAGGGTATAGAGTTTAGGGTATAGAGTGTAGGGTATAGAGTGTAGAGTGTAGAGTATAGAGTGTAGGGTATAGAGTGGAGGGTATAGAGTGTAGAGTATAGAGTGTAGGGTATAGAGTGTAGGGTATAGAGTGTAGAGTGTAGAGTGTAGGGTATAGAGTGTAGGGTATAGAGTGTAGGGTATAGAGTGTAGAGTGTAGGGTATAGAGTGTATGGTATAGAGTGTAGGGTATAGAGTGTAGGGTATAGAGTGTAGGGTATAGAGTGTAGGGTATAGAGTGTAGAGTGTAGGGTATAGATTGTAGGGTATAGAGTGTAGAGTGTAGGGTATAGAGTGTAGGGTATAGAATGTAGGGTTTAGAGTGTAGGGTATAGAGTGTAGGGTATAGAGTGTAGATTGTAGGGTATAGATTGTAGGGTATGGATTGTATGGTATAGAGTGTAGGGTATAGAGTGTAGAGTGTACTGATTACAGTGTAGGGTATAGAGTGTAGGGTATAGAATGTATGGAATAGAGTGTAGGGTATAGAGTGTAGGGTATAGAGTGCATGGAATAGAGTGTAGAGTGTAGGGTATAGAGTGTAGGGTATAGAGTGTATGTTATAGAGTGTAGGGAATAGAGTGTAGGGTATAGAGTGTACTGATTACAGTGTAGGGTATAGAGTGTAGGGTATAGAATGTATGGAATAGAGTGTGGGGTATAGAGTATAGAGTGTAGGGTATAGAGTGTAGGGTATAGAGCGTAGGGTGTAGTGTATAGAGTGCAGGGTATAGAGTGTAGGGTATAGAGTGTAGAGTGTAGGGTATAGAGTGTATGGTATAGAGTGTAGAGTGTAGAGTGTAGGGTATAGAGTGTAGGGTATAGAGTGTAGAGTGTAGGGTATAGAGTGTAGGGTATAGAGTGTAGAGTGTAGGGTATAGGGTGTAGAGTATAGAGTGTAGGGTATAGAGTGTAGGGTATAGAGTGTAGAGTGTAGGGTATAGAGTGTAGGGTATAGAGTGTAGGGTATAGAGTGTAGAGTGTAGGGTATAGAGTGTATGGTATAGAGTGTAGGGTATAGAGTGTAGGGTATAGAGTGTAGAGTGTAGGGTATAGAGTGTAGGGTATAGAGTGTAGGGTATAGAGTGTAGGGTATAGAGTGTAAGGTATAGAGTGTAGGGTATAGAGTGTAGAGTGTAGGGTATAGAGTGTAGGGTATGGAGTGTAGGGTGTAGAGTGTAGGGTATAGAGTGTAGAGTGTAGGGATTAGAGTGTATGGTATAGAGTGTAGGGTATAGAGTGTAGAGTATAGGGTATAGAGTGTAGAGTATGGAGTGTAGAGTATAGAGTGTAGGTTATAGAGTGTAGAGTGTAGGGATTAGAGTGTAGGGCATAGAGTGTAGGGCATAGAGTGTATAGTGTAGGGTATAGAGTGTAGGGTATAGAATATAGAGTGTAGGGTATAGAGTGTAGGGTATAGAGTGTAGAGTGTAGGGTATAGAGTGTAGAGTGTAGGGAATAGAGTGTAGGGTATAGAGTGCATGGAATAGAGTGTAGAGTGTATGGTATAGAGTGTAGGGTATAAAGTGTATGGTATAGAGTGTAGGGTACAGAGTGTAGGGTATAGAGTGTAGAGTGTAGGGATTAGACTGTAGGGTATAGAGTGTAGGGTATAGAATGTATGGAATAGAGTATAGGGTATAGAGTATAGAGTGTAGGGTATAGAGTGTAGGGTATAGAGCGTAGGGTGTAGGGTATAGAGTGTAGGGTATAGAGTGTAGGGTATAGAGTGTAGAGTGTAGGGTATAGAGTGTATGGTATAGAGTGTAGGGTATAGAGTGAAGGGTATAGAGTGTAGAGTGTAGGTATAGAGTGTATGGTATAGATTGTATGGTGTAGAGTGTATGGTATAGAGTTTAGGGTATAGAGTGTAGGGTATAGAGTGTAGAGTGTAGGGTATAGAGTGTAGGGTATAGAGTGTAGGGTATAGAGTGTAGGGTATAGAGTGTAGAGTGTAGGGTATAGAGTGTAGGGTATGGAGTGTAGGGTATAGAGTGTAGGGTATAGAGTGTAGAGTGTAGGGATTAGAGTGTATGGTATAGAGTGTAGGGTATAGAGTGTAGAGTATAGGGTATAGAGTGTAGAGTATGGAGTGTAGAGTATAGAGTGTAGGTTATAGAGTGTAGAGTGTAGGGATTAGAGTGTAGTGCATAGAGTGTAGGGCATAGAGTGTATAGTGTAGGGTATAGAGTGTAGGGTATAGAGTATAGAGTGTAGGGTATAGAGTGTAGGGTATAGATTGTAGAGTGTAGGGTATAGAGTGTAGAGTGTAGGGAATAGAGTGTAGGGTATATAGTGCATGGAATAGAGTGTAGAGTGTATGGTATAGAGTGTAGGGTATAAAGTGTATGGTATAGAGTGTAGGGTACAGAGTGTAGGGTATAGAGTGTAGAGTGTAGGGATTAGACTGTAGGGTATAGAGTGTAGGGTATAGAATGTATGGAATAGAGTATAGGGTATAGAGTATAGAGTGTAGGGTATAGAGTGTAGGGTATAGAGCGTGGGGTGTAGGGTATAGAGTGTAGGGTATAGAGTGTAGGGTATAGAGTGTAGAGTGTAGGGTATAGAGTGTATGGTATAGAGTGTAGGGTATAGAGTGAAGGGTATAGAGTGTAGAGTGTAGGTATAGAGTGTATGGTATAGATTGTATGGTGTAGAGTGTATGGTATAGAGTTTAGGGTATAGAGTGTATGGTATAGAGTGTAGGGTATAGAGTGTAGAGTGTAGGGTATAGAGTGTAGGGTATAGAGTGTAGGGCATAGTGTGTAGGGTATAGATTGTAGGGTATAGAGTGTATAGTGTAGGGTATAGAGTGTAGGGTTTAGAGTGTATGGTATAGAGTGTAGGGAATAGAGTGTAGAGTGTATGGTATAGAGTGTAGGGTATAGAGTGTAGAGTGTAGGGTATAAAGTGTAGGGTATAGAGTGTAGGGTATAGAGTGTAGAGAGTAGGGTATAGAGTGTAGGGTATGAAGTGTAGGGTATAGAGTGTAGAGTGTAGGGATTAGAGTGATAGGTATAGAGTGTAGGGTATAGAGTGTAGAATGTATGGTATAGAGTGTAGGGTATAGAGTATAGAGTGTAGGGTATAGAGTGTAGGGTATAGTGTGTAAAGTGTAGAGTGTAGGGTATAGAGTGTAGAGTGTAGGGTATAGAGTGTAGGGTATAGAGTGTATGGAATAGAGTGTAGGGTATAGTGTGTAGAGTGTAGGGTATAGAGTGTAGGGTATAGAGCGTAGGGTGTAGGGTATAGAGTGTAGGGTATAGAGTGTAGGGTATAGAGTGTAGAGTGTAGGGTATAGAGTGTATGGTATAGAGTGTAGGGTGTAGAGAGTAGGGTATAGAGTGTAGAGTGTAGGGTATAGAGTGTAGAGTGTAGGGTATAGAGTGTAGAGTGTATGGGATAGAGTGTAGGGGATAGAGTGTATGGTATAGAGTGTATGGTATAGAGTGTAGGGTATAGAGTGTAGGGTATAGAGTGTAGAGTGTAGGGTATAGAGTGTAGGGTATAGAGTGTAGAGTGTAGGGTATAGAGTGTAGGGTATAGAGTGTAGAGTGTATGGTATAGTGTGTATGGTATAGAGTGTATGATATAGATTGTAGGGTATAGAGTGTAGGGTATAGAGTGTAGAGTGTAGGGTATAGAGTGTAGAGTGTAGGGTATAGAGTGTAGGGTATAGAGTTTAGAGTGTAGGGTATACAGTGTAGGGTATAGAGTGTAGAGTGTATGGTATAGAGTGTAGGGGATAGAGTGTATGGTATAGAGTGTAGAGTGTAGGGTATAGAGTGTAGGGTATAGAGTTTATGGAATAGAGTGTAGGGTATAAAGTGTAGAGTGTAGGGTATAGAGTGTAGGGTATAGAGCGTAGGGTGTAGGGTATAGAGTGTAAGGTATAGAGTGTAGGGTATAGAGTGTAGAGTGTAGGGTATAGAGTGTATGGTATAGAGTGTAGGGTGTAGAGTGTAGGGTATAGAGTGTAGAGTGTAGGGTATAGAGTGTAGGGTATAGAGTGTATGTTATACAGTGTAGAGTGTAGGGTATAGAGTGTATAGTGTAGGGTATAGAGTGTCGGGTATAGAGTGTAGGGTATAGAGCGTATGGTATAGAGTGTAGGGTATAGAGTGTAGAGTGTAGGGTACAGAGTGGAGGGTATGGAGTGTAGGGTATAGAGTGTAGGGTATAGAGTTTAGGGTATAGAGTGTAGGGTATAGAGTGTAGAGTGTAGGGTATAGAGTGTAGGGTATAGAGTGTAGGGTATAGAGTGTAGAGTATAGAGTGTAGGGTATAGAGTGTAGGGTATAGAGTGTAGAGTGTAGAGTGTAGGGTATAGAGTGTAGGGTATAGAGTGTAGGGTATAGAGTGTATGGTATAGAGTGTAGGGTATAGAGTGTGGGGTATAGAGTGTAGAGTGTAGGGTATAGATTGTAGGGTATAGAGTGTAGAGTGTAGGGTATAGAGTGTAGGGTATAGAATGTAGGGTTTAGAGTGTAGGGTATAGAGTGTAGGGTATAGAGTGTAGATTGTAGGGTATAGATTGTAGGGTATGGATTGTATGGTATAGAGTGTAGGGTATAGAGTGTAGGGTATAGAATGTATGGAATAGAGTGTAGGGTATAGAGTGCATGGAATAGAGTGTAGAGTGTAGGGTATAGAGTGTAGGGTATAGAGTGTATGGTATAGAGTGTAGGTAATAGAGTGTAGGGTATAGAGTGTACTGATTACAGTGTAGGGTATAGAGTGTAGGGTATAGAATGTATGGAATAGAGTGTAGGGTATAGAGTATAGAGTGTAGGGTATAGAGTGTAGGGTATAGAGTGTAGAGTGTAGGGTATAGAGTGTATGGTATAGAGTGTAGAGTGTAGGGTATAGAGTGTATGGAATAGAGTGTAGGGTATAAAGTGTAGAGTGTAGGGTATAGAGTGCAGAGTATAGAGCGTAGGGTGTAGGGTATAGAGTGTAAGGTATAGAGTGTAGGGTATAGAGTGTAGAGTGTAGGGATTAGAGTGTATGGTATAGAGTGTAGGGTATAGAGTGTAGAGTATAGGGTATAGAGTGTAGAGTATGGAGTGTAGAGTATAGAGTGTAGGTTATAGAGTGTAGAGTGTAGGGATTAGAGTGTAGGGCATAGAGTGTAGGGCATAGAGTGTATAGTGTAGGGTATAGAGTGTAGGGTATAGAGTATAGAGTGTAGGGTATAGAGTGTAGGGTATAGAGTGTAGAGTGTATGGTATAGAGTGTATGGTATAGAGTGTAGGGTATAGAATGTATGGAATAGAGTGTAGGGTATAGAGTGCATGGAATAGAGTGTAGAGTGTAGGGTATAGAGTGTAGGGTATAGAGTGTATGGTATAGAGTGTAGGGAATAGAGTGTAGGGTATAGAGTGTACTGATTACAGTGTAGGGTATAGAGTGTAGGGTATAGAATGTATGGAATAGAGTGTAGGGTATAGAGTATAGAGTGTAGAGTATAGAGTGTAGGGTGTAGAGTGTAGAGTGTAGGGTATAGAGTGTATGTTATAGAGTGTAGAGTGTAGAGTGTAGGGTATAGAGTATAGAGTGAAGGGTATAGTGTGTAGAGTGTAGGGTATAGAGTGTAGGGTATAGAGCGTAGGGTGTAGGGTATAGAGTGTAGGGTATAGAGTGTAGGGTATAGAGTGTAGAGTGTAGGGTATAGAGTGTATGGTATAGAGTGTAGGGTGTAGAGTGTAGGGTATAGAGTGTAGAGTGTAGGGTATAGAGTGTAGAGTGTAGGGTATAGAGTGTAGAGTGTATGGGATAGAGTGTAGGGGATAGAGTGTATGGTATAGAGTGTATGGTATAGAGTGTAGGGTATAGAGTGTAGGGTATAGAGTGTAGAGTGTAAGGTATAGAGTGTAGGGTATAGAGTGTAGAGTGTAGGGTATAGAGTGTAGGGTATAGAGTGTAGAGTGTATGGTATAGTGTGTATGGTATAGAGTGTATGATATAGATTGTAGGGTATAGAGTGTAGGGTATAGAGTGTAGAGTGTAGGGTATAGAGTGTAGAGTGTAGGGTATAGAGTGTAGGGTATAGAGTTTAGAGTGTAGGGTATACAGTGTAGGGTATAGAGTGTAGAGTGTATGGTATAGAGTGTAGGGGATAGATTGTATGGTATAGAGTGTATGGTATAGAGTGTAGGGTATAGAGTGTAGGGTATAGAGTGTAGAGTGTGAGGTATAGAGTGTAGGGTATAGAGTGTAGGGTATAGAGTGTAGGGTGTAGAGTGTAGGGTATAGAGTGTAGGGTATAGGGTGTAGGGTATGGAGTGTAGGGTGTAGAATGTAGGGTATAGAGTGTAGGGTATAGAGTGTAGGGTATAGAGTGTAGGGTATAGCGTGTAGGGTATAGAGTGTAGGGTATAGAGTGTAGGGTATAGAGTGTAGGGGATAAAGTGTAGAGTGTAGGGTATAGAGTGTAGGGTATAGAGTGTAGAGTATAGAGTGTAAAGTGTAGAGTGTAGGGTGTAGAGTGTAGGGTATAGAGTGTAGAGTGTAGGGTATAGAGTGTAGGGTATAGAGTGTATGGTATAGAGTGTAGGGTATAGAGTGTAGAGTGTAGGGTATATATTGTAGGGTATAATGTGTAGAGTGTAGGGTATAGAGTGTACGGTATAGAGGGTAGGGTTTATAGTGTATGGTGTATGGTGTAGAGTGTAGGGTATAGAGTGTAGGGTATAGAGTGTAGGGTATAGAGTGAATGGTATAGAGTGTAGGGTATAGAGTGTAAGCTATAAAGTGTAGGGTGAAGAGTGTAGGGTATAGAGTGTAGGGTATAGAGTGTAGGGTATAGAGTGTAGGGTATAGAGTGTAGGGTATAGAGTGTAGAGTGTAGGGTATAGAGTGTAGGGTATAGAGTGTAGAGTGTAGGGTATAGAGTGTAGGGTTTAAAGAGTAGGGTATAGAGTGTAGAGTGTAGGGTATAGAGTGTAGAGTGTAGGGTATAGAGTGTAGGGTATAGAGTGTAGAGTGTAGGGTATAGAGTGTAGGGTATAGAGTGTAGAATGTAGGGTATAAAGTGTAGAGAGTAGGGTATAGAGTGTAAGGTATAGAGTGTAGGTTATAGAGTGTAGGGTATAGAGTGTAGAGTGTAGGGTGTAGAGTATAGGGTATAGAGTGTAGGGTATAGAGTGTAGAGTGTAGGGTATAAAGTGTAGAGAGTAGGGTATAGAGTGTAGGGTATAGAGTGTAGGTTATAGAGTGTAGGGTATAGAGTGTGGAGTGTAGGGTGTAGATTGTAGGTTATAGAGTGTAGAGTGTAGGGTATAAAGTGTAGAGAGTAGGGTATAGAGTGTAGGGTATAGAGTGTAGGTTATAGAGTGTAGGGTATAGAGTGTGGAGGGTAGGGTGTAGAGTGTAGGGTATAGAGTGTAAGGTATAGAGTGTACGGTATAAAGTGTATGTTATAGAGTGTAGGGTATAGAGTGTAGAGTGTAGGGTATAGAGTGTAGGGTATAGAGTGTAGGGTATAGAGTGTATGGTATAGAGTGTAGGGTATAGAGTGTAGAGTGTAGGGTATAGAGTGTAGGGTTTAGAGTGTATGGTATAGAGTGTAGGGTATAGATTGTAGGGTGTAGAGTGTAGAGTGTAGGGTATAGAGTGTAGGGTATAGAGTGTATGGTATAGAGTGTAGAGTGTAGGGTATAGAGTGTATATTGTAGGGTAAAAAGTGTAGGGTATAGAGAGTATGGTATAGAGTGTAGGGAATAGAGTGTAGAGTGTAGGGTATAGAGTGTAGGGTATAGAGTGTGGAGTGTAGGGTATAAAGTGTAGAGAGTAGGGTAAAGAGTGTAGGGTATAGAGTGTAGGTTATAGAGTGTAGGGTATAGAGTGTAGAGTGTAGGGTGTAGAGTGTAAGGTATAGAGTGTAAGGTATGGAGTGTAGGGTATAAAGTGTAGGGTATAGAGTGTAGGGTATAGATTGTAGGGTATAGAGTGTAGATTGTAGGGTATAGAGTCTATGGTATAGAGTGTAGAGTGTAGGGTATAGAGTGTATAGTGTAGGGTAAAGAGTGTAGGGTATAGAGTGTATGGTATAGAGTGTAGGGAATAGAGTGTAGAGTGTAGGGTATAGAGTGTAGGGTATAGAGTGTAGAGTGTAGGGTATAGAGTGTAGGGATTAGAGTGTAGGGTATAGAGTGTAGGGTATAGAGTGTAGAATGTACGGTATAGAGTGTATGGTATAGAGTATAGAGTGTAGGGTATAGAGTATAGAGTGTAGGGTATAGAGTGTAGGGTATAGAGTGTAAAGTGTAGAGTGTATGGTATAGAGTGTAGAGTGTAGGGTATAGAGTGTAGGGTATAGAGTGTATGGAATAGAGTGTAGGGTATAGAGTGTTGAGTGTAGGGTATAGAGTGTAGGGTATAGAGCGTAGGGTGTAGGGTATAGAGTGTAGGGTATAGAGTGTAGGGTATAGAGTTTAGAGTGTAGGGTACAGAGTGTAGGGTGTATGGTATAGAGTGCAGGGGATAGAGTGTAGAGTGTGAGGTATAGAGTGTAGGGTATAGAGTGTATGGTATAGAGTGTATGGTATAGATTGTAATGTATAGAGTGTAGGGTATAGAGTGTAGAGTGTAGGGTATAGAGTGTAGAGTGTAGGGTATAGAGTGTAGGGTATAGAGGGTATGATATAGAGTGTATGGTATAGAGTGTATGGTATAGAGTGTACGGTATAGAGTGTAGGGTGTAGAGTGTAGGGTATAGAGTGTAGGGTATAGAGTGTAGGGTATAGAGTGTAGGGTATAGAGTGTAGGGTGTAGAGTTTAGGGTATAGAGTGTAGAGCGTAGGGTTTAGAGTGTATGGTATAGAGTGTAGAGTGTAGGGTATAGAGTGTATGGTATAGAGTGTAGGGTGTAGAATGTATGTTATAGAGTTTAGGGTACAGAGTGTATGGTATGGAGATTAGAGTGTAGGGCATATAGTGTATGGTATAGAGTGTATGGTATAGAGTGTAGGGTATAGAGTGTAGAGTGTAGGGTATAGAGTGTATGGTATAGAGTGTAGGGTATAGAGTGTAGAGTGTAGGGTATAGAGTGTAGGGTATAGAGTGTAGGGTATAGCGTGTAGGGTATAGAGTGTAGGGTATAGATTGTAGGGTATAGAGTGTAGGGTATAAAGTGTAGAGTGTAGGGTATAGAGTGTATGGTATAGAGTGTAGAGTGTATGGTATAGAGTGTATGGTATAGAGTGTAGGGTGTAGAATGTATGTTATAGAGTGTAGGGTATAGAGTGTATGGTATGGAGATTAGAGTGTAGGGCATAGAGTGTAGGGTATAGAGTGTATGGTATAGAGTGTAGGGTATAGAGTGTAGAGTGTAGGGTATAGAGTGTAGGGTATAGAGTGTAGGATATAGAGTGTATGGTATAGAGTGTAGGTTATAGAGTGTAGAGTGTAGGGTATAGAGTGTAGGGTATAGAGTGTAGGGTAAAGAGTGTAAGGTATAGATTGTAAGGTATAGAGTGTATAGCGTAGAGTATAGAGATTAAGGTATAGAGTGTATGGTGTAGAGTGTAGGGTATAGAGTGTATAGTGTAGGGTATAGAGTGTAGGGTATAGAGTGTATAGTATAGAGTGTAGGGTATAGAGTGTATGGTATAGAGTGTAGAGTGTGGGGTATAGAGTGTATGGTATAGAGTGTATGGTGTAGAGTGTATGGTATAGAGTGTAGGGTATAGAGTGTATGGTATAGAGTGTAGGGTATAGAGTGTAGATTGTAGGGTATAGAGTGTAGGGTGTAGAGTGTAGGGTATAGAGTGTAGGGTATAGATTGTAGGGTATAGAGTGTAGAGTGTAGGGTATAGAGTGTAGGGTATAGAGTGTATGGTATAGAGTGTAGAGTGTAGGGTATAGAGTATATAGTGTAGGGTATAGAGTGTAGGGTATAGAGTGTATGGTATAGAGTGTAGGGAATAGAGTGTAGAGTGTATGGTATAGAGTGTAGGGTATAGAGTGTAGAGTGTAGGGTATAGAGTTTAGGGTATAGAGTGTAGGGTATAGAGTGTAGGGTGTAGAGTGTAGGGTATAGAGTGTAGGGTATAGAGTGTAGGGTATAGAGTGTAGAGTGTAGGGATTAGAATGTAGGGTATAGAGTGTAGGGTATAGAGTGTAGAATGTACGGTATAGAGTGTAGGGTATAGAGTATAGAGTGTAGGGTATAGAGTGTAAAGTGTAGAGTGTAGGGTATAGAGTGTAGAGTGTAGGGTATAGAGTGTAGGGTATAGAGTGTATGGAATAGAGTGTAGGGTATAGAGTGTAGGGTATAGAGTGTAGGGTATAGAGTGTAGATTGTAGGGTATAGAGTGTATGGTATAGAGTGTAGGGTGTAGAGTGTAGGGTATAGAGTGTAGAGTGTAGGGTATAGAGTGTAGAGTGTAGGGTATAGAGTGTAGGGTATAGAGTGTAGAGTGTAGGGTATAGAAAGTAGGGTATAGAGCGTAAAGTGTATGGTATAGAGTGTAGGGGATAGAGTGTATGGTATAGAGTGTATGGTATAGAGTGTAGGGTATAGAATGTAGGGTATAGAGTGTAGGGTGTATAGTGTAGGGTATAGAGTGTAGAGTGTATGGTATAGAGTGTAGGGGATAGAGTGTATGGTATAGAGTGTATGGTATAGAGTGTATGATATAGATTGTAGGGTATAGAGTGTAGGGTATCGAGTGTAGAGTGTAGGGTATAGAGTGTAGAGTGTAGGGTATAGAGTGTAGGGTATAGAGTGTAGGGTATAGAGTGTAGGGTGTTGAGTGTAGGGTATAGAGTGTAGGGTATATGGTGTAGGGTATAGAGTGTAGGGTGTAGAGTGTAGGGTATAGAGTGTAGGGTATAGAGTGTAGGGTATAGAGTGTAGGGTATAGCGTGTAGGGTATAGAGTGAAGGGTATAGAATGTAGGGTATAGAGTGTAGGGTATAAAGTGTAGAGTGTAGGGTGTAGAGTGTAGAGTGTAGAGTATAGAGTGGAGGGTATAGAGTGTAGGGTATAGAGTGTAGGGTATAAAGTGTAGAGTGTAGGGTATAGAGTGTAGGGTATAGAGTGTAGGGTATAGAGTGTAGAGTGTAGGGTATAGAGTGTAGGGTATAGAGTGTAGGGTACAGAGTGTATGGTATAGAGTGTAGGGTATAGAGTGTAGGGTATTAAGTGTAGAGTGTAGGGTATAGAGTGTAGGGTATAGATTGTAGGGTATAGAGTGTAGGGTATAGAGTGTAGGGTATAAAGTGTAGAGTGTAGGGTATAGAGTGTAGGGTATAGAGTGTAGGGTATAGAGTGTAGGGTATAGAGTGTAGGGTATAGAGTGTAGAGTGTAGGGTATAGAGTGTAGGGTATAGAGTGTATGGTATAGAGTGTAGAGTGTAGGGTATAGAGTGTAGGGTATAGAGTGTATGGTATAGAGTGTAGGGTATAGAGTGTAGAGTGTAGGGTATAGAGTGTAGGGTATACTGTGTAGAGTGTAGGGTATAGAGTGTAAGGTATAGAGGGTAGGGTATAGAGTGTATGGTGTAGAGTGTAGGGTATAGAGTGTAGGGTATTGAGTGTAGGGTATAGAGTGTATGGTATAGAGTTTAGGGTATAGAGTGTAGGGTATAGAGTGTAAGCTATAAAGTGTAGGGTGTAGAGTGTAGGGTATAGAGTGTAGGGTATAGAGTGTAGAGTATAGAGTGTAGGGTATAGAGTGTAGGGTATAGAGTGTAGAGTGTAGGGTATAGAGTGTAGGGTATAGAGTGTAGAGTGTAGGGTATAGAGTGTAGGGTTTAGAGAGTAGGGTATAGAGTGTAGAGTGTAGGGTATTGAGTGTAGAGTGTAGGGTATAGAGTGTAGGGTATAGAGTGTAGAGTGTAGGGTATAGAGTGTAGGGTTTAGAGAGTTGGGTATAGAGTGTAGAGTGTAGGGTATAGAGTATAGAGTGTAGGGTATAGAGTGTAGAGTGTAGAGTATAGAGTGTAGGGTATAGAGTGTAGAGTGTAGGGTATAGAGTGTAGTGTATAGATTGTAGGGTATAGAGTGTAGATTGTAGGGTATAGAGTGTAGGGTATAGAGTGTATGGTAAAGATTGTAGAGAGTAGGGTATAGAGTGTATAGTGTAGGGTATAGAGTGTAGGGTATAGAGTGTATGGTATAGAGTGTAGGGAATAGAGTGTAGGCTATAGAGTGTATGATATAGAGTGTAGGGTATAGAGTGTATGGTATAGAGTGTAGGGTATAGATTGTAGGGTATAGAGTGTAGGGTATAGAGTGTATGGTATAGAGTGTATGGTATAGATTGTAGGGTATAGAGTGTAGGGTATAGAGTGTAGAGTGTAGGGTATAGAGTGTAGGGTATAGAGTGTAGGGTATAGAGTGTAGAGTGTAGGGTATAGAGTGTAGGGTATAGAGTGTAGAGTGTATGGTATAGAGTGCAGGGGATAGAGTGTAGAGTGTGAGATATAGAGTGTAGGGTATAGAGTGTATGGTATAGCGTGTATGGTATAGATTGTAGGGTATAGAGTGTAGGGTATACAGTGTAGAGTGTAGGGTATAGAGTGTAGGGTATAGAGTGTAGGGTATAGAGTGTAGAGTGTAGGGTATAGAGTGTAGGGTATAGAGTGTATGGTATAGAGTGTATGGTATAGATTGTAGGGTATAGAGTGTAGGGTATAGAGTGTAGAGTGTAGGGTATAGAGTGTAGAGTGTAGGGTATAGAGTGTAGGGTATAGAATGTAGAGTGTAGGGTATAGAGTGTAGGGTATAGAGTGTAGAGTGTATGGTATAGAGTGCAGGGGATATAGTGTAGAGTGTGAGGTATAGAGTGTAGGGTACAGAGTGTATGGTATAGAGTGTAGGGTATAGAGTGTAGGGTACAGAGTGTAGTGTATAGAGTGTAGAGTGTAGGGTATAGAGTGTAGGTTGTAGAGTGTATGGTATAGAGTGTATGGTATAGATTGTAGGGTATAGAGTGTAGGGTATAGAGTGTAGAGTGTAGGGTATAGAGTGTAGAGTGTAGGGTATAGAGTGTAGGGTATAGAGTGTAGAGTGTAGGATATAGAGTGTAGGGTATAGAGTGTAGAGTGTGTGTTATAGAGTGCAGGGGATAGAGTGTAGAGTGTGAGGTATAGAGTGTAGGGTATAGAGTGTATGGTATAGAGTGTATGGTATAGATTGTAGGGTATAGAGTGTAGGGTATAGAGTGTAGAGTGTAGGGTATAGAGTGTAGAGTGTAGGGTATAGAGTGTAGGGTATAGAGTGTAGGGTATAGAGTGTAGGGTATAGAGTGTAGAGTGTAGGGTATAGAGTGTAGGGTATAGAGTGTAGGGTATAGAGTGTAGGGTATAGAGTGTAGGGTATAAAGTGTAGAGTGTAGGGTATAGAGTGTAGGGTATAGAGTGTAGGGTATAGAGTGTAGAGTGTAGGGTATAGAGTGTAGGGTATAGAGTGTATGGTATAGAGTGTAGGGTATAGAGTGTAGAGTGTAGGGTATAGAGTGTAGGGTATACTGTGTAGAGTGTAGGGTATAGAGTGTAAGGTATAGAGGGTAGGGTATAGAGTGTATGGTGTAGAGTGTAGGGTATAGAGTGTAGGGTATTGAGTGTAGGGTATAGAGTGTATGGTATAGAGTTTAGGGTATAGAGTGTAGGGTATAGAGTGTAAGCTATAAAGTGTAGGGTGTAGAGTGTAGGGTATAGAGTGTAGGGTATAGAGTGTAGAGTATAGAGTGTAGGGTATAGAGTGTAGGGTATAGAGTGTAGAGTGTAGGGTATAGAGTGTAGGGTATAGAGTGTAGAGTGTAGGGTATATAGTGTAGGGTTTAGAGAGTAGGGTATAGAGTGTAGAGTGTAGGGTATTGAGTGTAGAGTGTAGGGTATAGAGTGTAGGGTATAGAGTGTAGAGTGTAGGGTATAGAGTGTAGGGTTTAGAGAGTTGGGTATAGAGTGTAGAGTGTAGGGTATAGAGTATAGAGTGTAGGGTATAGAGTGTAGAGTGTAGAGTATAGAGTGTAGGGTATAGAGTGTAGAGTGTAGGGTATAGAGTGTAGTGTATATATTGTAGGGTATAGAGTGTAGATTGTAGGGTATAGAGTGTAGGGTATAGAGTGTATGGTAAAGATTGTAGAGAGTAGGGTATAGAGTGTATAGTGTAGGGTATAGAGTGTAGGGTATAGAGTGTATGGTATAGAGTGTAGGGAATAGAGTGTAGGCTATAGAGTGTATGATATAGAGTGTAGGGTATAGAGTGTATGGTATAGAGTGTAGGGTATAGATTGTAGGGTATAGAGTGTAGGGTATAGAGTGTATGGTATAGAGTGTATGGTATAGATTGTAGGGTATAGAGTGTAGGGTATAGAGTGTAGAGTGTAGTTTATAGAGTGTAGAGTGTAGGGTATAGAGTGTAGGGTATAGAGTGTAGAGTGTAGGGTATAGAGTGTAGGGTATAGAGTGTAGAGTGTATGGTATAGAGTGCAGGGGATAGAGTGTAGAGTGTGAGATATAGAGTGTAGGGTATAGAGTGTATGGTATAGCGTGTATGGTATAGATTGTAGGGTATAGAGTGTAGGGTATACAGTGTAGAGTGTAGGGTATAGAGTGTAGAGTGTAGGGTATAGAGTGTAGGGTATAGAGTGTAGGGTATAGAGTGTAGAGTGTAGGGTATAGAGTGTAGAGTGTAGGGTATAGAGTGTAGGGTATAGAATGTAGAGTGTAGGGTATAGAGTGTATGGTATAGATTGTAGGGTATAGAGTGTAGGGTATAGAGTGTAGAGTGTAGGGTATAGAGTGTAGAGTGTAGGGTATAGAGTGTAGGGTATAGAATGTAGAGTGTAGGGTATAGAGTGTAGGGTATAGAGTGTAGAGTGTATGGTATAGAGTGCAGGGGATATAGTGTAGAGTGTGAGGTATAGAGTGTAGGGTACAGAGTGTATGGTATAGAGTGTAGGGTATAGAGTGTAGGGTACAGAGTGTAGTGTATAGAGTGTAGAGTGTAGGGTATAGAGTGTAGGTTGTAGAGTGTATGGTATAGAGTGTATGGTATAGATTGTAGGGTATAGA
This sequence comes from Ranitomeya imitator, assembly GCF_032444005.1. Lineage (NCBI taxonomy): Eukaryota > Metazoa > Chordata > Amphibia > Anura > Dendrobatidae > Ranitomeya > Ranitomeya imitator. Next base: position 199,095 of record NW_027193764.1, on the reverse strand, counting down.
GTGTAGGGTATAGAGTGTAGAGTGTAGGGTATAGAGTGTAGAGTGTAGGGTATAGAGTGTAGGGTATAGAGTGTAGAGTGTAGGATATAGAGTGTAGGGTATAGAGTGTAGAGTGTGTGTTATAGAGTGCAGGGGATAGAGTGTAGAGTGTGAGGTATAGAGTGTAGGGTATAGAGTGTATGGTATAGAGTGTATGGTATAGATTGTAGGGTATAGAGTGTAGGGTATAGAGTGTAGAGTGTAGGGTATAGAGTGTAGAGTGTAGGGTATAGAGTGTATGGTATAGAGTGTATGGTATAGATTGTAGGGTATAGAGTGTAGGGTATAGAGTGTAGAGTGTAGGGTATAGAGTGTAGAGTGTAGGGTATAGAGTGTAGGGTATAGAGTGTAGAGTGTAGGGTATAGAGTGTAGAGTATAGAGTGTAGAGTGTATGGTATAGAGTGCAGGGGATAGAGTGTAGAGTGTAGGGTATAGAGTGTAGGGTATAGAGTGTAGAGTGTAGGGTATAGAGTGTAGGGTTTAGAGAGTAGGGTATAGAGTGTAGAGTGTAGGGTATAGAGTGTAGAGTGTAGGGTATAGAGTGTAGGGTATAGAGTGTAGAGTGTAGGGTATAGAGTGTAGTGTTTAGATAGTTGGGTATAGAGTGTAGAGTGTAGGGTATAGAGTATAGAGTGTAGGGTATAGAGTGTAGGGTATAGAGTGTAGAGTGTAGGGTATAAAGTGTAGAGAGTAGGGTGTAGAGTGTAGGGTATAGAGTGTAGGTTATAGAGTGTAGGGTATAGATTGTAGATTGTAGGGTGTAGATTGTAGGTTATAGAGTGTAGAGTGTAGGGTATAAAGTGTAGAGAGTAGGGTATAGAGTGTAGGTTATAGAGTGTAGGGTATAGAGTGTAGGGTGTAGAGTGTAGGGTATAGAGTGTAAGGTATAGAGTGTACGGTATAAAGTGTATGTTATAGAGTGTAGGGTATAGAGTGTAGAGTGTAGGGTATAGAGTGTAGGGTATAGAGTGTAGGGTATAGAGTGTATGGTATAGAGTGTAGGGTATAGAGTGTAGAGTATAGGGTACAGAGTGTAGGGTTTAGAGTGTAGGGTATAGAGTGTAGGGTATAGATTGTAGGGTATAGAGTGTAGAGTGTAGGGTATAGAGTGTAGGGTATAGAGTGTAGAGTGTAGGGTATAGAGTGTATATTGTAGGGTAAAAAGTGTAGGGTATAGAGAGTATGGTATAGAGTGTAGGGAATAGAGTGTAGAGTGTAGGGAATAGAGTGTAGAGTGTAGGGTATAGAGTGTAGGGTATAGAGTGTAGAGTGTAGGGTATAAAGTGTAGAGAGTAGGGTAAAGAGTGTAGGGTATAGAGTGTAGGTTATAGAGTGTAGGGTATAGAGTGTAGAGTGTAGGGTGTAGAGTGTAGGGTATAGAGTGTAAGGTATAGAGTGTAGGGTATAAAGTGTACGGTATAGAGTGTAGGGTATAGATTGTAGGGTATAGAGTGTAGATTGTAGGGTATAGAGTCTATGGTATAAAGTGTAGAGTGTAGGGTATAGAGTGTATAGTGTAGGGTAAAGAGTGTAGGGTATAGAGTGTATGGTATAGAGTGTAGGTAATAGAGTGTAGAGTGTAGGGTATAGAGTGTATGGTATAGAGTGTAGGGTATAGAGTGTAGAGTGTAGGGTATAGAGTGTAGGGTATAGAGTGTAGGGTATAGAGTGTAGAGTGTAGGGATTAGAGTGTAGGGTATAGAGTGTAGGGTATATAGTGTAGAATGTACGGTATAGAGTGTATTGTATAGAGTATAGAGTGTAGGGTATAGAGTATAGAGTGTAGGGTATAGAGTGTAAGGTATAGAGTGTAAAGTGTAGAGTGTATGGTATAGAGTGTAGAGTGTAGGGTATAGAGTGTAGGGTATAGAGTGTATGGAATAGAGTGTAGGGTATAGAGTGTTGAGTGTAGGGTATAGAGTGTAGGGTATAGAGCGTAGGGTGTAGGGTATAGAGTGTAGGGTATAGAGTGTTGGGTATAGAGTTTAGAGTGTAGGGTACAGGGTGTATGGTATAGAGTGTAGGGTGTATGGTATAGAGTGCAGGGGATAGAGTGTAGAGTGTGAGGTATAGAGTGTAGGGTATAGAGTGTATGGTATAGAGAGTATGGTATAGATTGTAATGTATAGAGTGTAGGGTATAGAGTGTAGAGTGTAGGGTATAGAGTGTAGAGTGTAGGGTATAGAGTGTAGGGTATAGAGGGTATGATATAGAGTGTATGGTATAGAGTGTATGGTATAGAGTGTACGGTATAGAGTGTAGGGTATAGAGTGTAGAGTGTAGGGTATAGAGTGTAGGGTATAGAGTGTAGGGTATAGAGTGTAGGGTATAGAGTGTAGGGTGTAGAGTTTAGGGTATAGAGTGTAGCGTGTAGGGTTTAGAGTGTATGGTATAGAGTGTAGAGTGTAGGGTATAGAGTGTATGGTATAGAGTGTAGGGTGTAGAATGTATGTTATAGAGTGTAGGGTATAGAGTGTATGGTATGGAGATTAGAGTGTAGGGCATATAGTGTATGGTATAGAGTGTATGGTATAGAGTGTAGGGTATAGAGTGTAGAGTGTAGGGTATAGAGTGTATGGTATAGAGTGTAGGGTATAGAGTGTAGAGTGTAGGGTATAGAGTGTAGGGTATAGAGTGTAGGATATAGCGTGTAGGGTATAGAGTGTAGGGTATAGATTGTAGGGTATAGAGTGTAGGGTATAAAGTGTAGAGTATAGGGTATAGAGTGAATGGTATAGAGTGTAGAGTGTATGGTATAGAGTGTATGGTATAGAGTGTAGGGTGTAGAATGTATGTTATAGAGTGTAGGGTATAGAGTGTATGGTATGGAGATTAGAGTGTAGGGCATAGAGTGTAGGGTATAGAGTGTATGGTATAGAGTGTAGGGTATAGAGTGTAGAGTGTAGGGTATAGAGTGTAGGGTATAGAGTGTAGGATATAGAGTGTATGGTATAGAGTGTAGGTTATAGAGTGTAGAGTGTAGGGTATAGAGTGTAGGGTATAGAGTGTATTGTAAAGAGTGTAAGGTATAGATTGTAAGGTATAGAGTGTATAGCGTAGAGTATAGAGTGTAGGGTATAGAGTGTATGGTGTAGAGTGTAGGGTATAGAGTGTATAGTGTAGGGTATAGAGTGTAGGGTATAGAGTGTAGAGTGTGGGGTATAGAGTGTATGGTATAGAGTGTATGGTGTAGAGTGTATGGTATAGAGTGTAGGGTATAGAGTGTATGGAATAGAGTGTAGGGTATAGAGTGTAGATTGTAGGGTATAGAGTGTAGGGTGTAGAGTGTAGATTATAGAGTGTAGGGTATAAATTGTAGGGTATAGAGTGTAGAGTGTAGGGTATAGAGTGTAGGGTATAGAGTGTATGGTATAGAGTGTAGAGTGTAGGGTATAGAGTGTATAGTGTAGGGTATAGAGTGTAGGGTATAGAGTGTATGGTATAGAGTGTAGGGAATAGAGTGTAGAGTGTATGGTATAGAGTGTAGAGTGTAGGGTATAGAGTGTAGGGTATAGAGTGTAGGGTATAGAGTGTAGGGTGTAGAGTGTAGGGTATAGAGTGTAGGGTATAGAGTGTAGGGTATAGAGTGTAGAGTGTAGGGATTAGAGTGCAGGGTATAGAGTGTAGGGTATAGAGTGTAGAATGCACGGTATAGAGTGTAGGGTATAGAGTATAGACTGTAGGGTATAGAGTGTAAAGTGTAGAGTGTAGGGTATAGAGTGTAGAGTGTAGGGTATAGAGTGTAGGGTATAGAGTGTATGGAATAGAGTGTAGGGTATAGAGTGTAGAGTTTAGGGTATAGAGTGTAGGGTATAGAGCGTAGGGTGTAGGGTATAGAGTGTAGGGTATAGAGTGTAGGGTATAGAGTGTAGAGTGTAGGGTATAGAGTGTATGGTATAGAGTGTAGGGTGTAGAGTGTAGGGTATAGAGTGTAGAGTGTAGGGTATAGAGTGTAGGGTGTAGAGTGTAGAGTGTAGGGTATAGAAAGTAGGGTATAGAGTGTAAAGTGTATGGTATAGAGTGTAGGGGATAGAGTGTATGGTATAGAGTGTATGGTATAGAGTGTAGGGTAGAGAATGTAGGGTATAGAGTGTAGAGTGTAGGGTATATAGTGTAGGGTGTAGAGTGTAGGGTATAGAGTGTAGAGTGTATGGTATAGAGTGTAGGGGATAGAGTGTATGGTATAGAGTGTATGGTATAGAGTGTATGGTATAGATTGTAGGGTATAGAGTGTAGGATATCGAGTGTAGAGTGTAGGGTATAGAGTGTAGAGTGTAGGGTATAGAGTGTAGGGTATAGAGTGTAGGGTATAGAGTGTAGGGTATAGAGTGTAGAGTGTTGAGTGTAGGGTATAGAGTGTAGGGTATAGGGTGTAGGGTATAGAGTGTAGGGTGTAGAGTGTAGGGTATAGAGTGTAGGGTATAGAGTGTAGGGTATAGAGTGTAGGGTATAGCGTGTAGGGTATAGAGTGAAGGGTATAGAGTGTAGGGTATAGAGTGTAGGGTATAAAGTGTAGAGTGTAGGGTGTAGAGTGTAGAGTGTAGGGTATAGAGTGGAGGGTATAGAGTGTAGGGTATAGAGTGTAGGGTATAAAGTGTAGAGTGTAGGGAATAGAGTGTAGGGTATAGAGTGTAGAGTGTAGGGTATAGAGTGTAGGGTATAGAGTGTAGGGTATAGAGTGTATGGTATAGAGTGTAGGGTATAGAGTGTAGGGTATAAAGTGTAGAGTGTAGGGTAGAGAGTGTAGGGTATAGAGTGTAGGGTATAGAATGTAGGGTATAGAGTGTAGAGTGTAGGGTATAGAGTGTAGGGTATAGAGTGTAGGGTATAAAGTGTAGAGTGTAGGGTATAGAGTGTAGGGTATAGAGTGTAGGGTATAGAGTGTAGGGTATAGAGTGTAGAGTGTAGGGTATAGAGTGTAGGGTATAGAGTGTATGGTATAGAGTGTAGGGTATAGAGTGTAGAGTGTAGGGTATAGAGTGTAGGGTATACTGTGTAGAGTGTAGGGTATAGAGTGTAAGGTATAGAGGGTAGTGCATAGAGTGTATGGTGTAGAGTGTAGGGTATAGAGTGTAGGGTATAGAGTGTAGGGTATAGAGTGTAGAGTGTAGGGTATAGAGTGTATGGTATAGAGTGTAGGGTATAGAGTGTAGAGTGTAGGGTATAGAGTGTAGGGTATAGAGTGTAGGGTATAGAGTGTAGGGTATAGAGTGTAGGGTATAGAGTGTAGAGTGTAGGGTATAGAGTGTAGGGTATGGAGTGTAGGGTATAGAGTGTAGGGTATAGAGTGTAGAGTGTAGGGATTAGAGTGTATGGTATAGAGTGTAGGGTATAGAGTGTAGAGTATAGGGTATAGCGTGTAGAGTATGGAGTGTAGAGTATAGAGTGTAGGTTATAGAGTGTAGAGTGTAGGGATTAGACTGTAGGGCATAGAGTGTAGGGCATAGAGTGTATAGTGTAGGGTATAGAGTGTAGGGTATAGAGTATAGAGTGTAGGGTATAGAGTGTAGGGTATAGAGTGTAGAGTGTAGGGATTAGACTGTAGGGTATAGAGTGTAGGGTATAGAATGTATGGAATAGAGTATAGGGTATAGAGTATAGAGTGTAGGGTATAGAGTGTAGGGTATAGAGCGTAGGGTGTAGGGTATAGAGTGTAGGGTATAGAGTGTAGGGTATAGAGTGTAGAATGTAGGGTCTAGAGTGTATGGTATAGAGTGTAGGGTATAGAGTGAAGGGTATAGAGTGTAGAGTGTAGGTATAGAGTGTATGGTATAGATTGTATGGTGTAGAGTGTATGGTATAGAGTTTAGGGTATAGAGTGTATGGTATAGAGTGTAGGGTATAGAGTGTAGAGTGTAGGGTATAGAGTGTAGGGTATAGAGTGTAGGGCATAGTTTGTAGGGTATAGATTGTAGGGTATAGAGTGTATAGTGTAGGGTATAGAGTGTAGGGTTTAGAGTGTATGGTATAGAGTGTAGGGAATAGAGTGTAGAGTGTATGGTATAGAGTGTAGGGTATAGAGTGTAGAGTGTAGGGTATAAAGTGTAGGGTATAGAGTGTAGGGTATAGAGTGTAGAGAGTAGGGTATAGAGTGTAGGGTATAAAGTGTAGGGTATAGAGTGTAGAGTGTAGGGATTAGAAAGTAGGTTATAGAGTGTAGGGTATAGAGTGTAGAATGTACGGTATAGAGTGTAGGGTATAGAGTATAGAGTGTAGGGTATAGAGTGTAGGGTATAGTGTGTAAAGTGTAGAGTGTAGGGTATAGAGTGTAGAGTGTAGGGTATAGAGTGTAGGGTATAGAGTGTATGGAATAGAGTGTAGGGTATAGTGTGTAGAGTGTAGGGTATAGAGTGTAGGGTATAGAGCGTAGGGTGTAGGGTATAGAGTGTAGGGTATAGAGTGTAGGGTGTAGAGTGTAGGGTATAGAGTGTAGAGTGTAGGGTATAGAGTGTAGAGTGTAGGGTATAGAGTGTAGAGTGTATGGGCTAGAGTGTAGGGGATAGAGTGTATGGTATAGAGTGTATGGTATAGAGTGTAGGGTATAGAGTGTAGGGTATAGAGTGTAGAGTGTAGGGTATAGAGTGTAGGGTATAGAGTGTAGAGTGTAGGGTATAGAGTGTAGGGTATAGAGTGTAGAGTGTATGGTATAGTGTGTATGGTATAGAGTGTATGATATAGATTGTAGGGTATAGAGTGTAGGGTATAGAGTGTAGAGTGTAGGGTATAGAGTGTAGAGTGTAGGGTATAGAGTGTAGGGTATAGTGTGTAAAGTGTAGAGTGTAGGGTATAGAGTGTAGAGTGTAGGGTATAGAGTGTAGGGTATAGAGTGTATGGAATAGAGTGTAGGGTATAGTGTGTAGAGTGTAGGGTATAGAGTGTAGGGTATAGAGCGTAGGGTGTAGGGTATAGAGTGTAGGGTATAGAGTGTAGGGTGTAGAGTGTAGGGTATAGAGTGTAGAGTGTAGGGTATAGAGTGTAGAGTGTAGGGTATAGAGTGTAGAGTGTATGGGCTAGAGTGTAGGGGATAGAGTGTATGGTATAGAGTGTATGGTATAGAGTGTAGGGTATAGAGTGTAGGGTATAGAGTGTAGAGTGTAGGGTATAGAGTGTAGGGTATAGAGTGTAGAGTGTAGGGTATAGAGTGTAGGGTATAGAGTGTAGAGTGTATGGTATAGTGTGTATGGTATAGAGTGTATGATATAGATTGTAGGGTATAGAGTGTAGGGTATAGAGTGTAGAGTGTAGGGTATAGAGTGTAGAGTGTAGGGTATAGAGTGTAGGGTATAGAGTTTAGAGTGTAGGGTATACAGTGTAGGGTATAGAGTGTAGAGTGTATGGTATAGAGTGTAGGGGATAGAGTGTATGGTATAGAGTGTATGGTATAGAGTGTAGGGTATAGAGTGTAGGGTATAGAGTGTAGGGTATAGAGTGTAGGGTGTAGAGTGTATGTAGGGTATAGAGTGTAGGGTATAGGGTGTAGGGTATGGAGTGTAGGGTGTAGAATGTAGGGTATAGAGTGTAGGGTATAGAGTGTAGGGTATAGAGTGTAGGGTATAGCGTGTAGGGTATAGAGTGTAGGGTATAGAGTGTAGGGTATAGAGTGTAGGGGATAAAGTGTAGAGTGTAGGGTATAGAGTGTAGGGTATAGAGTGTAGAGTATAGAGTGTAAAGTGTAGAGTGTAGGGTGTAGAGTGTAGAGTGTAGGGTATAGAGTGTAGAGTGTAGGGTATAGAGTGTAGGGTATAGAGTGTATGGTATAGAGTGTAGGGTATAGAGTGTAGAGTGTAGGGTATATAGTGTAGGGTATAATGTGTAGAGTGTAGGGTATAGAGTGTACGGTATAGAGGGTAGGGTATATAGTGTATGGTGTATGGTGTAGAGTGTAGGGTATAGAGTGTAGGGTATAGAGTGTAGGGTATAGAGTGAATGGTATAGAGTGTAGGGTATAGAGTGTAAGCTATAAAGTGTAGGGTGAAGAGTGTAGGGTATAGAGTGTAGGGTATAGAGTGTAGGGTATAGAGTGTAGGGTATAGAGTGTAGGGTATAGAGTGTAGAGTGTAGGGTATAGAGTGTAGGGTATAGAGTGTAGAGTGTAGGGTATAGAGTGTAGGGTTTAAAGAGTAGGGTATAGAGTGTAGAGTGTAGGGTATAGAGTGTAGAGTGTAGGGTATAGAGTGTAGGGTATAGAGTGTAGAGTGTAGGGTATAGAGTGTAGGGTATAGAGTGTAGAGTGTAGGGTATAACGTGTAGAGAGTAGGGTATAGAGTGTAAGATATAGAGTGTAGGTTATAGAGTGTAGGGTATAGAGTGTAGAGTGTAGGGTGTAGAGTATAGGGTATAGAGTGTAGGGTATAGAGTGTAGAGTGTAGGGTATAAAGTGTAGAGAGTAGGGTATAGAGTGTAGGGTATAGAGTGTAGGTTATAGAGTGTAGGGTATAGAGTGTGGAGTGTAGGGTGTAGATTGTAGGTTATAGAGTGTAGAGTGTAGGGTATAAAGTGTAGAGAGTAGGGTATAGAGTGTAGGGTATAGAGTGTAGGTTATAGAGTGTAGGGTATAGAGTGTGGAGGGTAGGGTGTAGAGTGTAGGGTATAGAGTGTAAGGTATAGAGTGTACGGTATAAAGTGTATGTTATAGAGTGTAGGGTATAGAGTGTAGAGTGTAGGGTATAGAGTGTAGGGTATAGAGTGTAGGGTATAGAGTGTAGAGTGTAGGGTATAGAGTGTAGGGTTTAGAGTGTATGGTATAGAGTGTAGGGTATAGATTGTAGGGTGTAGAGTGTAGAGTGTAGGGTATAGAGTGTAGGGTATAGAGTGTATGGTATAGAGTGTAAAGTGTAGAGTGTATGGTATAGAGTGTAGAGTGTAGGGTATAGAGTGTAGGGTATAGAGTGTATGGAATAGAGTGTAGGGTATAGAGTGTTGAGTGTAGGGTATAGAGTGTAGGGTATAGAGCGTAGGGTGTAGGGTATAGAGTGTAGGGTATAGAGTGTAGGGTATAGAGTTTAGAGTGTAGGGTACAGGGTGTATGGTATAGAGTGTAGGGTGTATGGTATAGAGTGCAGGGGATAGAGTGTAGAGTGTGAGGTATAGAGTGTAGGGTATAGAGTGTATGGTATAGAGAGTATGGTATAGATTGTAATGTATAGAGTGTAGGGTATAGAGTGTAGAGTGTAGGGTATAGAGTGTAGAGTGTAGGGTATAGAGTGTAGGGTATAGAGGGTATGATATAGAGTGTATGGTATAGAGTGTATGGTATAGAGTGTACGGTATAGAGTGTAGGGTATAGAGTGTAGAGTGTAGGGTATAGAGTGTAGGGTATAGAGTGTAGGGTATAGAGTGTAGGGTATAGAGTGTAGGGTGTAGAGTTTAGGGTATAGAGTGTAGCGTGTAGGGTATAGAGTGTATGGTATAGAGTGTAGAGTGTAGGGTATAGAGTGTATGGTATAGAGTGTAGGGTGTAGAATGTATGTTATAGAGTGTAGGGTATAGAGTGTATGGTATGGAGATTAGAGTGTAGGGCATATAGTGTATGGTATAGAGTGTATGGTATAGAGTGTAGGGTATAGAGTGTAGAGTGTAGGGTATAGAGTGTATGGTATAGAGTGTAGGGTATAGAGTGTAGAGTGTAGGGTATAGAGTGTAGGGTATAGAGTGTAGGATATAGCGTGTAGGGTATAGAGTGTAGGGTATAGATTGTAGGGTATAGAGTGTAGGGTATAAAGTGTAGAGTGTAGGGTATAGAGTGAATGGTATAGAGTGTAGAGTGTATGGTATAGAGTGTATGGTATAGAGTGTAGGGTGTAGAATGTATGTTATAGAGTGTAGGGTATAGAGTGTATGGTATGGAGATTAGAGTGTAGGGCATAGAGTGTAGGGTATAGAGTGTATGGTATAGAGTGTAGGGTATAGAGTGTAGAGTGTAGGGTATAGAGTGTAGGGTATAGAGTGTAGGATATAGAGTGTATGGTATAGAGTGTAGGTTATAGAGTGTAGAGTGTAGGGTATAGAGTGTAGGGTATAGAGTGTATTGTAAAGAGTGTAAGGTATAGATTGTAAGGTATAGAGTGTATAGCGTAGAGTATAGAGTGTAGGGTATAGAGTGTATGGTGTAGAGTGTAGGGTATAGAGTGTATAGTGTAGGGTATAGAGTGTAGGGTATAGAGTGTAGAGTGTGGGGTATAGAGTGTATGGTATAGAGTGTATGGTGTAGAGTGTATGGTATAGAGTGTAGGGTATAGAGTGTATGGAATAGAGTGTAGGGTATAGAGTGTAGATTGTAGGGTATAGAGTGTAGGGTGTAGAGTGTAGATTATAGAGTGTAGGGTATAGATTGTAGGGTATAGAATGTAGAGTGTAGGGTATAGAGTGTAGGGTATAGAGTGTATGGTATAGAGTGTAGAGTGTAGGGTATAGAGTGTATAGTGTAGGGTATAGAGTGTAGGGTATAGAGTGTATGGTATAGAGTGTAGGGAATAGAGTGTAGAGTGTATGGTATAGAGTGTAGAGTGTAGGGTATAGAGTGTAGGGTATAGAGTGTAGGGTATAGAGTGTAGGGTGTAGAGTGTAGGGTATAGAGTGTAGGGTATAGAGTGTAGAGTGTAGGGATTAGAGTGCAGGGTATAGAGTGTAGGGTATAGAGTGTAGAATGCACGGTATAGAGTGTAGGGTATAGAGTATAGACTGTAGGGTATAGAGTGTAAAGTGTAGAGTGTAGGGTATAGAGTGTAGAGTGTAGGGTATAGAGTGTAGGGTATAGAGTGTATGGAATAGAGTGTAGGGTATAGAGTGTAGAGTTTAGGGTATAGAGTGTAGGGTATAGAGCGTAGGGTGTAGGGTATAGAGTGTAGGGTATAGAGTGTAGGGTATAGAGTGTAGAGTGTAGGGTATAGAGTGTATGGTATAGAGTGTAGGGTGTAGAGTGTAGGGTATAGAGTGTAGAGTGTAGGGTATAGAGTGTAGGGTGTAGAGTGTAGAGTGTAGGGTATAGAAAGTAGGGTATAGAGTGTAAAGTGTATGGTATAGAGTGTAGGGGATAGAGTGTATGGTATAGAGTGTATGGTATAGAGTGTAGGGTAGAGAATGTAGGGTATAGAGTGTAGAGTGTAGGGTATATAGTGTAGGGTGTAGAGTGTAGGGTATAGAGTGTAGAGTGTATGGTATAGAGTGTAGGGGATAGAGTGTATGGTATAGAGTGTATGGTATAGAGTGTATGGTATAGATTGTAGGGTATAGAGTGTAGGATATCGAGTGTAGAGTGTAGGGTATAGAGTGTAGAGTGTAGGGTATAGAGTGTAGGGTATAGAGTGTAGGGTATAGAGTGTAGGGTATAGAGTGTAGAGTGTTGAGTGTAGGGTATAGAGTGTAGGGTATAGGGTGTAGGGTATAGAGTGTAGGGTGTAGAGTGTAGGGTATAGAGTGTAGGGTATAGAGTGTAGGGTATAGAGTGTAGGGTATAGCGTGTAGGGTATAGAGTGAAGGGTATAGAGTGTAGGGTATAGAGTGTAGGGTATAAAGTGTAGAGTGTAGGGTGTAGAGTGTAGAGTGTAGGGTATAGAGTGGAGGGTATAGAGTGTAGGGTATAGAGTGTAGGGTATAAAGTGTAGAGTGTAGGGAATAGAGTGTAGGGTATAGAGTGTAGAGTGTAGGGTATAGAGTGTAGGGTATAGAGTGTAGGGTATAGAGTGTATGGTATAGAGTGTAGGGTATAGAGTGTAGGGTATAAAGTGTAGAGTGTAGGGTAGAGAGTGTAGGGTATAGAGTGTAGGGTATAGAATGTAGGGTATAGAGTGTAGAGTGTAGGGTATAGAGTGTAGGGTATAGAGTGTAGGGTATAAAGTGTAGAGTGTAGGGTATAGAGTGTAGGGTATAGAGTGTAGGGTATAGAGTGTAGAGTGTAGGGTATAGAGTGTAGGGTATAGAGTGTATGGTATAGAGTGTAGGGTATAGAGTGTAGAGTGTAGGGTATAGAGTGTAGGGTATACTGTGTAGAGTGTAGGGTATAGAGTGTAAGGTATAGAGGGTAGTGCATAGAGTGTATGGTGTAGAGTGTAGGGTATAGAGTGTAGGGTATAGAGTGTAGGGTATAGAGTGTAGAGTGTAGGGTATAGAGTGTATGGTATAGAGTGTAGGGTATAGAGTGTAGAGTGTAGGGTATAGAGTGTAGGGTATAGAGTGTAGGGTATAGAGTGTAGGGTATAGAGTGTAGGGTATAGAGTGTAGAGTGTAGGGTATAGAGTGTAGGGTATGGAGTGTAGGGTATAGAGTGTAGGGTATAGAGTGTAGAGTGTAGGGATTAGAGTGTATGGTATAGAGTGTAGGGTATAGAGTGTAGAGTATAGGGTATAGCGTGTAGAGTATGGAGTGTAGAGTATAGAGTGTAGGTTATAGAGTGTAGAGTGTAGGGATTAGACTGTAGGGCATAGAGTGTAGGGCATAGAGTGTATAGTGTAGGGTATAGAGTGTAGGGTATAGAGTATAGAGTGTAGGGTATAGAGTGTAGGGTATAGAGTGTAGAGTGTAGGGATTAGACTGTAGGGTATAGAGTGTAGGGTATAGAATGTATGGAATAGAGTATAGGGTATAGAGTATAGAGTGTAGGGTATAGAGTGTAGGGTATAGAGCGTAGGGTGTAGGGTATAGAGTGTAGGGTATAGAGTGTAGGGTATAGAGTGTAGAATGTAGGGTCTAGAGTGTATGGTATAGAGTGTAGGGTATAGAGTGAAGGGTATAGAGTGTAGAGTGTAGGTATAGAGTGTATGGTATAGATTGTATGGTGTAGAGTGTATGGTATAGAGTTTAGGGTATAGAGTGTATGGTATAGAGTGTAGGGTATAGAGTGTAGAGTGTAGGGTATAGAGTGTAGGGTATAGAGTGTAGGGCATAGTGTGTAGGGTATAGATTGTAGGGTATAGAGTGTATAGTGTAGGGTATAGAGTGTAGGGTTTAGAGTGTATGGTATAGAGTGTAGGGAATAGAGTGTAGAGTGTATGGTATAGAGTGTAGGGTATAGAGTGTAGAGTGTAGGGTATAAAGTGTAGGGTATAGAGTGTAGGGTATAGAGTGTAGAGAGTAGGGTATAGAGTGTAGGGTATAAAGTGTAGGGTATAGAGTGTAGAGTGTAGGGATTAGAAAGTAGGTTATAGAGTGTAGGGTATAGAGTGTAGAATGTACGGTATAGAGTGTAGGGTATAGAGTATAGAGTGTAGGGTATAGAGTGTAGGGTATAGTGTGTAAAGTGTAGAGTGTAGGGTATAGAGTGTAGAGTGTAGGGTATAGAGTGTAGGGTATAGAGTGTATGGAATAGAGTGTAGGGTATAGTGTGTAGAGTGTAGGGTATAGAGTGTAGGGTATAGAGCGTAGGGTGTAGGGTATAGAGTGTAGGGTATAGAGTGTAGGGTATAGAGTGTAGAGTGTAGGGTATAGAGTGTATGGTATAGAGTGTAGGGTGTAGAGTGTAGGGTATAGAGTGTAGAGTGTAGGGTGTAGAGTGTAGAGTGTAGGGTATAGAGTGTAGAGTGTATGGGCTAGAGTGTAGGGGATAGAGTGTATGGTATAGAGTGTATGGTATAGAGTGTAGGGTATAGAGTGTAGGGTATAGAGTGTAGAGTGTAGGGTATAGAGTGTAGGGTATAGAGTGTAGAGTGTAGGGTATAGAGTGTAGGGTATAGAGTGTAGAGTGTATGGTATAGTGTGTATGGTATAGAGTGTATGATATAGATTGTAGGGTATAGAGTGTAGGGTATAGAGTGTAGAGTGTAGGGTATAGAGTGTAGAGTGTAGGGTATAGAGTGTAGGGTATAGAGTTTAGAGTGTAGGGTATACAGTGTAGGGTATAGAGTGTAGAGTGTATGGTATAGAGTGTAGGGGATAGAGTGTATGGTATAGAGTGTATGGTATAGAGTGTAGGGTATAGAGTGTAGGGTATAGAGTGTAGGGTATAGAGTGTAGGGTATAGCGTGTAGGGTATAGAGTGTAGGGTATAGAGTGTAGGGTATAGAGTGTAGGGGATAAAGTGTAGAGTGTAGGGTATAGAGTGTAGGGTATAGAGTGTAGAGTATAGAGTGTAAAGTGTAGAGTGTAGGGTGTAGAGTGTAGAGTGTAGGGTATAGAGTGTAGAGTGTAGGGTATAGAGTGTAGGGTATAGAGTGTATGGTATAGAGTGTAGGGTATAGAGTGTAGAGTGTAGGGTATATAGTGTAGGGTATAATGTGTAGAGTGTAGGGTATAGAGTGTACGGTATAGAGGGTAGGGTATATAGTGTATGGTGTATGGTGTAGAGTGTAGGGTATAGAGTGTAGGGTATAGAGTGTAGGGTATAGAGTGAATGGTATAGAGTGTAGGGTATAGAGTGTAAGCTATAAAGTGTAGGGTGAAGAGTGTAGGGTATAGAGTGTAGGGTATAGAGTGTAGGGTATAGAGTGTAGGGTATAGAGTGTAGGGTATAGAGTGTAGAGTGTAGGGTATAGAGTGTAGGGTATAGAGTGTAGAGTGTAGGGTATAGAGTGTAGGGTTTAAAGAGTAGGGTATAGAGTGTAGAGTGTAGGGTATAGAGTGTAGAGTGTAGGGTATAGAGTGTAGGGTATAGAGTGTAGAGTGTAGGGTATAGAGTGTAGGGTATAGAGTGTAGAGTGTAGGGTATAACGTGTAGAGAGTAGGGTATAGAGTGTAAGATATAGAGTGTAGGTTATAGAGTGTAGGGTATAGAGTGTAGAGTGTAGGGTGTAGAGTATAGGGTATAGAGTGTAGGGTATAGAGTGTAGAGTGTAGGGTATAGAGTGTAGGGTATAGAGTGTAGGATATAGAGTGTATGGTATAGAGTGTAGGTTATAGAGTGTAGAGTGTAGGGTATAGAGTGTAGGGTATAGAGTGTATTGTAAAGAGTGTAAGGTATAGATTGTAAGGTATAGAGTGTATAGCGTAGAGTATAGAGTGTAGGGTATAGAGTGTATGGTGTAGAGTGTAGGGTATAGAGTGTATAGTGTAGGGTATAGAGTGTAGGGTATAGAGTGTAGAGTGTGGGGTATAGAGTGTATGGTATAGAGTGTATGGTGTAGAGTGTATGGTATAGAGTGTAGGGTATAGAGTGTATGGAATAGAGTGTAGGGTATAGAGTGTAGATTGTAGGGTATAGAGTGTAGGGTGTAGAGTGTAGATTATAGAGTGTAGGGTATAGATTGTAGGGTATAGAATGTAGAGTGTAGGGTATAGAGTGTAGGGTATAGAGTGTATGGTATAGAGTGTAGAGTGTAGGGTATAGAGTGTATAGTGTAGGGTATAGAGTGTAGGGTATAGAGTGTATGGTATAGAGTGTAGGGAATAGAGTGTAGAGTGTATGGTATAGAGTGTAGAGTGTAGGGTATAGAGTGTAGGGTATAGAGTGTAGGGTATAGAGTGTAGGGTGTAGAGTGTAGGGTATAGAGTGTAGGGTATAGAGTGTAGAGTGTAGGGATTAGAGTGCAGGGTATAGAGTGTAGGGTATAGAGTGTAGAATGCACGGTATAGAGTGTAGGGTATAGAGTATAGACTGTAGGGTATAGAGTGTAAAGTGTAGAGTGTAGGGTATAGAGTGTAGAGTGTAGGGTATAGAGTGTAGGGTATAGAGTGTATGGAATAGAGTGTAGGGTATAGAGTGTAGAGTTTAGGGTATAGAGTGTAGGGTATAGAGCGTAGGGTGTAGGGTATAGAGTGTAGGGTATAGAGTGTAGGGTATAGAGTGTAGAGTGTAGGGTATAGAGTGTATGGTATAGAGTGTAGGGTGTAGAGTGTAGGGTATAGAGTGTAGAGTGTAGGGTATAGAGTGTAGGGTGTAGAGTGTAGAGTGTAGGGTATAGAAAGTAGGGTATAGAGTGTAAAGTGTATGGTATAGAGTGTAGGGGATAGAGTGTATGGTATAGAGTGTATGGTATAGAGTGTAGGGTAGAGAATGTAGGGTATAGAGTGTAGAGTGTAGGGTATATAGTGTAGGGTGTAGAGTGTAGGGTATAGAGTGTAGAGTGTATGGTATAGAGTGTAGGGGATAGAGTGTATGGTATAGAGTGTATGGTATAGAGTGTATGGTATAGATTGTAGGGTATAGAGTGTAGGATATCGAGTGTAGAGTGTAGGGTATAGAGTGTAGAGTGTAGGGTATAGAGTGTAGGGTATAGAGTGTAGGGTATAGAGTGTAGGGTATAGAGTGTAGAGTGTTGAGTGTAGGGTATAGAGTGTAGGGTATAGGGTGTAGGGTATAGAGTGTAGGGTGTAGAGTGTAGGGTATAGAGTGTAGGGTATAGAGTGTAGGGTATAGAGTGTAGGGTATAGCGTGTAGGGTATAGAGTGAAGGGTATAGAGTGTAGGGTATAGAGTGTAGGGTATAAAGTGTAGAGTGTAGGGTGTAGAGTGTAGAGTGTAGGGTATAGAGTGGAGGGTATAGAGTGTAGGGTATAGAGTGTAGGGTATAAAGTGTAGAGTGTAGGGAATAGAGTGTAGGGTATAGAGTGTAGAGTGTAGGGTATAGAGTGTAGGGTATAGAGTGTAGGGTATAGAGTGTATGGTATAGAGTGTAGGGTATAGAGTGTAGGGTATAAAGTGTAGAGTGTAGGGTAGAGAGTGTAGGGTATAGAGTGTAGGGTATAGAATGTAGGGTATAGAGTGTAGAGTGTAGGGTATAGAGTGTAGGGTATAGAGTGTAGGGTATAAAGTGTAGAGTGTAGGGTATAGAGTGTAGGGTATAGAGTGTAGGGTATAGAGTGTAGAGTGTAGGGTATAGAGTGTAGGGTATAGAGTGTATGGTATAGAGTGTAGGGTATAGAGTGTAGAGTGTAGGGTATAGAGTGTAGGGTATACTGTGTAGAGTGTAGGGTATAGAGTGTAAGGTATAGAGGGTAGTGCATAGAGTGTATGGTGTAGAGTGTAGGGTATAGAGTGTAGGGTATAGAGTGTAGGGTATAGAGTGTAGAGTGTAGGGTATAGAGTGTATGGTATAGAGTGTAGGGTATAGAGTGTAGAGTGTAGGGTATAGAGTGTAGGGTATAGAGTGTAGGGTATAGAGTGTAGGGTATAGAGTGTAGGGTATAGAGTGTAGAGTGTAGGGTATAGAGTGTAGGGTATGGAGTGTAGGGTATAGAGTGTAGGGTATAGAGTGTAGAGTGTAGGGATTAGAGTGTATGGTATAGAGTGTAGGGTATAGAGTGTAGAGTATAGGGTATAGCGTGTAGAGTATGGAGTGTAGAGTATAGAGTGTAGGTTATAGAGTGTAGAGTGTAGGGATTAGACTGTAGGGCATAGAGTGTAGGGCATAGAGTGTATAGTGTAGGGTATAGAGTGTAGGGTATAGAGTATAGAGTGTAGGGTATAGAGTGTAGGGTATAGAGTGTAGAGTGTAGGGATTAGACTGTAGGGTATAGAGTGTAGGGTATAGAATGTATGGAATAGAGTATAGGGTATAGAGTATAGAGTGTAGGGTATAGAGTGTAGGGTATAGAGCGTAGGGTGTAGGGTATAGAGTGTAGGGTATAGAGTGTAGGGTATAGAGTGTAGAATGTAGGGTCTAGAGTGTATGGTATAGAGTGTAGGGTATAGAGTGAAGGGTATAGAGTGTAGAGTGTAGGTATAGAGTGTATGGTATAGATTGTATGGTGTAGAGTGTATGGTATAGAGTTTAGGGTATAGAGTGTATGGTATAGAGTGTAGGGTATAGAGTGTAGAGTGTAGGGTATAGAGTGTAGGGTATAGAGTGTAGGGCATAGTGTGTAGGGTATAGATTGTAGGGTATAGAGTGTATAGTGTAGGGTATAGAGTGTAGGGTTTAGAGTGTATGGTATAGAGTGTAGGGAATAGAGTGTAGAGTGTATGGTATAGAGTGTAGGGTATAGAGTGTAGAGTGTAGGGTATAAAGTGTAGGGTATAGAGTGTAGGGTATAGAGTGTAGAGAGTAGGGTATAGAGTGTAGGGTATAAAGTGTAGGGTATAGAGTGTAGAGTGTAGGGATTAGAAAGTAGGTTATAGAGTGTAGGGTATAGAGTGTAGAATGTACGGTATAGAGTGTAGGGTATAGAGTATAGAGTGTAGGGTATAGAGTGTAGGGTATAGTGTGTAAAGTGTAGAGTGTAGGGTATAGAGTGTAGAGTGTAGGGTATAGAGTGTAGGGTATAGAGTGTATGGAATAGAGTGTAGGGTATAGTGTGTAGAGTGTAGGGTATAGAGTGTAGGGTATAGAGCGTAGGGTGTAGGGTATAGAGTGTAGGGTATAGAGTGTAGGGTATAGAGTGTAGAGTGTAGGGTATAGAGTGTATGGTATAGAGTGTAGGGTGTAGAGTGTAGGGTATAGAGTGTAGAGTGTAGGGTGTAGAGTGTAGAGTGTAGGGTATAGAGTGTAGAGTGTATGGGCTAGAGTGTAGGGGATAGAGTGTATGGTATAGAGTGTATGGTATAGAGTGTAGGGTATAGAGTGTAGGGTATAGAGTGTAGAGTGTAGGGTATAGAGTGTAGGGTATAGAGTGTAGAGTGTAGGGTATAGAGTGTAGGGTATAGAGTGTAGAGTGTATGGTATAGTGTGTATGGTATAGAGTGTATGATATAGATTGTAGGGTATAGAGTGTAGGGTATAGAGTGTAGAGTGTAGGGTATAGAGTGTAGAGTGTAGGGTATAGAGTGTAGGGTATAGAGTTTAGAGTGTAGGGTATACAGTGTAGGGTATAGAGTGTAGAGTGTATGGTATAGAGTGTAGGGGATAGAGTGTATGGTATAGAGTGTATGGTATAGAGTGTAGGGTATAGAGTGTAGGGTATAGAGTGTAGGGTATAGAGTGTAGGGTATAGCGTGTAGGGTATAGAGTGTAGGGTATAGAGTGTAGGGTATAGAGTGTAGGGGATAAAGTGTAGAGTGTAGGGTATAGAGTGTAGGGTATAGAGTGTAGAGTATAGAGTGTAAAGTGTAGAGTGTAGGGTGTAGAGTGTAGAGTGTAGGGTATAGAGTGTAGAGTGTAGGGTATAGAGTGTAGGGTATAGAGTGTATGGTATAGAGTGTAGGGTATAGAGTGTAGAGTGTAGGGTATATAGTGTAGGGTATAATGTGTAGAGTGTAGGGTATAGAGTGTACGGTATAGAGGGTAGGGTATATAGTGTATGGTGTATGGTGTAGAGTGTAGGGTATAGAGTGTAGGGTATAGAGTGTAGGGTATAGAGTGAATGGTATAGAGTGTAGGGTATAGAGTGTAAGCTATAAAGTGTAGGGTGAAGAGTGTAGGGTATAGAGTGTAGGGTATAGAGTGTAGGGTATAGAGTGTAGGGTATAGAGTGTAGGGTATAGAGTGTAGAGTGTAGGGTATAGAGTGTAGGGTATAGAGTGTAGAGTGTAGGGTATAGAGTGTAGGGTTTAAAGAGTAGGGTATAGAGTGTAGAGTGTAGGGTATAGAGTGTAGAGTGTAGGGTATAGAGTGTAGGGTATAGAGTGTAGAGTGTAGGGTATAGAGTGTAGGGTATAGAGTGTAGAGTGTAGGGTATAACGTGTAGAGAGTAGGGTATAGAGTGTAAGATATAGAGTGTAGGTTATAGAGTGTAGGGTATAGAGTGTAGAGTGTAGGGTGTAGAGTATAGGGTATAGAGTGTAGGGTATAGAGTGTAGAGTGTAGGGTATAAAGTGTAGAGAGTAGGGTATAGAGTGTAGGGTATAGAGTGTAGGTTATAGAGTGTAACATAGTAACATAGTAACATAGTTAGTAAGGCCGAAAAAAGACATTTGTCCATCCAGTTCAGCCTATATTCCATCATAATAAATACCCAGATCTACGTCCTTCTACAGAACCTAATAATTGTATGATACAATATTGTTCTGCTCCAGGAAGACATCCAGGCCTCTCTTGAACCCCTCGACTGAGTTCGCCATCACCACCTCCTCAGGCAAGCAATTCCAGATTCTCACTGCCCTAACAGTAAAGAATCCTCTTCTATGTTGGTGGAAAAACCTTCTCTCCTCCAGACGCAAAGAATGCCCCCTTGTGCCCGTCACCTTCCTTGGTATAAACAGATCCTCAGCGAGATATTTGTATTGTCCCCTTATATACTTATACATGGTTATTAGATCGCCCCTCAGTCGTCTTTTTTCTAGACTAAATAATCCTAATTTCGCTAATCTATCTGGGTATTGTAGTTCTCCCATCCCCTTTATTAATTTTGTTGCCCTCCTTTGTACTCTCTCTAGTTCCATTATATCCTTCCTGAGCACCGGTGCCCAAAACTGGACACAATACTCCATGTGCGGTCTAACTAGGGATTTGTACAGAGGCAGTATAATGCTCTCATCATGTGTATCCAGACCTCTTTTAATGCACCCCATGATCCTGTTTGCCTTGGCAGCTGCTGCCTGGCACTGGCTGCTCCAGGTAAGTTTATCATTAACTAGGATCCCCAAGTCCTTCTCCCTGTCAGATTTACCCAGTGGTTTCCCGTTCAGTGTGTAATGGTGATATTGATTCCCTCTTCCCATGTGTATAACCTTACATTTATCATTGTTAAACCTCATCTGCCACCTTTCAGCCCAAGTTTCCAACTTATCCAGATCCATCTGTAGCAGAATACTATCTTCTCTTGTATTAACTGCTTTACATAGTTTTGTATCATCTGCAAATATCGATATTTTACTGTGTAAACCTTCTACCAGATCATTAATGAATATGTTGAAGAGAACAGGTCCCAATACTGACCCCTGCGGTACCCCACTGGTCACAGCGACCCAGTTAGAGACTATACCATTTATAACCACCCTCTGCTTTCTATCACTAAGCCAGTTACTAACCCATTTACACACATTTTCCCCCAGACCAAGCATTCTCATTTTGTGTACCAACCTCTTGTGTGGCACGGTATCAAACGCTTTGGAAAAATCGAGATATACCACGTCCAATGACTCACCGTGGTCCAGTCTATAGCTTACCTCTTCATAAAAACTGATTAGATTGGTTTGACAGGAGCGATTTCTCATAAACCCATGCTGATATAGAGTTAAACAGTTATTCTCATTGAGATAATCCAGAATAACATCCCTCAGAAACCCTTCAAATATTTTACAAACAATAGAGGTTAGACTTACTGGCCTATAATTTCCAGGTTCACTTTTAGAGCCCTTTTTGAATATTGGCACCACATTTGCTATGCGCCAGTCCTGCGGAACAGACCCTGTCGCTATAGAGTCACTAAAAATAAGAAATAATGGTTTATCTATTACATTACTTAGTTCTCTTAGTACTCGTGGGTGTATGCCATCCGGACCC
This sequence comes from Ranitomeya imitator, assembly GCF_032444005.1. Lineage (NCBI taxonomy): Eukaryota > Metazoa > Chordata > Amphibia > Anura > Dendrobatidae > Ranitomeya > Ranitomeya imitator. The sequence continues at coordinate 177,808 of NW_027193764.1, read as the reverse complement.
GGAGATTTATCTATTTTAATCTTATTTAGCCGGTTTCGCACCTCTTCTTGGGTTAGATTGGTGACCCTTAATATAGGGTTTTCATTGTTTCTTGGGATTTCACCTAGCATTTCATTTTCCACCGTGAATACCGTGGAGAAGAAGGTGTTTAATATGTTAGCTTTTTCCTCGTCATCTACAACCATTCTTTCCTCATTATTTTTTAAGGGGCCTACATTTTCAGTTTTTATTCTTTTACTATTGATATAGTTGAAGAACAGTTTGGGATTAGTTTTACTCTCCTTAGCAATGTGCTTCTCTGTTTCCTTTTTGGCAGCTTTAATTAGTTTTTTAGATAAAGTATTTTTCTCCCTATAGTTTTTTAGAGCTTCAATGGTGCCATCCTGCTTTAGTAGTGCAAATGCTTTCTTTTTACTGTTAATTGCCTGTCTTACTTCTTTGTTTAGCCACATTGGGTTTTTCCTATTTCTAGTCCTTTTATTCCCACAAGGTATAAACCGCTTACACTGCCTATTTAGGATGTTCTTAAACATTTCCCATTTATTATCTGTATTCTCATTTCTGAGGATATTGTCCCAGTCTACCAGATTAAGGGCATCTCTAAGCTGTTCAAACTTTGCCTTCCTAAAGTTCAATGTTTTTGTGACTCCCTGACAAGTCCCCCTAGTGAAAGACAGGTGAAACTGCACAATATTGTGGTCGCTATTTCCTAAATGCCCAACCACCTGCAGATTTGTTATTCTGTCAGGTCTATTAGATAGTATTAGGTCTAAAAGTGCTGCTCCTCTGGTTGGATTCTGCACCAATTGTGAAAGATAATTTTTCTTGGTTATTAGCAGAAACCTGTTGCCTTTATGGGTTTCACAGGTTTCTGTTTCCCAGTTAATATCCGGGTAGTTAAAGTCCCCCATAACCAGGACCTCATTATGGGTTGCAGCTTCATCTATCTGCTTTAGAAGTAGACTTTCCATGCTTTCTGTTATATTTGGGGGTTTGTAACAGACCCCAATGAGAATTTTGTTACCATTTTTCCCTCCATGAATTTCGACCCATACGGACTCGACATCCTCATTCCCTTCGCTAATATCCTCCCTTAAAGTGGACTTTAGACAAGACTTTACATAGAGACAAACCCCTCCTCCTCTCCGATTTTTACGATCCTTTCTAAACAGACTGTAACCCTGTAAGTTAACTGCCCAGTCATAGCTTTCATCTAACCATGTCTCGGTTATTCCCACTATGTCAAAGTTACCTGTAGATATTTCTGCTTCTAGTTCTTCCATCTTGTTTGTCAGGCTTCTGGCGTTTGCGAGCATGCAGTTTAGAGGATTTTGTTTTGTTCCAATCTCCTCACTGTGGATTGTTTTAGAAATGTTCTTACCTCCCTTCTGAGTATGTTTTCCTGGGTCGTCTTTGTTCGAGTCTAATGTTTTTCTTCCCGTCCCCTCTTCTTCTAGTTTAACGCCCTCCTGATGAGTGTAGCGAGTCTTCTGGCGAATGTGTGTTTCCCAGGTTTGTTGAGGTGTAGTCCGTCTCTGGCGAGGAGTCCATCATACCAGTAATTCACACCGTGGTCCAGGAATCCAAATCCTTGTTGTCTGCACCATCGTCTTAGCCAGTTGTTTGCATCAAGGATCCTGTTGCATCTCCTGGTGCCATGCCCGTCTACTGGAAGGATAGAAGAAAAAACTACCTGTGCATCCAGTTCCTTTACTTTCTTCCCCAACTCTTCAAAGTCCTTGCAGATTGTCGATAGGTCCTTCCTTGCCGTGTCATTGGTGCCAACATGTATCAGAAGAAATGGGTGGACGTCCTTGGAGCTGAAGAGCTTTGGTATCCTATCGGTCACATCCTTGATCATCGCACCTGGAAGGCAGCATACTTCTCTTGCAGTTATGTCCGGTCTGCAGATGGCTGCTTCGGTGCCTCTCAGTAGTGAGTCTCCCACCACCACCACTCTTCGTTGCTTCTTGGCTGTACTTTTTGCTGTCACTTGTTGCTGTGTGCCCTTTTCTTTTTTGCTTGCTGGTATTGCTTCATTCTTAGGTGTGCCATCTTCATCCTCTACAAAGATTTGATATCGGTTCTTCAGTTGTGTGGTTGGTGATTTCTCCATGGTCTTCTTGCTTCTTTTGGTCACATGCTTCCACTCATCTGCTTTTGGAGGTTCTCTGACACTTTTTGCACCTTCTGTGACCAGTAGAGATGCTTCTGTTCTGTCTAGAAAGTCTTCATTCTCTTTGATGAGTTTCAAAGTTGCTATTCTTTCTTCCAGACCCCGCACCTTTTCTTCTAAAAGGGCCACTAGTCTACACTTCTGACAGGTGAAATTGGATTCTTCTTCTGGTCGATCTGTGAACATGTAGCACATGCTGCAGCTCACCATGTAGGTTGTCACATCTGCCATGTTGCTCCTAGATCCTGCTGACTTGCTGTGTGTTTTCCTTCTTGTGTAATCTACTCAGCCAAGCTCTCTTGCAATAATGTCCTACAGGCAAAAATTCGGTTTGGTGATTCTTTCCAAGCAGCTGGTCCCGGCTGTACCCAACAATCTTCTAGCTTAGGGAGACTCTTCGCTTTCCCAGAAGGCACCTGGAATATGCAAATTAGCCTCCTGAAGCTTGAATCCCTGGTTTGGTGATGCTTTCGAAGCAGCTGGTCCCGGCTGTACCCAACGATCTTCTAGCTTAGGGAGACTTCGCTTCTCCCAGAAGGCACCTGGAATATGCAAATTAGCCTCCTGAAGCTTGAATCCCTGGTTTGGTGATGCTTTCGAAGCAGCTGGTCCCGGCTGTACCCAACGATCTTCTAGCTTAGGGAGACTTCGCTTCTCCCAGAAGGCACCTGGAATATGCAAATTAGCCTCCTGAAGCTTGAATCCCTGGAGGGTATAGAGTGTGGAGTGTAGGGTGTAGATTGTAGGTTATAGAGTGTAGAGTGTAGGGTATAAAGTGTAGAGAGTAGGGTATAGAGTGTAGGGTATAGAGTGTAGGTTATAGAGTGTAGGGTATAGAGTGTGGAGGGTAGGGTGTAGAGTGTAGGGTATAGAGTGTAAGGTATAGAGTGTACGGTATAAAGTGTATGTTATAGAGTGTAGGGTATAGAGTGTAGAGTGTAGGGTATAGAGTGTAGGGTATAGAGTGTAGAGTGTAGGGTATAGAGTGTAGGGTTTAGAGTGTATGGTATAGAGTGTAGGGTATAGATTGTAGGGTGTAGAGTGTAGAGTGTAGGGTATAGAGTGTAGGGTATAGAGTGTATGGTATAGAGTGTAAAGTGTAGAGTGTATGGTATAGAGTGTAGAGTGTAGGGTATAGAGTGTAGGGTATAGAGTGTATGGAATAGAGTGTAGGGTATAGAGTGTTGAGTGTAGGGTATAGAGTGTAGGGTATAGAGCGTAGGGTGTAGGGTATAGAGTGTAGGGTATAGAGTGTAGGGTATAGAGTTTAGAGTGTAGGGTACAGGGTGTATGGTATAGAGTGTAGGGTGTATGGTATAGAGTGCAGGGGATAGAGTGTAGAGTGTGAGGTATAGAGTGTAGGGTATAGAGTGTATGGTATAGAGAGTATGGTATAGATTGTAATGTATAGAGTGTAGGGTATAGAGTGTAGAGTGTAGGGTATAGAGTGTAGAGTGTAGGGTATAGAGTGTAGGGTATAGAGGGTATGATATAGAGTGTATGGTATAGAGTGTATGGTATAGAGTGTACGGTATAGAGTGTAGGGTATAGAGTGTAGAGTGTAGGGTATAGAGTGTAGGGTATAGAGTGTAGGGTATAGAGTGTAGGGTATAGAGTGTAGGGTGTAGAGTTTAGGGTATAGAGTGTAGCGTGTAGGGTATAGAGTGTATGGTATAGAGTGTAGAGTGTAGGGTATAGAGTGTATGGTATAGAGTGTAGGGTGTAGAATGTATGTTATAGAGTGTAGGGTATAGAGTGTATGGTATGGAGATTAGAGTGTAGGGCATATAGTGTATGGTATAGAGTGTATGGTATAGAGTGTAGGGTATAGAGTGTAGAGTGTAGGGTATAGAGTGTATGGTATAGAGTGTAGGGTATAGAGTGTAGAGTGTAGGGTATAGAGTGTAGGGTATAGAGTGTAGGATATAGCGTGTAGGGTATAGAGTGTAGGGTATAGATTGTAGGGTATAGAGTGTAGGGTATAAAGTGTAGAGTGTAGGGTATAGAGTGAATGGTATAGAGTGTAGAGTGTATGGTATAGAGTGTATGGTATAGAGTGTAGGGTGTAGAATGTATGTTATAGAGTGTAGGGTATAGAGTGTATGGTATGGAGATTAGAGTGTAGGGCATAGAGTGTAGGGTATAGAGTGTATGGTATAGAGTGTAGGGTATAGAGTGTAGAGTGTAGGGTATAGAGTGTAGGGTATAGAGTGTAGGATATAGAGTGTATGGTATAGAGTGTAGGTTATAGAGTGTAGAGTGTAGGGTATAGAGTGTAGGGTATAGAGTGTATAGTGTAGGGTATAGAGTGTAGGGTATAGAGTGTAGAGTGTGGGGTATAGAGTGTATGGTATAGAGTGTATGGTGTAGAGTGTATGGTATAGAGTGTAGGGTATAGAGTGTATGGAATAGAGTGTAGGGTATAGAGTGTAGATTGTAGGGTATAGAGTGTAGGGTGTAGAGTGTAGGGTATAGAGTGTAGGGTATATATTGTAGGGTATAGAGTGTAGAGTGTAGGGTATAGAGTGTAGGGTATAGCGTGTATGGTATAGAGTGTAGAGTGTAGGGTATAGAGTGTATAGTGTAGGGTATAGAGTGTAGGGTATAGAGTGTATGGTATAGAGTGTAGGGAATAGAGTGTAGAGTGTATGGTATAGAGTGTAGGGTATAGAGTGTAGAGTGTAGGGTATAGAGTGTAGGGTATAGAGTGTAGGGTATAGAGTGTAGGGTGTAGAGTGTAGGGTATAGAGTGTAGGGTATAGAGTGTAGGGTATAGAGTGTAGAGTGTAGGGATTAGAGTGCAGGGTATAGAGTGTAGGGTATAGAGTGTAGAATGCACGGTATAGAGTGTAGGGTATAGAGTATAGAGTGTAGGGTATAGAGTGTAAAGTGTAGAGTGTAGGGTATAGAGTGTAGAGCGTAGGGTATAGAGTGTAGGGTATAGAGTGTATGGAATAGAGTGTAGGGTATAGAGTGTAGAGTTTAGGGTATAGAGTGTAGGGTATAGAGCGTAGGGTGTAGGGTATAGAGTGTAGGGTATAGAGTGTAGGGTATAGAGTGAAGAGTGTAGGGTATAGAGTGTATGGTATAGAGTGTAGGGTGTAGAGTGTAGGGTATAGAGTGTAGAGTGTAGGGTATAGAGTGTAGGGTGTAGAGTGTAGAGTGTAGGGTATAGAAAGTAGGGTACAGAGTGTAAAGTGTATGGTATAGAGTGTAGGGGATAGAGTGTATGGTATAGAGTGTATGGTATAGAGTGTAGGGTAGAGAATGTAGGGTATAGAGTGTAGAGTGTAGGGTATATAGTGTAGGGTGTAGAGTGTAGGGTATAGAGTGTAGAGTGTATGGTATAGAGTGTAGGGGATAGAGTGTATGGTATAGAGTGTATGGTATAGAGTGTATGGTATAGATTGTAGGGTATAGAGTGTAGGATATCGAGTGTAGAGTGTAGGGTATAGAGTGTAGAGTGTAGGGTATAGAGTGTAGGGTATAGAGTGTAGGGTATAGAGTGTAGGGTATAGAGTGTAGAGTGTTGAGTGTAGGGTATAGAGTGTAGGGTATAGGGTGTAGGGTATAGAGTGTAGGGTGTAGAGTGTAGGGTATAGAGTGTAGGGTATAGAGTGTAGGGTATAGAGTGTAGGGTATAGCGTGTAGGGTATAGAGTGAAGGGTATAGAGTGTAGGGTATAGAGTGTAGGGTATAAAGTGTAGAGTGTAGGGTGTAGAGTGTAGAGTGTAGGGTATAGAGTGGAGGGTATAGAGTGTAGGGTATAGAGTGTAGGGTATAAAGTGTAGAGTGTAGGGTATAGAGTGTAGGGTATAGAGTGTAGAGTGTAGGGTATAGAGTGTAGGGTATAGAGTGTAGGGTATAGAGTGTATGGTATAGAGTGTAGGGTATAGAGTGTAGGGTATAAAGTGTAGAGTGTAGGGTATAGAGTGTAGGGTATAGAGTGTAGGGTATAGAATGTAGGGTATAGAGTGTAGAGTGTAGGGTATAGAGTGTAGGGTATAGAGTGTAGGGTATAAAGTGTAGAGTGTAGGGTATAGAGTGTAGGGTATAGAGTGTAGGGTATAGAGTGTAGAGTGTAGGGTATAGAGTGTAGGGTATAGAGTGTATGGTATAGAGTGTAGGGTATAGAGTGTAGAGTGTAGGGTATAGAGTGTAGGGTATACTGTGTAGAGTGTAGGGTATAGAGTGTAAGGTATAGAGGGTAGTGCATAGAGTGTATGGTGTAGAGTGTAGGGTATAGAGTGTAGGGTATAGAGTGTAGGGTATAGAGTGTAGAGTGTAGGGTATAGAGTGTATGGTATAGAGTGTAGGGTATAGAGTGTAGAGTGTAGGGTATAGAGTGTAGGGTATAGAGTGTAGGGTATAGAGTGTAGGGTATAGAGTGTAGGGTATAGAGTGTAGAGTGTAGGGTATAGAGTGTAGGGTATGGAGTGTAGGGTATAGAGTGTAGGGTATAGAGTGTAGAGTGTAGGGATTAGAGTGTATGGTATAGAGTGTAGGGTATAGAGTGTAGAGTATAGGGTATAGAGTGTAGAGTATGGAGTGTAGAGTATAGAGTGTAGGTTATAGAGTGTAGAGTGTAGGGATTAGAGTGTAGGGCATAGAGTGTAGGGCATAGAGTGTATAGTGCAGGGTATAGAGTGTAGGGTATAGAGTATAGAGTGTAGGGTATAGAGTGTAGGGTATAGAGTGTAGAGTGTAGGGATTAGACTGTAGGGTATAGAGTGTAGGGTATAGAATGTATGGAATAGAGTATAGGGTATAGAGTATAGAGTGTAGGGTATAGAGTGTAGGGTATAGAGCGTAGGGTGTAGGGTATAGAGTGTAGGGTATAGAGTGTAGGGTATAGAGTGTAGAATGTAGGGTCTAGAGTGTATGGTATAGAGTGTAGGGTATAGAGTGAAGGGTATAGAGTGTAGAGTGTAGGTATAGAGTGTATGGTATAGATTGTATGGTGTAGAGTGTATGGTATAGAGTTTAGGGTATAGAGTGTATGGTATAGAGTGTAGGGTATAGAGTGTAGAGTGTAGGGTATAGAGTGTAGGGTATAGAGTGTAGGGCATAGTGTGTAGGGTATAGATTGTAGGGTATAGAGTGTATAGTGTAGGGTATAGAGTGTAGGGTTTAGAGTGTATGGTATAGAGTGTAGGGAATAGAGTGTAGAGTGTATGGTATAGAGTGTAGGGTATAGAGTGTAGAGTGTAGGGTATAAAGTGTAGGGTATAGAGTGTAGGGTATAGAGTGTAGAGAGTAGGGTATAGAGTGTAGGGTATAAAGTGTAGGGTATAGAGTGTAGAGTGTAGGGATTAGAAAGTAGGTTATAGAGTGTAGGGTATAGAGTGTAGAATGTACGGTATAGAGTGTAGGGTATAGAGTATAGAGTGTAGGGTATAGAGTGTAGGGTATAGTGTGTAAAGTGTAGAGTGTAGGGTATAGAGTGTATAGTGTAGGGTATAGAGTGTAGGGTATAGAGTGTATGGTATAGAGTTTAGGGTATAGAGTGTAGGGTATAGAGTGTAAGCTATAAAGTGTAGGGTGTAGAGTGTAGGGTATAGAGTGTAGGGTATAGAGTGTAGAGTATAGAGTGTAGGGTATAGAGTGTAGGGTATAGAGTGTAGAGTGTAGGGTATAGAGTGTAGGGTATAGAGTGTAGAGTGTAGGGTATAGAGTGTAGGGTTTAGAGAGTAGGGTATAGAGTGTAGAGTGTAGGGTATTGAGTGTAGAGTGTAGGGTATAGAGTGTAGGGTATAGAGTGTAGAGTGTAGGGTATAGAGTGTAGGGTTTAGAGAGTTGGGTATAGAGTGTAGAGTGTAGGGTATAGAGTATAGAGTGTAGGGTATAGAGTGTAGAGTGTAGAGTATAGAGTGTAGGGTATAGAGTGTAGAGTGTAGGGTATAGAGTGTAGTGTATAGATTGTAGGGTATAGAGTGTAGATTGTAGGGTATAGAGTGTAGGGTATAGAGTGTATGGTAAAGATTGTAGAGAGTAGGGTATAGAGTGTATAGTGTAGGGTATAGAGTGTAGGGTATAGAGTGTATGGTATAGAGTGTAGGGAATAGAGTGTAGGCTATAGAGTGTATGATATAGAGTGTAGGGTATAGAGTGTATGGTATAGAGTGTAGGGTATAGATTGTAGGGTATAGAGTGTAGGGTATAGAGTGTATGGTATAGAGTGTATGGTATAGATTGTAGGGTATAGAGTGTAGGGTATAGAGTGTAGAGTGTAGGGTATAGAGTGTAGGGTATAGAGTGTAGGGTATAGAGTGTAGAGTGTAGGGTATAGAGTGTAGGGTATAGAGTGTAGAGTGTATGGTATAGAGTGCAGGGGATAGAGTGTAGAGTGTGAGATATAGAGTGTAGGGTATAGAGTGTATGGTATAGCGTGTATGGTATAGATTGTAGGGTATAGAGTGTAGGGTATACAGTGTAGAGTGTAGGGTATAGAGTGTAGGGTATAGAGTGTAGGGTATAGAGTGTAGAGTGTAGGGTATAGAGTGTAGGGTATAGAGTGTATGGTATAGAGTGTATGGTATAGATTGTAGGGTATAGAGTGTAGGGTATAGAGTGTAGAGTGTAGGGTATAGAGTGTAGAGTGTAGGGTATAGAGTGTAGGGTATAGAATGTAGAGTGTAGGGTATAGAGTGTAGGGTATAGAGTGTAGAGTGTATGGTATAGAGTGCAGGGGATATAGTGTAGAGTGTGAGGTATAGAGTGTAGGGTACAGAGTGTATGGTATAGAGTGTGGGGTATAGAGTGTAGGGTACAGAGTGTAGTGTATAGAGTGTAGAGTGTAGGGTATAGAGTGTAGGTTGTAGAGTGTATGGTATAGAGTGTATGGTATAGATTGTAGGGTATAGAGTGTAGGGTATAGAGTGTAGAGTGTAGGGTATAGAGTGTAGAGTGTAGGGTATAGAGTGTAGGGTATAGAGTGTAGAGTGTAGGATATAGAGTGTAGGGTATAGAGTGTAGAGTGTGTGTTATAGAGTGCAGGGGATAGAGTGTAGAGTGTGAGGTATAGAGTGTGGGGTATAGAGTGTATGGTATAGAGTGTATGGTATAGATTGTAGGGTATAGAGTGTAGGGTATAGAGTGTAGAGTGTAGGGTATAGAGTGTAGAGTGTAGGGTATAGAGTGTAGGGTATAGAGTGTAGGGTATAGAGTGTAGGGTATAGAGTGTAGAGTGTAGGGTATAGAGTGTAGGGTATAGAGTGTAGGGTATAGAGTGTAGGGTATAGAGTGTAGGGTATAAAGTGTAGAGTGTAGGGTATAGAGTGTAGGGTATAGAGTGTAGAGTGTAGGGTATAGAGTGTAGGGTATAGAGTGTATGGTATAGAGTGTAGGGTATAGAGTGTAGAGTGTAGGGTATAGAGTGTAGGGTATACTGTGTAGAGTGTAGGGTATAGAGTGTAAGGTATAGAGGGTAGGGTATAGAGTGTATGGTGTAGAGTGTAGGGTATAGAGTGTAGGGTATTGAGTGTAGGGTATAGAGTGTATGGTATAGAGTTTAGGGTATAGAGTGTAGGGTATAGAGTGTAAGCTATAAAGTGTAGGGTGTAGAGTGTAGGGTATAGAGTGTAGGGTATAGAGTGTAGAGTATAGAGTGTAGGGTATAGAGTGTAGGGTATAGAGTGTAGAGTGTAGGGTATAGAGTGTAGGGTATAGAGTGTAGAGTGTAGGGTATATAGTGTAGGGTTTAGAGAGTAGGGTATAGAGTGTAGAGTGTAGGGTATTGAGTGTAGAGTGTAGGGTATAGAGTGTAGGGTATAGAGTGTAGAGTGTAGGGTATAGAGTGTAGGGTTTAGAGAGTTGGGTATAGAGTGTAGAGTGTAGGGTATAGAGTATAGAGTGTAGGGTATAGAGTGTAGAGTGTAGAGTATAGAGTGTAGGGTATAGAGTGTAGAGTGTAGGGTATAGAGTGTAGTGTATATATTGTAGGGTATAGAGTGTAGATTGTAGGGTATAGAGTGTAGGGTATAGAGTGTATGGTAAAGATTGTAGAGAGTAGGGTATAGAGTGTATAGTGTAGGGTATAGAGTGTAGGGTATAGAGTGTATGGTATAGAGTGTAGGGAATAGAGTGTAGGCTATAGAGTGTATGATATAGAGTGTAGGGTATAGAGTGTATGGTATAGAGTGTAGGGTATAGATTGTAGGGTATAGAGTGTAGGGTATAGAGTGTATGGTATAGAGTGTATGGTATAGATTGTAGGGTATAGAGTGTAGGGTATAGAGTGTAGAGTGTAGGGTATAGAGTGTAGAGTGTAGGGTATAGAGTGTAGGGTATAGAGTGTAGAGTGTAGGGTATAGAGTGTAGGGTATAGAGTGTAGAGTGTATGGTATAGAGTGCAGGGGATAGAGTGTAGAGTGTGAGATATAGAGTGTAGGGTATAGAGTGTATGGTATAGCGTGTATGGTATAGATTGTAGGGTATAGAGTGTAGGGTATACAGTGTAGAGTGTAGGGTATAGAGTGTAGAGTGTAGGGTATAGAGTGTAGGGTATAGAGTGTAGGGTATAGAGTGTAGAGTGTAGGGTATAGAGTGTAGGGTATAGAGTGTATGGTATAGAGTGTATGTTATAGTTTGTAGGGTATAGAGTGTAGGGTATAGAGTGTAGAGTGTAGGGTATAGAGTGTAGAGTGTAGGGTATAGAGTGTAGGGTATAGAATGTAGAGTGTAGGGTATAGAGTGTAGGGTATAGAGTGTAGAGTGTATGGTATAGAGTGCAGGGGATATAGTGTAGAGTGTGAGGTATAGAGTGTAGGGTACAGAGTGTATGGTATAGAGTGTAGGGTATAGAGTGTAGGGTACAGAGTGTAGTGTATAGAGTGTAGAGTGTAGGGTATAGAGTGTAGGTTGTAGAGTGTATGGTATAGAGTGTATGGTATAGATTGTAGGGTATAGAGTGTAGGGTATAGAGTGTAGAGTGTAGGGTATAGAGTGTAGAGTGTAGGGTATAGAGTGTAGGGTATAGAGTGTAGAGTGTAGGATATAGAGTGTAGGGTATAGAGTGTAGAGTGTGTGTTATAGAGTGCAGGGGATAGAGTGTAGAGTGTGAGGTATAGAGTGTAGGGTATAGAGTGTATGGTATAGAGTGTATGGTATAGATTGTAGGGTATAGAGTGTAGGGTATAGAGTGTAGAGTGTAGGGTATAGAGTGTAGAGTGTAGGGTATAGAGTGTATGGTATAGAGTGTATGGTATAGATTGTAGGGTATAGAGTGTAGGGTATAGAGTGTAGAGTGTAGGGTATAGAGTGTAGAGTGTAGGGTATAGAGTGTAGGGTATAGAGTGTAGAGTGTAGGGTATAGAGTGTAGAGTATAGAGTGTAGAGTGTATGGTATAGAGTGCAGGGGATAGAGTGTAGAGTGTAGGGTATAGAGTGTAGGGTATAGAGTGTAGAGTGTAGGGTATAGAGTGTAGGGTTTAGAGAGTAGGGTATAGAGTGTAGAGTGTAGGGTATAGAGTGTAGAGTGTAGGGTATAGAGTGTAGGGTATAGAGTGTAGAGTGTAGGGTATAGAGTGTAGTGTTTAGATAGTTGGGTATAGAGTGTAGAGTGTAGGGTATAGAGTATAGAGTGTAGGGTATAGAGTGTAGGGTATAGAGTGTAGAGTGTAGGGTATAAAGTGTAGAGAGTAGGGTGTAGAGTGTAGGGTATAGAGTGTAGGTTATAGAGTGTAGGGTATAGATTGTAGATTGTAGGGTGTAGATTGTAGGTTATAGAGTGTAGAGTGTAGGGTATAAAGTGTAGAGAGTAGGGTATAGAGTGTAGGTTATAGAGTGTAGGGTATAGAGTGTAGGGTGTAGAGTGTAGGGTATAGAGTGTAAGGTATAGAGTGTACGGTATAAAGTGTATGTTATAGAGTGTAGGGTATAGAGTGTAGAGTGTAGGGTATAGAGTGTAGGGTATAGAGTGTAGGGTATAGAGTGTATGGTATAGAGTGTAGGGTATAGAGTGTAGAGTATAGGGTACAGAGTGTAGGGTTTAGAGTGTAGGGTATAGAGTGTAGGGTATAGATTGTAGGGTATAGAGTGTAGAGTGTAGGGTATAGAGTGTAGGGTATAGAGTGTAGAGTGTAGGGTATAGAGTGTATATTGTAGGGTAAAAAGTGTAGGGTATAGAGAGTATGGTATAGAGTGTAGGGAATAGAGTGTAGAGTGTAGGGAATAGAGTGTAGAGTGTAGGGTATAGAGTGTAGGGTATAGAGTGTAGAGTGTAGGGTATAAAGTGTAGAGAGTAGGGTAAAGAGTGTAGGGTATAGAGTGTAGGTTATAGAGTGTAGGGTATAGAGTGTAGAGTGTAGGGTGTAGAGTGTAGGGTATAGAGTGTAAGGTATAGAGTGTAGGGTATAAAGTGTACGGTATAGAGTGTAGGGTATAGATTGTAGGGTATAGAGTGTAGATTGTAGGGTATAGAGTCTATGGTATAAAGTGTAGAGTGTAGGGTATAGAGTGTATAGTGTAGGGTAAAGAGTGTAGGGTATAGAGTGTATGGTATAGAGTGTAGGGAATAGAGTGTAGAGTGTAGGGTATAGAGTGTATGGTATAGAGTGTAGGGTATAGAGTGTAGAGTGTAGGGTATAGAGTGTAGGGTATAGAGTGTAGGGTATAGAGTGTAGAGTGTAGGGATTAGAGTGTAGGGTATAGAGTGTAGGGTATATAGTGTAGAATGTACGGTATAGAGTGTATTGTATAGAGTATAGAGTGTAGGGTATAGAGTATAGAGTGTAGGGTATAGAGTGTAAGGTATAGAGTGTAAAGTGTAGAGTGTATGGTATAGAGTGTAGAGTGTAGGGTATAGAGTGTAGGGTATAGAGTGTATGGAATAGAGTGTAGGGTATAGAGTGTTGAGTGTAGGGTATAGAGTGTAGGGTATAGAGCGTAGGGTGTAGGGTATAGAGTGTAGGGTATAGAGTGTTGGGTATAGAGTTTAGAGTGTAGGGTACAGGGTGTATGGTATAGAGTGTAGGGTGTATGGTATAGAGTGCAGGGGATAGAGTGTAGAGTGTGAGGTATAGAGTGTAGGGTATAGAGTGTATGGTATAGAGAGTATGGTATAGATTGTAATGTATAGAGTGTAGGGTATAGAGTGTAGAGTGTAGGGTATAGAGTGTAGAGTGTAGGGTATAGAGTGTAGGGTATAGAGGGTATGATATAGAGTGTATGGTATAGAGTGTATGGTATAGAGTGTACGGTATAGAGTGTAGGGTATAGAGTGTAGAGTGTAGGGTATAGAGTGTAGGGTATAGAGTGTAGGGTATAGAGTGTAGGGTATAGAGTGTAGGGTGTAGAGTTTAGGGTATAGAGTGTAGCGTGTAGGGTATAGAGTGTATGGTATAGAGTGTAGAGTGTAGGGTATAGAGTGTATGGTATAGAGTGTAGGGTGTAGAATGTATGTTATAGAGTGTAGGGTATAGAGTGTATGGTATGGAGATTAGAGTGTAGGGCATATAGTGTATGGTATAGAGTGTATGGTATAGAGTGTAGGGTATAGAGTGTAGAGTGTAGGGTATAGAGTGTATGGTATAGAGTGTAGGGTATAGAGTGTAGAGTGTAGGGTATAGAGTGTAGGGTATAGAGTGTAGGATATAGCGTGTAGGGTATAGAGTGTAGGGTATAGAGTGTAGGGTATAAAGTGTAGAGTATAGGGTATAGAGTGAATGGTATAGAGTGTAGAGTGTATGGTATAGAGTGTATGGTATAGAGTGTAGGGTGTAGAATGTATGTTATAGAGTGTAGGGTATAGAGTGTATGGTATGGAGATTAGAGTGTAGGGCATAGAGTGTAGGGTATAGAGTGTATGGTATAGAGTGTAGGGTATAGAGTGTAGAGTGTAGGGTATAGAGTGTAGGGTATAGAGTGTAGGATATAGAGTGTATGGTATAGAGTGTAGGTTATAGAGTGTAGAGTGTAGGGTATAGAGTGTAGGGTATAGAGTGTATTGTAAAGAGTGTAAGGTATAGATTGTAAGGTATAGAGTGTATAGCGTAGAGTATAGAGTGTAGGGTATAGAGTGTATGGTGTAGAGTGTAGGGTATAAAGTGTATAGTGTAGGGTATAGAGTGTAGGGTATAGAGTGTAGAGTGTGGGGTATAGAGTGTATGGTATAGAGTGTATGGTGTAGAGTGTATGGTATAGAGTGTAGGGTATAGAGTGTATGGAATAGAGTGTAGGGTATAGAGTGTAGATTGTAGGGTATAGAGTGTAGGGTGTAGAGTGTAGATTATAGAGTGTAGGGTATAGATTGTAGGGTATAGAGTGTAGAGTGTAGGGTATAGAGTGTAGGGTATAGAGTGTATGGTATAGAGTGTAGAGTGTAGGGTATAGAGTGTATAGTGTAGGGTATAGAGTGTAGGGTATAGAGTGTATGGTATAGAGTGTAGGGAATAGAGTGTAGAGTGTATGGTATAGAGTGTAGGGTATAGAGTGTAGAGTGTAGGGTATAGAGTGTAGGTTATAGAGTGTAGGGTATAGAGTGTAGGGTGTAGAGTGTAGGGTATAGAGTGTAGGGTATAGAGTGTAGGGTATAGAGTGTAGAGTGTAGGGATTAGAGTGCAGGGTATAGAGTGTAGGGTATAGAGTGTAGAATGCACGGTATAGAGTGTAGGGTATAGAGTATAGACTGTAGGGTATAGAGTGTAAAGTGTAGAGTGTAGGGTATAGAGTGTAGAGTGTAGGGTATAGAGTGTAGGGTATAGAGTGTATGGAATAGAGTGTAGGGTATAGAGTGTAGAGTTTAGGGTATAGAGTGTAGGGTATAGAGCGTAGGGTGTAGGGTATAGAGTGTAGGGTATAGAGTGTAGGGTATAGAGTGTAGAGTGTAGGGTATAGAGTGTATGGTATAGAGTGTAGGGTGTAGAGTGTAGGGTATAGAGTGTAGAGTGTAGGGTATAGAGTGTAGGGTGTAGAGTGTAGAGTGTAGGGTATAGAAAGTAGGGTATAGAGTGTAAAGTGTATGGTATAGAGTGTAGGGGATAGAGTGTATGGTATAGAGTGTATGGTATAGAGTGTAGGGTAGAGAATGTAGGGTATAGAGTGTAGAGTGTAGGGTATATAGTGTAGGGTGTAGAGTGTAGGGTATAGAGTGTAGAGTGTATGGTATAGAGTGTAGGGGATAGAGTGTATGGTATAGAGTGTATGGTATAGAGTGTATGGTATAGATTGTAGGGTATAGAGTGTAGGATATCGAGTGTAGAGTGTAGGGTATAGAGTGTAGAGTGTAGGGTATAGAGTGTAGGGTATAGAGTGTAGGGTATAGAGTGTAGGGTATAGAGTGTAGAGTGTTGAGTGTAGGGTATAGAGTGTAGGGTATAGGGTGTAGGGTATAGAGTGTAGGGTGTAGAGTGTAGGGTATAGAGTGTAGGGTATAGAGTGTAGGGTATAGAGTGTAGGGTATAGCGTGTAGGGTATAGAGTGAAGGGTATAGAGTGTAGGGTATAGAGTGTAGGGTATAAAGTGTAGAGTGTAGGGTGTAGAGTGTAGAGTGTAGGGTATAGAGTGGAGGGTATAGAGTGTAGGGTATAGAGTGTAGGGTATAAAGTGTAGAGTGTAGGGTATAGAGTGTAGGGTATAGAGTGTAGAGTGTAGGGTATAGAGTGTAGGGTATAGAGTGTAGGGTATAGAGTGTATGGTATAGAGTGTAGGGTATAGAGTGTAGGGTATAAAGTGTAGAGTGTAGGGTATAGAGTGTAGGGTATAGAGTGTAGGGTATAGAATGTAGGGTATAGAGTGTAGAGTGTAGGGTATAGAGTGTAGGGTATAGAGTGTAGGGTATAAAGTGTAGAGTGTAGGGTATAGAGTGTAGGGTATAGAGTGTAGGGTATAGAGTGTAGAGTGTAGGGTATAGAGTGTAGGGTATAGAGTGTATGGTATAGAGTGTAGGGTATAGAGTGTAGAGTGTAGGGTATAGAGTGTAGGGTATACTGTGTAGAGTGTAGGGTATAGAGTGTAGGGTGTAGAGTGTAGAGTGTAGGGTATAGAAAGTAGGGTATAGAGTGTAAAGTGTATGGTATAGAGTGTAGGGGATAGAGTGTATGGTATAGAGTGTATGGTATAGAGTGTAGGGTAGAGAATGTAGGGTATAGAGTGTAGAGTGTAGGGTATATAGTGTAGGGTGTAGAGTGTAGGGTATAGAGTGTAGAGTGTATGGTATAGAGTGTAGGGGATAGAGTGTATGGAATAGAGTGTATGGTATAGAGTGTATGGTATAGATTGTAGGGTATAGAGTGTAGGATATCGAGTGTAGAGTGTAGGGTATAGAGTGTAGAGTGTAGGGTATAGAGTGTAGGGTATAGAGTGTAGGGTATAGAGTGTAGAGTGTAGGGTATAGAGTGTAGGGTATAGAGTGTAGGGTATAAAGTGTAGAGTGTAGGGTATAGAGTGTAGGGTATAGAGTGTAGGGTATAGAGTGTAGAGTGTAGGGTATAGAGTGTAGGGTATAGAGTGTATGGTATAGAGTGTAGGGTATAGAGTGTAGAGTGTAGGGTATAGAGTGTAGGGTATACTGTGTAGAGTGTAGGGTATAGAGTGTAGGGTGTAGAGTGTAGAGTGTAGGGTATAGAAAGTAGGGTATAGAGTGTAAAGTGTATGGTATAGAGTGTAGGGGATAGAGTGTATGGTATAGAGTGTATGGTATAGAGTGTAGGGTAGAGAATGTAGGGTATAGAGTGTAGAGTGTAGGGTATATAGTGTAGGGTGTAGAGTGTAGGGTATAGAGTGTAGAGTGTATGGTATAGAGTGTAGGGGATAGAGTGTATGGTATAGAGTGTATGGTATAGAGTGTATGGTATAGATTGTAGGGTATAGAGTGTAGGATATCGAGTGTAGAGTGTAGGTTATAGAGTGTAGAGTGTAGGGTATAGAGTGTAGGGTATAGAGTGTAGGGTATAGAGTGTAGGGTATAGAGTGTAGAGTGTTGAGTGTAGGGTATAGAGTGTAGGGTATAGGGTGTAGGGTATAGAGTGTAGGGTGTAGAGTGTAGGGTATAGAGTGTAGGGTATAGAGTGTAGGGTATAGAGTGTAGGGTATAGCGTGTAGGGTATAGAGTGAAGGGTATAGAGTGTAGGGTATAGAGTGTAGGGTATAAAGTGTAGAGTGTAGGGTGTAGAGTGTAGAGTGTAGGGTATAGAGTGGAGGGTATAGAGTGTAGGGTATAGAGTGTAGGGTATAAAGTGTAGAGTGTAGGGTATAGAGTGTAGGGTATAGAGTGTAGAGTGTAGGGTATAGAGTGTAGGGTATAGAGTGTAGGGTATAGAGTGTATGGTATAGAGTGTAGGGTATAGAGTGTAGGGTATAAAGTGTAGAGTGTAGGGTATAGAGTGTAGGGTATAGAGTGTAGGGTATAGAATGTAGGGTATAGAGTGTAGAGTGTAGGGTATAGAGTGTAGGGTATAGAGTGTAGGGTATAAAGTGTAGAGTGTAGGGTATAGAGTGTAGGGTATAGAGTGTAGGGTATAGAGTGTAGAGTGTAGGGTATAGAGTGTAGGGTATAGAGTGTATGGTATAGAGTGTAGGGTATAGAGTGTAGAGTGTAGGGTATAGAGTGTAGGGTATACTGTGTAGAGTGTAGGGTATAGAGTGTAAGGTATAGAGGGCAGTGCATAGAGTGTATGGTGTAGAGTGTAGGGTATAGAGTGTAGGGTATAGAGTGTAGGGTATAGAGTGTAGAGTGTAGGGTATAGAGTGTATGGTATAGAGTGTAGGGTATAGAGTGTAGAGTGTAGGGTATAGAGTGTAGGGTATAGAGTGTAGGGTATAGAGTGTAGGGTATAGAGTGTAGAGTGTAGGGTATAGAGTGTAGGGTATGGAGTGTAGGGTAAAGAGTGTAGGGTATAGAGTGTAGAGTGTAGGGATTAGAGTGTATGGTATAGAGTGTAGGGTATAGAGTGTAGAGTATAGGGTATAGAGTGTAGAGTATGGAGTGTAGAGTATAGAGTGTAGGTTATAGAGTGTAGAGTGTAGGGATTAGAGTGTAGGGCATAGAGTGTAGGGCATAGAGTGTATAGTGTAGGGTATAGAGTGTAGGGTATAGAGTATAGAGTGTAGGGTATAGAGTGTAGGGTATAGAGTGTAGAGTGTAGGGATTAGACTGTAGGGTATAGAGTGTAGGGTATAGAATGTATGGAATA
Organism: Ranitomeya imitator; assembly: GCF_032444005.1. NCBI lineage: Eukaryota > Metazoa > Chordata > Amphibia > Anura > Dendrobatidae > Ranitomeya > Ranitomeya imitator. The sequence goes on along the minus strand of NW_027193764.1, from coordinate 159,502 downwards.
GAGTATAGGGTATAGAGTATAGAGTGTAGGGTATAGAGTGTAGGGTATAGAGCGTAGGGTGTAGGGTATAGAGTGTAGGGTATAGAGCGTAGGGTGTAGGGTATAGAGTGTAGAATGTAGGGTCTAGAGTGTATGGTATAGAGTGTAGGGTATAGAGTGAAGGGTATAGAGTGTAGAGTGTAGGTATAGAGTGTATGGTATAGATTGTATGGTGTAGAGTGTATGGTATAGAGTTTAGGGTATAGAGTGTATGGTATAGAGTGTAGGGTATAGAGTGTAGAGTGTAGGGTATAGAGTGTAGGGTATAGAGTGTAGGGCATAGTGTGTAGGGTATAGATTGTAGGGTATAGAGTGTATAGTGTAGGGTATAGAGTGTAGGGTTTAGAGTGTATGGTATAGAGTGTAGGGAATAGAGTGTAGAGTGTATGGTATAGAGTGTAGGGTATAGAGTGTAGAGTGTAGGGTATAAAGTGTAGGGTATAGAGTGTAGGGTATAGAGTGTAGAGAGTAGGGTATAGAGTGTAGGGTATAAAGTGTAGGGTATAGAGTGTAGAGTGTAGGGATTAGAAAGTAGGTTATAGAGTGTAGGGTATAGAGTGTAGAATGTACGGTATAGAGTGTAGGGTATAGAGTATAGAGTGTAGGGTATAGAGTGTAGGGTATAGTGTGTAAAGTGTAGAGTATAGGGTATAGAGTGTAGAGTGTAGGGTATAGAGTGTAGGGTATAGAGTGTATGGAATAGAGTGTAGGGTATAGTGTGTAGAGTGTAGGGTATAGAGTGTAGGGTATAGAGCGTAGGGTGTAGGGTATAGAGTGTAGGGTATAGAGTGTAGGGTATAGAGTGTAGAGTGTAGGGTATAGAGTGTATGGTATAGAGTGTAGGGTGTAGAGTGTAGGGTATAGAGTGTAGAGTGTAGGGTATAGAGTGTAGAGTGTAGGGTATAGAGTGTAGAGTGTATGGGCTAGAGTGTAGGGGATAGAGTGTATGGTATAGAGTGTATGGTATAGAGTGTAGGGTATAGAGTGTAGGGTATAGAGTGTAGAGTGTAGGGTATAGAGTGTAGGGTATAGAGTGTAGAGTGTAGGGTATAGAGTGTAGGGTATAGAGTGTAGAGTGTATGGTATAGTGTGTATGGTATAGAGTGTATGATATAGATTGTAGGGTATAGAGTGTAGGGTATAGAGTGTAGAGTGTAGGGTATAGAGTGTAGAGTGTAGGGTATAGAGTGTAGGGTATAGAGTTTAGAGTGTAGGGTATACAGTGTAGGGTATAGAGTGTAGAGTGTATGGTATAGAGTGTAGGGGATAGAGTGTATGGTATAGAGTGTATGGTATAGAGTGTAGGGTATAGAGTGTAGGGTATAGAGTGTAGGTTATAGAGTGTAGGGTGTAGAGTGTATGTAGGGTATAGAGTGTAGGGTATAGGGTGTAGGGTATGGAGTGTAGGGTGTAGAATGTAGGGTATAGAGTGTAGGGTATAGAGTGTAGGGTATAGAGTGTAGGGTATAGCGTGTAGGGTATAGAGTGTAGGGTATAGAGTGTAGGGTATAGAGTGTAGGGGATAAAGTGTAGAGTGTAGGGTATAGAGTGTAGGGTATAGAGTGTAGAGTATAGAGTGTAAAGTGTAGAGTGTAGGGTGTAGAGTGTAGAGTGTAGGGTATATAGTGTAGAGTGTAGGGTATAGAGTGTAGGGTATAGAGTGTATGGTATAGAGTGTAGGGTATAGAGTGTAGAGTGTAGGGTATATAGTGTAGGGTATAATGTGTAGAGTGTAGGGTATAGAGTGTACGGTATAGAGGGTAGGGTATATAGTGTATGGTGTATGGTGTAGAGTGTAGGGTATAGAGTGTAGGGTATAGAGTGTAGGGTATAGAGTGAATGGTATAGAGTGTAGGGTATAGAGTGTAAGCTATAAAGTGTAGGGTGAAGAGTGTAGGGTATAGAGTGTAGGGTATAGAGTGTAGGGTATAGAGTGTAGGGTATAGAGTGTAGTGTATAGAGTGTAGAGTGTAGGGTATAGAGTGTAGGGTATAGAGTGTAGAGTGTAGGGTATAGAGTGTAGGGTTTAAAGAGTAGGGTATAGAGTAGAGTGTAGGGTATAGAGTGTAGAGTGTAGGGTATAGAGTGTAGGGTATAGAGTGTAGAGTGTAGGGTATAGAGTGTAGGGTATAGAGTGTAGAGTGTAGGGTATAAAGTGTAGAGAGTAGGGTATAGAGTGTAAGATATAGAGTGTAGGTTATAGAGTGTAGGGTATAGAGTGTAGAGTGTAGGGTGTAGAGTATATGGTATAGAGTGTAGGGTATAGAGTGTAGAGTGTAGGGTATAAAGTGTAGAGAGTAGGGTATAGAGTGTAGGGTATAGAGTGTAGGTTATAGAGTGTAGGGTATAGAGTGTGGAGTGTAGGGTGTAGATTGTAGGTTATAGAGTGTAGAGTGTAGGGTATAAAGTGTAGAGAGTAGGGTATAGAGTGTAGGGTATAGAGTGTAGGTTATAGAGTGTAGGGTATAGAGTGTGGAGGGTAGGGTGTAGAGTGTAGGGTATAGAGTGTAAGGTATAGAGTGTACGGTACAAAGTGTATGTTATAGAGTGTAGGGTATAGAGTGTAGAGTGTAGGGTATAGAGTGTAGGGTATAGAGTGTAGGGTATAGAGTGTAGAGTGTAGGGTATAGAGTGTAGGGTTTAGAGTGTATGGTATAGAGTGTAGGGTATAGATTGTAGGGTGTAGAGTGTAGAGTGTAGGGTATAGAGTGTAGGGTATAGAGTGTATGGTATAGAGTGTAAAGTGTAGAGTGTATGGTATAGAGTGTAGAGTGTAGGGTATAGAGTGTAGGGTATAGAGTGTATGGAATAGAGTGTAGGGTATAGAGTGTTGAGTGTAGGGTATAGAGTGTAGGGTATAGAGCGTAGGGTGTAGGGTATAGAGTGTAGGGTATAGAGTGTAGGGTATAGAGTTTAGAGTGTAGGGTACAGGGTGTATGGTATAGAGTGTAGGGTGTATGGTATAGAGTGCAGGGGATAGAGTGTAGAGTGTGAGGTATAGAGTGTAGGGTATAGAGTGTATGGTATAGAGAGTATGGTATAGATTGTAATGTATAGAGTGTAGGGTATAGAGTGTAGAGTGTAGGGTATAGAGTGTAGGGTTTAGAGTGTATGGTATAGAGTGTAGGGTATAGATTGTAGGGTGTAGAGTGTAGAGTGTAGGGTATAGAGTGTAGGGTATAGAGTGTATGGTATAGAGTGTAAAGTGTAGAGTGTATGGTATAGAGTGTAGAGTGTAGGGTATAGAGTGTAGGGTATAGAGTGTATGGAATAGAGTGTAGGGTATAGAGTGTTGAGTGTAGGGTATAGAGTGTAGGGTATAGAGCGTAGGGTGTAGGGTATAGAGTGTAGGGTATAGAGTGCAGGGTATAGAGTTTAGAGTGTAGGGTACAGGGTGTATGGTATAGAGTGTAGGGTGTATGGTATAGAGTGCAGGGGATAGAGTGTAGAGTGTGAGGTATAGAGTGTAGGGTATAGAGTGTATGGTATAGAGAGTATGGTATAGATTGTAATGTATAGAGTGTAGGGTATAGAGTGTAGAGTGTAGGGTATAGAGTGTAGAGTGTAGGGTATAGAGTGTAGGGTATAGAGGGTATGATATAGAGTGTATGGTATAGAGTGTATGGTATAGAGTGTACGGTATAGAGTGTAGGGTATAGAGTGTAGAGTGTAGGGTATAGAGTGTAGGGTATAGAGCGTAGGGTATAGAGTGTAGGGTATAGAGTGTAGGGTGTAGAGTTTAGGGTATAGAGTGTAGCGTGTAGGGTATAGAGTGTATGGTATAGAGTGTAGAGTGTAGGGTATAGAGTGTATGGTATAGAGTGTAGGGTGTAGAATGTATGTTATAGAGTGTAGGGTATAGAGTGTATGGTATGGAGATTAGAGTGTAGGGCATATAGTGTATGGTATAGAGTGTATGGTATAGAGTGTAGGGTATAGAGTGTAGAGTGTAGGGTATAGAGTGTATGGTATAGAGTGTAGGGTATAGAGTGTAGAGTGTAGGGTATAGAGTGTAGGGTATAGAGTGTAGGATATAGCGTGTAGGGTATAGAGTGTAGGGTATAGATTGTAGGGTATAGAGTGTAGGGTATAAAGTGTAGAGTGTAGGGTATAGAGTGAATGGTATAGAGTGTAGAGTGTATGGTATAGAGTGTATGGTATAGAGTGTAGGGTGTAGAATGTATGTTATAGAGTGTAGGGTATAGAGTGTATGGTATGGAGATTAGAGTGTAGGGCATAGAGTGTAGGGTATAGAGTGTATGGTATAGAGTGTAGGGTATAGAGTGTAGAGTGTAGGGTATAGAGTGTAGGGTATAGAGTGTAGGATATAGAGTGTATGGTATAGAGTGTAGGTTATAGAGTGTAGAGTGTAGGGTATAGAGTGTAGGGTATAGAGTGTATAGTGTAGGGTATAGAGTGTAGGGTATAGAGTGTAGAGTGTGGGGTATAGAGTGTATGGTATAGAGTGTATGGTGTAGAGTGTATGGTATAGAGTGTAGGGTATAGAGTGTATGGAATAGAGTGTAGGGTATAGAGTGTAGATTGTAGGGTATAGAGTGTAGGGTGTAGAGTGTAGGGTATAGAATGTAGGGTATATATTGTAGGGTATAGAGTGTAGAGTGTAGGGTATAGAGTGTAGGGTATAGCGTGTATGGTATAGAGTGTAGAGTGTAGGGTATAGAGTGTATAGTGTAGGGTATAGAGTGTAGGGTATAGAGTGTATGGTATAGAGTGTAGGGAATAGAGTGTAGAGTGTATGGTATAGAGTGTAGGGTATAGAGTGTAGAGTGTAGGGTATAGAGTGTAGGGTATAGAGTGTAGGGTATAGAGTGTAGGGTGTAGAGTGTAGGGTATAGAGTGTAGGGTATAGAGTGTAGGGTATAGAGTGTAGAGTGTAGGGATTAGAGTGCAGGGTATAGAGTGTAGGGTATAGAGTGTAGAATGCACGGTATAGAGTGTAGGGTATAGAGTATAGAGTGTAGGGTATAGAGTGTAAAGTGTAGAGTGTAGGGTATAGAGTGTAGAGTGTAGGGTATAGAGTGTAGGGTATAGAGTGTATGGAATAGAGTGTAGGGTATAGAGTGTAGAGTTTAGGGTATAGAGTGTAGGGTATAGAGCGTAGGGTGTAGGGTATAGAGTGTAGGGTATAGAGTGTAGGGTATAGAGTGTAGAGTGTAGGGTATAGAGTGTATGGTATAGAGTGTAGGGTGTAGAGTGTAGGGTATAGAGTGTAGAGTGTAGGGTATAGAGTGTAGGGTGTAGAGTGTAGAGTGTAGGGTATAGAAAGTAGGGTACAGAGTGTAAAGTGTATGGTATAGAGTGTAGGGGATAGAGTGTATGGTATAGAGTGTATGGTATAGAGTGTAGGGTAGAGAATGTAGGGTATAGAGTGTAGAGTGTAGGGTATATAGTGTAGGGTGTAGAGTGTAGGGTATAGAGTGTAGAGTGTATGGTATAGAGTGTAGGGGATAGAGTGTATGGTATAGAGTGTATGGTATAGATTGTAGGGTATAGAGTGTAGGATATCGAGTGTAGAGTGTAGGGTATAGAGTGTAGAGTGTAGGGTATAGAGTGTAGGGTATAGAGTGTAGGGTATAGAGTGTAGGGTATAGAGTGTAGAGTGTTGAGTGTAGGGTATAGAGTGTAGGGTATAGGGTGTAGGGTATAGAGTGTAGGGTGTAGAGTGTAGGGTATAGAGTGTAGGGTATAGAGTGTAGGGTATAGAGTGTAGGGTATAGCGTGTAGGGTATAGAGTGAAGGGTATAGAGTGTAGGGTATAGAGTGTAGGGTATAAAGTGTAGAGTGTAGGGTGTAGAGTGTAGAGTGTAGGGTATAGAGTGGAGGGTATAGAGTGTAGGGTATAGAGTGTAGGGTATAAAGTGTAGAGTGTAGGGTATAGAGTGTAGGGTATAGAGTGTAGAGTGTAGGGTATAGAGTGTAGGGTATAGAGTGTAGGGTATAGAGTGTATGGTATAGAGTGTAGGGTATAGAGTGTAGGGTATAAAGTGTAGAGTGTAGGGTATAGAGTGTAGGGTATAGAGTGTAGGGTATAGAATGTAGGGTATAGAGTGTAGAGTGTAGGGTATAGAGTGTAGGGTATAGAGTGTAGGGTATAAAGTGTAGAGTGTAGGGTATAGAGTGTAGGGTATAGAGTGTAGGGTATAGAGTGTAGAGTGTAGGGTATAGAGTGTAGGGTATAGAGTGTATGGTATAGAGTGTAGGGTATAGAGTGTAGAGTGTAGGGTATAGAGTGTAGGGTATACTGTGTAGAGTGTAGGGTATAGAGTGTAAGGTATAGAGGGTAGTGCATAGAGTGTATGGTGTAGAGTGTAGGGTATAGAGTGTAGGGTATAGAGTGTAGGGTATAGAGTGTAGAGTGTAGGGTATAGAGTGTATGGTATAGAGTGTAGGGTATAGAGTGTAGAGTGTAGGGTATAGAGTGTAGGGTATAGAGTGTAGGGTATAGAGTGTAGGGTATAGAGTGTAGAGTGTAGGGATTGGAGTGTATGGTATAGAGTGTAGGGTATAGAGTGTAGAGTATAGGGTATAGAGTGTAGAGTATGGAGTGTAGAGTATAGAGTGTAGGTTATAGAGTGTAGAGTGTAGGGATTAGAGTGTAGGGCATAGAGTGTAGGGCATAGAGTATAGAGTGTAGGGTATAGAGTGTAGGGTATAGAGTGTAGAGTGTAGGGATTAGACTGTAGGGTATAGAGTGTAGGGTATAGAATGTATGGAATAGAGTATAGGGTATAGAGTATAGAGTGTAGGGTATAGAGTGTAGGGTATAGAGCGTAGGGTGTAGGGTATAGAGTGTAGGGTATAGAGTGTAGGGTATAGAGTGTACAATGTAGGGTCTAGAGTGTATGGTATAGAGTGTAGGGTATAGAGTGAAGGGTATAGAGTGTAGAGTGTAGGTATAGAGTGTATGGTATAGATTGTATGGTGTAGAGTGTATGGTATAGAGTTTAGGGTATAGAGTGTATGGTATAGAGTGTAGGGTATAGAGTGTAGAGTGTAGGGTATAGAGTGTAGGGTATAGAGTGTAGGGCATAGTGTGTAGGGTATAGATTGTAGGGTATAGAGTGTATAGTGTAGGGTATAGAGTGTAGGGTTTAGAGTGTATGGTATAGAGTTTAGGGAATAGAGTGTAGAGTGTATGGTATAGAGTGTAGGGTATAGAGTGTAGAGTGTAGGGTATAAAGTGTAGGGTATAGAGTGTAGGGTATAGAGTGTAGAGAGTAGGGTATAGAGTGTAGGGTATAAAGTGTAGGGTATAGAGTGTAGAGTGTAGGGATTAGAAAGTAGGTTATAGAGTGTAGGGTATAGAGTGTAGAATGTACGGTATAGAGTGTAGGGTATAGAGTATAGAGTGTAGGGTATAGAGTGTAGGGTATAGTGTGTAAAGTGTAGAGTGTAGGGTATAGAGTGTAGAGTGTAGGGTATAGAGTGTAGGGTATAGAGTGTATGGAATAGAGTGTAGGGTATAGTGTGTAGAGTGTAGGGTATAGAGTGTAGGGTATAGAGTGTAGAGTGTAGGGTATAGAGTGTAGAGTGTATGGGCTAGAGTGTAGGGGATAGAGTGTATGGTATAGAGTGTATGGTATAGAGTGTAGGGTATAGAGTGTAGGGTATAGAGTGTAGAGTGTAGGGTATAGAGTGTAGGGTATAGAGTGTAGAGTGTAGGGTATAGAGTGTAGGGTATAGAGTGTAGAGTGTAGGGTATAGAGTGTATGGTATAGAGTGTAGGGTGTAGAGTGTAGGGTATAGAGTGTAGAGTGTAGGGTATAGAGTGTAGAGTGTAGGGTATAGAGTGTAGAGTGTATGGGCTAGAGTGTAGGGGATAGAGTGTATGGTATAGAGTGTATGGTATAGAGTGTAGGGTATAGAGTGTAGGGTATAGAGTGTAGAGTGTAGGGTATAGAGTGTAGGGTATAGAGTGTAGAGTGTAGGGTATAGAGTGTAGGGTATAGAGTGTAGAGTGTATGGTATAGTGTGTATGGTATAGAGTGTATGATATAGATTGTAGGGTATAGAGTGTAGGGTATAGAGTGTAGAGTGTAGGGTATAGAGTGTAGAGTGTAGGGTATAGAGTGTAGGGTATAGAGTTTAGAGTGTAGGGTATACAGTGTAGGGTATAGAGTGTAGAGTGTATGGTATAGAGTGTAGGGGATAGAGTGTATGGTATAGAGTGTATGGTATAGAGTGTAGGGTATAGAGTGTAGGGTATAGAGTGTAGAGTGTAGGGTATAGAGTGTAGGGTATAGAGTGTAGGGTATAGAGTGTAGGGTGTAGAGTGTATGTAGGGTATAGAGTGTAGGGTATAGGGTGTAGGGTATGGAGTGTAGGGTGTAGAATGTAGGGTATAGAGTGTAGGGTATAGAGTGTAGGGTATAGAGTGTAGGGTATAGCGTGTAGGGTATAGAGTGTAGGGTATAGAGTGTAGGGTGAAGAGTGTAGGGGATAAAGTGTAGAGTGTAGGGTATAGAGTGTAGAGTATAGAGTGTAAAGTGTAGAGTGTAGGGTGTAGAGTGTAGAGTGTAGGGTATAGAGTGTAGAGTGTAGGGTATAGAGTGTAGGGTATAGAGTGTATGGTATAGAGTGTAGGGTATAGAGTGTAGAGTGTAGGGTATATAGTGTAGGGTATAATGTGTAGAGTGTAGGGTATAGAGTGTACGGTATAGAGGGTAGGGTATATAGTGTATGGTGTATGGTGTAGAGTGTAGGGTATAGAGTGTAGGGTATAGAGTGTAGGGTATAGAGTGAATGGTATAGAGTGTAGGGTATAGAGTGTAAGCTATAAAGTGTAGGGTGAAGAGTGTAGGGTATAGAGTGTAGGGTATAGAGTGTAGGGTATAGAGTGTAGGGTATAGAGTGTAGGGTATAGAGTGTAGAGTGTAGGGTATAGAGTGTAGGGTATAGAGTGTAGAGTGTAGGGTATAGAGTGTAGGGTTTAAAGAGTAGGGTATAGAGTGTAGAGTGTAGGGTATAGAGTGTAGAGTGTAGGGTATAGAGTGTAGGGTATAGAGTGTAGAGTGTAGGGTATAGAGTGTAGGGTATAGAGTGTAGAGTGTAGGGTGTAGAGTATAGGGTATAGAGTGTAGGGTATAGAGTGTAGAGTGTAGGGTATAAAGTGTAGAGAGTAGGGTATAGAGTGTAGGGTATAGAGTGTAGGTTATAGAGTGTAGGGTATAGAGTGTGGAGTGTAGGGTGTAGATTGTAGGTTATAGAGTGTAGAGTGTAGGGTATAAAGTGTAGAGAGTAGGGTATAGAGTGTAGGGTATAGAGTGTAGGTTATAGAGTGTAGGGTATAGAGTGTGGAGGGTAGGGTGTAGAGTGTAGGGTATAGAGTGTAAGGTATAGAGTGTACGGTATAAAGTGTATGTTATAGAGTGTAGGGTATAGAGTGTAGAGTGTAGGGTATAGAGTGTAGGGTATAGAGTGTAGGGTATAGAGTGTAGAGTGTAGGGTATAGAGTGTAGGGTTTAGAGTGTATGGTATAGAGTGTAGGGTATAGATTGTAGGGTGTAGAGTGTAGGGTATAGAGTGTAGAGTGTATGGTATAGAGTGCAGGGGATAGAGTGTAGAGTGTGAGATATAGAGTGTAGGGTATAGAGTGTATGGTATAGCGTGTATGGTATAGATTGTAGGGTATAGAGTGTAGGGTATACAGTGTAGAGTGTAGGGTATAGAGTGTAGAGTGTAGGGTATAGAGTGTAGGGTATAGAGTGTAGGGTATAGAGTGTAGAGTGTAGGGTATAGAGTGTAGGGTATAGAGTGTATGGTATAGAGTGTATGGTATAGATTGTAGGGTATAGAGTGTAGGGTATAGAGTGTAGAGTGTAGGGTATAGAGTGTAGAGTGTAGGGTATAGAGTGTAGGGTATAGAATGTAGAGTGTAGGGTATAGAGTGTAGGGTATAGAGTGTAGAGTGTATGGTATAGAGTGCAGGGGATATAGTGTAGAGTGTGAGGTATAGAGTGTAGGGTACAGAGTGTATGGTATAGAGTGTAGGGTATAGAGTGTAGGGTACAGAGTGTAGTGTATAGAGTGTAGAGTGTAGGGTATAGAGTGTAGGTTGTAGAGTGTATGGTATAGAGTGTATGGTATAGATTGTAGGGTATAGAGTGTAGGGTATAGAGTGTAGAGTGTAGGGTATAGAGTGTAGAGTGTAGGGTATAGAGTGTAGGGTATAGAGTGTAGAGTGTAGGATATAGAGTGTAGGGTATAGAGTGTAGAGTGTGTGTTATAGAGTGCAGGGGATAGAGTGTAGAGTGTGAGGTATAGAGTGTAGGGTATAGAGTGTATGGTATAGAGTGTATGGTATAGATTGTAGGGTATAGAGTGTAGGGTATAGAGTGTAGAGTGTAGGGTATAGAGTGTAGAGTGTAGGGTATAGAGTGTATGGTATAGAGTGTATGGTATAGATTGTAGGGTATAGAGTGTAGGGTATAGAGTGTAGAGTGTAGGGTATAGAGTGTAGAGTGTAGGGTATAGAGTGTAGGGTATAGAGTGTAGAGTGTAGGGTATAGAGTGTAGAGTATAGAGTGTAGAGTGTATGGTATAGAGTGCAGGGGATAGAGTGTAGAGTGTAGGGTATAGAGTGTAGGGTATAGAGTGTAGAGTGTAGGGTATAGAGTGTAGGGTTTAGAGAGTAGGGTATAGAGTGTAGAGTGTAGGGTATAGAGTGTAGAGTGTAGGGTATAGAGTGTAGGGTATAGAGTGTAGAGTGTAGGGTATAGAGTGTAGTGTTTAGATAGTTGGGTATAGAGTGTAGAGTGTAGGGTATAGAGTATAGAGTGTAGGGTATAGAGTGTAGGGTATAGAGTGTAGAGTGTAGGGTATAAAGTGTAGAGAGTAGGGTGTAGAGTGTAGGGTATAGAGTGTAGGTTATAGAGTGTAGCGTATAGATTGTAGATTGTAGGGTGTAGATTGTAGGTTATAGAGTGTAGAGTGTAGGGTATAAAGTGTAGAGAGTAGGGTATAGAGTGTAGGTTATAGAGTGTAGGGTATAGAGTGTAGGGTGTAGAGTGTAGGGTATAGAGTGTAAGGTATAGAGTGTACGGTATAAAGTGTATGTTATAGAGTGTAGGGTATAGAGTGTAGAGTGTAGGGTATAGAGTGTAGGGTATAGAGTGTAGGGTATAGAGTGTATGGTATAGAGTGTAGGGTATAGAGTGTAGAGTATAGGGTACAGAGTGTAGGGTTTAGAGTGTAGGGTATAGAGTGTAGGGTATAGATTGTAGGGTATAGAGTGTAGAGTGTAGGGTATAGAGTGTAGGGTATAGAGTGTAGAGTGTAGGGTATAGAGTGTATATTGTAGGGTAAAAAGTGTAGGGTATAGAGAGTATGGTATAGAGTGTAGGGAATAGAGTGTAGAGTGTAGGGAATAGAGTGTAGAGTGTAGGGTATAGAGTGTAGGGTATAGAGTGTAGAGTGTAGGGTATAAAGTGTAGAGAGTAGGGTAAAGAGTGTAGGGTATAGAGTGTAGGTTATAGAGTGTAGGGTATAGAGTGTAGAGTGTAGGGTGTAGAGTGTAGGGTATAGAGTGTAAGGTATAGAGTGTAGGGTATAAAGTGTACGGTATAGAGTGTAGGGTATAGATTGTAGGGTATAGAGTGTAGATTGTAGGGTATAGAGTCTATGGTATAAAGTGTAGAGTGTAGGGTATAGAGTGTATAGTGTAGGGTAAAGAGTGTAGGGTATAGAGTGTATGGTATAGAGTGTAGGGAATAGAGTGTAGAGTGTAGGGTATAGAGTGTATGGTATAGAGTGTAGGGTATAGAGTGTAGAGTGTAGGGTATAGAGTGTAGGGTATAGAGTGTAGGGTATAGAGTGTAGAGTGTAGGGATTAGAGTGTAGGGTATAGAGTGTAGGGTATATAGTGTAGAATGTACGGTATAGAGTGTATTGTATAGAGTATAGAGTGTAGGGTATAGAGTATAGAGTGTAGGGTATAGAGTGTAAGGTATAGAGTGTAAAGTGTAGAGTGTATGGTATAGAGTGTAGAGTGTAGGGTATAGAGTGTAGGGTATAGAGTGTATGGAATAGAGTGTAGGGTATAGAGTGTTGAGTGTAGGGTATAGAGTGTAGGGTATAGAGCGTAGGGTGTAGGGTATAGAGTGTAGGGTATAGAGTGTTGGGTATAGAGTTTAGAGTGTAGGGTACAGGGTGTATGGTATAGAGTGTAGGGTGTATGGTATAGAGTGCAGGGGATAGAGTGTAGAGTGTGAGGTATAGAGTGTAGGGTATAGAGTGTATGGTATAGAGAGTATGGTATAGATTGTAATGTATAGAGTGTAGGGTATAGAGTGTAGAGTGTAGGGTATAGAGTGTAGAGTGTAGGGTATAGAGTGTAGGGTATAGAGGGTATGATATAGAGTGTATGGTATAGAGTGTATGGTATAGAGTGTACGGTATAGAGTGTAGGGTATAGAGTGTAGAGTGTAGGGTATAGAGTGTAGGGTATAGAGTGTAGGGTATAGAGTGTAGGGTATAGAGTGTAGGGTGTAGAGTTTAGGGTATAGAGTGTAGCGTGTAGGGTATAGAGTGTATGGTATAGAGTGTAGAGTGTAGGGTATAGAGTGTATGGTATAGAGTGTAGGGTGTAGAATGTATGTTATAGAGTGTAGGGTATAGAGTGTATGGTATGGAGATTAGAGTGTAGGGCATATAGTGTATGGTATAGAGTGTATGGTATAGAGTGTAGGGTATAGAGTGTAGAGTGTAGGGTATAGAGTGTATGGTATAGAGTGTAGGGTATAGAGTGTAGAGTGTAGGGTATAGAGTGTAGGGTATAGAGTGTAGGATATAGCGTGTAGGGTATAGAGTGTAGGGTATAGAGTGTAGGGTATAAAGTGTAGAGTATAGGGTATAGAGTGAATGGTATAGAGTGTAGAGTGTATGGTATAGAGTGTATGGTATAGAGTGTAGGGTGTAGAATGTATGTTATAGAGTGTAGGGTATAGAGTGTATGGTATGGAGATTAGAGTGTAGGGCATAGAGTGTAGGGTATAGAGTGTATGGTATAGAGTGTAGGGTATAGAGTGTAGAGTGTAGGGTATAGAGTGTAGGGTATAGAGTGTAGGATATAGAGTGTATGGTATAGAGTGTAGGTTATAGAGTGTAGAGTGTAGGGTATAGAGTGTAGGGTATAGAGTGTATTGTAAAGAGTGTAAGGTATAGATTGTAAGGTATAGAGTGTATAGCGTAGAGTATAGAGTGTAGGGTATAGAGTGTATGGTGTAGAGTGTAGGGTATAGAGTGTATAGTGTAGGGTATAGAGTGTAGAGTGTGGGGTATAGAGTGTATGGTATAGAGTGTATGGTGTAGAGTGTATGGTATAGAGTGTAGGGTATAGAGTGTATGGAATAGAGTGTAGGGTATAGAGTGTAGATTGTAGGGTATAGAGTGTAGGGTGTAGAGTGTAGATTATAGAGTGTAGGGTATAGATTGTAGGGTATAGAGTGTAGAGTGTAGGGTATAGAGTGTAGGGTATAGAGTGTATGGTATAGAGTGTAGAGTGTAGGGTATAGAGTGTATAGTGTAGGGTATAGAGTGTAGGGTATAGAGTGTATGGTATAGAGTGTAGGGAATAGAGTGTAGAGTGTATGGTATAGAGTGTAGGGTATAGAGTGTAGAGTGTAGGGTATAGAGTGTAGGGTATAGAGTGTAGGGTATAGAGTGTAGGGTGTAGAGTGTAGGGTATAGAGTGTAGGGTATAGAGTGTAGGGTATAGAGTGTAGAGTGTAGGGATTAGAGTGCAGGGTATAGAGTGTAGGGTATAGAGTGTAGAATGCACGGTATAGAGTGTAGGGTATAGAGTATAGACTGTAGGGTATAGAGTGTAAAGTGTAGAGTGTAGGGTATAGAGTGTAGAGTGTAGGGTATAGAGTGTAGGGTATAGAGTGTATGGAATAGAGTGTAGGGTATAGAGTGTAGAGTTTAGGGTATAGAGTGTAGGGTATAGAGCGTAGGGTGTAGGGTATAGAGTGTAGGGTATAGAGTGTAGGGTATAGAGTGTAGAGTGTAGGGTATAGAGTGTATGGTATAGAGTGTAGGGTGTAGAGTGTAGGGTATAGAGTGTAGAGTGTAGGGTATAGAGTGTAGGGTGTAGAGTGTAGAGTGTAGGGTATAGAAAGTAGGGTATAGAGTGTAAAGTGTATGGTATAGAGTGTAGGGGATAGAGTGTATGGTATAGAGTGTATGGTATAGAGTGTAGGGTAGAGAATGTAGGGTATAGAGTGTAGAGTGTAGGGTATATAGTGTAGGGTGTAGAGTGTAGGGTATAGAGTGTAGAGTGTATGGTATAGAGTGTAGGGGATAGAGTGTATGGTATAGAGTGTATGGTATAGAGTGTATGGTATAGATTGTAGGGTATAGAGTGTAGGATATCGAGTGTAGAGTGTAGGGTATAGAGTGTAGAGTGTAGGGTATAGAGTGTAGGGTATAGAGTGTAGGGTATAGAGTGTAGGGTATAGAGTGTAGAGTGTTGAGTGTAGGGTATAGAGTGTAGGGTATAGGGTGTAGGGTATAGAGTGTAGGGTGTAGAGTGTAGGGTATAGAGTGTAGGGTATAGAGTGTAGGGTATAGAGTGTAGGGTATAGCGTGTAGGGTATAGAGTGAAGGGTATAGAGTGTAGGGTATAGAGTGTAGGGTATAAAGTGTAGAGTGTAGGGTGTAGAGTGTAGAGTGTAGGGTATAGAGTGGAGGGTATAGAGTGTAGGGTATAGAGTGTAGGGTATAAAGTGTAGAGTGTAGGGTATAGAGTGTAGGGTATAGAGTGTAGAGTGTAGGGTATAGAGTGTAGGGTATAGAGTGTAGGGTATAGAGTGTATGGTATAGAGTGTAGGGTATAGAGTGTAGGGTATAAAGTGTAGAGTGTAGGGTATAGAGTGTAGGGTATAGAGTGTAGGGTATAGAATGTAGGGTATAGAGTGTAGAGTGTAGGGTATAGAGTGTAGGGTATAGAGTGTAGGGTATAAAGTGTAGAGTGTAGGGTATAGAGTGTAGGGTATAGAGTGTAGGGTATAGAGTGTAGAGTGTAGGGTATAGAGTGTAGGGTATAGAGTGTATGGTATAGAGTGTAGGGTATAGAGTGTAGAGTGTAGGGTATAGAGTGTAGGGTATACTGTGTAGAGTGTAGGGTATAGAGTGTAGGGTGTAGAGTGTAGAGTGTAGGGTATAGAAAGTAGGGTATAGAGTGTAAAGTGTATGGTATAGAGTGTAGGGGATAGAGTGTATGGTATAGAGTGTATGGTATAGAGTGTAGGGTAGAGAATGTAGGGTATAGAGTGTAGAGTGTAGGGTATATAGTGTAGGGTGTAGAGTGTAGGGTATAGAGTGTAGAGTGTATGGTATAGAGTGTAGGGGATAGAGTGTATGGAATAGAGTGTATGGTATAGAGTGTATGGTATAGATTGTAGGGTATAGAGTGTAGGATATCGAGTGTAGAGTGTAGGGTATAGAGTGTAGAGTGTAGGGTATAGAGTGTAGGGTATAGAGTGTAGGGTATAGAGTGTAGAGTGTAGGGTATAGAGTGTAGGGTATAGAGTGTAGGGTATAAATTGTAGAGTGTAGGGTATAGAGTGTAGGGTATAGAGTGTAGGGTGTAGAGTGTAGGGTATAGAGTGTAGGGTATAGAGTGTATGGTATAGAGTGTAGGGTATAGAGTGTAGAGTGTAGGGTATAGAGTGTAGGGTATACTGTGTAGAGTGTAGGGTATAGAGTGTAGGGTGTAGAGTGTAGAGTGTAGGGTATAGAAAGTAGGGTATAGAGTGTAAAGTGTATGGTATAGAGTGTAGGGGATAGAGTGTATGGTATAGAGTGTATGGTATAGAGTGTAGGGTAGAGAATGTAGGGTATAGAGTGTAGAGTGTAGGGTATATAGTGTAGGGTGTAGAGTGTAGGGTATAGAGTGTAGAGTGTATGGTATAGAGTGTAGGGGATAGAGTGTATGGTATAGAGTGTATGGTATAGAGTGTATGGTATAGATTGTAGGGTATAGAGTGTAGGATATCGAGTGTAGAGTGTAGGGTATAGAGTGTAGAGTGTAGGGTATAGAGTGTAGGGTATAGAGTGTAGGGTATAGAGTGTAGGGTATAGAGTGTAGAGTGTTGAGTGTAGGGTATAGAGTGTAGGGTATAGGGTGTAGGGTATAGAGTGTAGGGTGTAGAGTGTAGGGTATAGAGTGTAGGGTATAGAGTGTAGGGTATAGAGTGTAGGGTATAGCGTGTAGGGTATAGAGTGAAGGGTATAGAGTGTAGGGTATAGAGTGTAGGGTATAAAGTGTAGAGTGTAGGGTGTAGAGTGTAGAGTGTAGGGTATAGAGTGGAGGGTATAGAGTGTAGGGTATAGAGTGTAGGGTATAAAGTGTAGAGTGTAGGGTATAGAGTGTAGGGTATAGAGTGTAGAGTGTAGGGTATAGAGTGTAGGGTATAGAGTGTAGGGTATAGAGTGTATGGTATAGAGTGTAGGGTATAGAGTGTAGGGTATAAAGTGTAGAGTGTAGGGTATAGAGTGTAGGGTATAGAGTGTAGGGTATAGAATGTAGGGTATAGAGTGTAGAGTGTAGGGTATAGAGTGTAGTGTATAGAGTGTAGGGTATAAAGTGTAGAGTGTAGGGTATAGAGTGTAGGGTATAGAGTGTAGGGTATAGAGTGTAGAGTGTAGGGTATAGAGTGTAGGGTATAGAGTGTATGGTATAGAGTGTAGGGTATAGAGTGTAGAGTGTAGGGTATAGAGTGTAGGGTATACTGTGTAGAGTGTAGGGTATAGAGTGTAAGGTATAGAGGGTAGTGCATAGAGTGTATGGTGTAGAGTGTAGGGTATAGATTGTAGGGTATAGAGTGTAGAGTGTAGGGTATAGAGTGTAGGGTATAGAGTGTAGAGTGTAGGGTATAGAGTGTATATTGTAGGGTAAAAAGTGTAGGGTATAGAGAGTATGGTATAGAGTGTAGGGAATAGAGTGTAGAGTGTAGGGAATAGAGTGTAGAGTGTAGGGTATAGAGTGTAGGGTATAGAGTGTAGAGTGTAGGGTATAAAGTGTAGAGAGTAGGGTAAAGAGTGTAGGGTATAGAGTGTAGGTTATAGAGTGTAGGGTATAGAGTGTAGAGTGTAGGGTGTAGAGTGTAGGGTATAGAGTGTAAGGTATAGAGTGTAGGGTATAAAGTATACGGTATAGAGTGTAGGGTATAGATTGTAGGGTATAGAGTGTAGATTGTAGGGTATAGAGTCTATGGTATAAAGTGTAGAGTGTAGGGTATAGAGTGTATAGTGTAGGGTAAAGAGTGTAGGGTATAGAGTGTATGGTATAGAGTGTAGGGAATAGAGTGTAGAGTGTAGGGTATAGAGTGTATGGTATAGAGTGTAGGGTATATAGTGTAGGGTGTAGAGTGTAGGGTATAGAGTGTAGAGTGTATGGTATAGAGTGTAGGGGATAGAGTGTATGGTATAGAGTGTATGGTATAGAGTGTATGGTATAGATTGTAGGGTATAGAGTGTAGGATATCGAGTGTAGAGTGTAGGGTATAGAGTGTAGAGTGTAGGGTATAGAGTGTAGGGTATAGAGTGTAGGGTATAGAGTGTAGGGTATAGAGTGTAGAGTGTTGAGTGTAGGGTATAGAGTGTAGGGTATAGGGTGTAGGGTATAGAGTGTAGGGTGTAGAGTGTAGGGTATAGAGTGTAGGGTATAGAGTGTAGGGTATAGAGTGTAGGGTATAGCGTGTAGGGTATAGAGTGAAGGGTATAGAGTGTAGGGTATAGAGTGTAGGGTATAAAGTGTAGAGTGTAGGGTGTAGAGTGTAGAGTGTAGGGTATAGAGTGGAGGGTATAGAGTGTAGGGTATAGAGTGTAGGGTATAAAGTGTAGAGTGTAGGGTATAGAGTGTAGGGTATAGAGTGTAGAGTGTAGGGTATAGAGTGTAGGGTATAGAGTGTAGGGTATAGAGTGTATGGTATAGAGTGTAGGGTATAGAGTGTAGGGTATAAAGTGTAGAGTGTAGGGTATAGAGTGTAGGGTATAGAGTGTAGGGTATAGAATGTAGGGTATAGAGTGTAGAGTGTAGGGTATAGAGTGTAGTGTATAGAGTGTAGGGTATAAGGTGTAGAGTGTAGGGTATAGAGTGTAGGGTATAGAGTGTAGGGTATAGAGTGTAGAGTGTAGGGTATAGAGTGTAGGGTATAGAGTGTATGGTATAGAGTGTAGGGTATAGAGTGTAGAGTGTAGGGTATAGAGTGTAGGGTATACTGTGTAGAGTGTAGGGTATAGAGTGTAAGGTATAGAGGGTAGTGCATAGAGTGTATGGTGTAGAGTGTAGGGTATAGATTGTAGGGTATAGAGTGTAGAGTGTAGGGTATAGAGTGTAGGGTATAGAGTGTAGAGTGTAGGGTATAGAGTGTATATTGTAGGGTAAAAAGTGTAGGGTATAGAGAGTATGGTATAGAGTGTAGGGAATAGAGTGTAGAGTGTAGGGAATAGAGTGTAGAGTGTAGGGTATAGAGTGTAGGGTATAGAGTGTAGAGTGTAGGGTATAAAGTGTAGAGAGTAGGGTAAAGAGTGTAGGGTATAGAGTGTAGGTTATAGAGTGTAGGGTATAGAGTGTAGAGTGTAGGGTGTAGAGTGTAGGGTATAGAGTGTAAGGTATAGAGTGTAGGGTATAAAGTATACGGTATAGAGTGTAGGGTATAGATTGTAGGGTATAGAGTGTAGATTGTAGGGTATAGAGTCTATGGTATAAAGTGTAGAGTGTAGGGTATAGAGTGTATAGTGTAGGGTAAAGAGTGTAGGGTATAGAGTGTATGGTATAGAGTGTAGGGAATAGAGTGTAGAGTGTAGGGTATAGAGTGTATGGTATAGAGTGTAGGGTATAGAGTGTAGAGTGTAGGGTATAGAGTGTAGGGTATAGAGTGTAGGGTATAGAGTGTAGAGTGTAGGGTTTAGAGTGTAGGGTATAGAGTGTAGGGTATATAGTGTAGAATGTACGGTATAGAGTGTATTGTATAGAGTATAGAGTGTAGGGTATAGAGTATAGAGTGTAGGGTATAGAGTGTAAGGTATAGAGTGTAAAGTGTAGAGTGTATGGTATAGAGTGTAGAGTGTAGGGTATAGAGTGTAGGGTATAGAGTGTATGGAATAGAGTGTAGGGTATAGAGTGTTTAGTGTAGGGTATAGAGTGTAGGGTATAGAGCGTAGGGTGTAGGGTATAGAGTGTAGGGTATAGAGTGTTGGGTATAGAGTTTAGAGTGTAGGGTACAGGGTGTATGGTATAGAGTGTAGGGTGTATGGTATAGAGTGCAGGGGATAGAGTGTAGAGTGTGAGGTATAGAGTGTAGGGTATAGAGTGTATGGTATAGAGAGTATGGTATAGATTGTAATGTATAGAGTGTAGGGTATAGAGTGTAGAGTGTAGGGTATAGAGTGTAGAGTGTAGGGTATAGAGTGTAGGGTATAGAGGGTATGATATAGAGTGTATGGTATAGAGTGTATGGTATAGAGTGTACGGTATAGAGTGTAGGGTATAGAGTGTAGAGTGTAGGGTATAGAGTGTAGGGTATAGAGTGTAGGGTATAGAGTGTAGGGTATAGAGTGTAGGGTGTAGAGTTTAGGGTATAGAGTGTAGCGTGTAGGGTATAGAGTGTATGGTATAGAGTGTAGAGTGTAGGGTATAGAGTGTATGGTATAGAGTGTAGGGTGTAGAATGTATGTTATAGAGTGTAGGGTGTAGAGTGTATGGTATGGAGATTAGAGTGTAGGGCATATAGTGTATGGTATAGAGTGTATGGTATAGAGTGTAGGGTATAGAGTGTAGAGTGTAGGGTATAGAGTGTATGGTATAGAGTGTAGGGTATAGAGTGTAGAGTGTAGGGTATAGAGTGTAGGGTATAGAGTGTAGGATATAGCGTGTAGGGTATAGAGTGTAGGGTATAGAGTGTAGGGTATAAAGTGTAGAGTATAGGGTATAGAGTGAATGGTATAGAGTGTAGAGTGTATGGTATAGAGTGTATGGTATAGAGTGTAGGGTGTAGAATGTATGTTATAGAGTGTAGGGTATAGAGTGTATGGTATGGAGATTAGAGTGTAGGGCATAGAGTGTAGGGTATAGAGTGTATGGTATAGAGTGTAGGGTATAGAGTGTAGAGTGTAGGGTATAGAGTGTAGGGTATAGAGTGTAGGATATAGAGTGTATGGTATAGAGTGTAGGTTATAGAGTGTAGAGTGTAGGGTATAGAGTGTAGGGTATAGAGTGTATTGTAAAGAGTGTAAGGTATAGATTGTAAGGTATAGAGTGTATAGCGTAGAGTATAGAGTGTAGGGTATAGAGTGTATGGTGTAGAGTGTAGGGTATAGAGTGTATAGTGTAGGGTATAGAGTGTAGGGTATAGAGTGTAGAGTGTGGGGTATAGAGTGTATGGTATAGAGTGTATGGTGTAGAGTGTATGGTATAGAGTGTAGGGTATAGAGTGTATGGAATAGAGTGTAGGGTATAGAGTGTAGATTGTAGGGTATAGAGTGTAGGGTGTAGAGTGTAGATTATAGAGTGTAGGGTATAGATTGTAGGGTATAGAGTGTAGAGTGTAGAGTATAGAGTGTAGGGTATAGAGTGTATGGTATAGAGTGTAGAGTGTAGGGTATAGAGTGTATAGTGTAGGGTATAGAGTGTAGGGTATAGAGTGTATGGTATATATGGTATCCTGTTCAAAGTGTAGAATTGGGCGGCACGGTGGCGCAGTGGTTAGCACTGCAGGATTGCAGCGCTGGAGTCCTGGGTTCAAACCCCACCAAGGACAACATCTGCAAAGAGTTTGTATGTTCTCTCCGTGTTTGCGTGGGTTTCCTCCGGGCACTCCGGTTTCCTCCCACATTCCAAAGACATACTGATAGGGAATTTAGATTGTGAGCCCCATTGGGGACAGTGATGATAATGTGTGCAAAAAATGTAAAGCGCTGCGGAATATGTTAGCGCTATATAAAGATTATTATTCTATGTTACTATTGTCTTCCTGGAGCAGAACAATATTGTATCATACAATTATTAGGTTCTGTAGAAGGACGTAGATCTGGGTATTTATTATGATGGAATATAGGCTGAACTGGATGGACAAATGTCTTTTTTCGGCCTTACTAACTATGTTACTATGTTACTATGTTACTATGTAACTATGTATAGAGTGTAGGGAATAGAGTGTAGAGTGTATGGTATAGAGTGTAGGGTATAGAGTGTAGAGTGTAGGGTATAGAGTGTAGGGTATAGAGTGTAGGGTATAGAGTGTAGGGTGTAGAGTGTAGGGTATAGAGTGTAGGGTATAGAGTGTAGGGTATAGAGTGTAGAGTGTAGGGATTAGAGTGCAGGGTATAGAGTGTAGGGTATAGAGTGTAGAATGCACGGTATAGAGTGTAGGGTATAGAGTATAGACTGTAGGGTATAGAGTGTAAAGTGTAGAGTGTAGGGTATAGAGTGTAGAGTGTAGGGTATAGAGTGTAGGGTATAGAGTGTATGGAATAGAGTGTAGGGTATAGAGTGTAGAGTTTAGGGTATAGAGTGTAGGGTATAGAGCGTAGGGTGTAGGGTATAGAGTGTAGGGTATAGAGTGTAGGGCATATAGTGTATGGTATAGAGTGTATGGTATAGAGTGTAGGGTATAGAGTGTAGAGTGTAGGGTATAGAGTGTATGGTATAGAGTGTAGAGTGTAGGGTATAGAGTGTATGGTATAGAGTGTAGGGTGTAGAGTGTAGGGTATAGAGTGTAGAGTGTAGGGTATAGAGTGTAGGGTGTAGAGTGTAGAGTGTAGGGTATAGAAAGTAGGGTATAGAGTGTAAAGTGTATGGTATAGAGTGTAGGGGATAGAGTGTATGGTATAGAGTGTATGGTATAGAGTGTAGGGTAGAGAATGTAGGGTATAGAGTGTAGAGTGTAGGGTATATAGTGTAGGGTGTAGAGTGTAGGGTATAGAGTGTAGAGTGTATGGTATAGAGTGTAGGGGATAGAGTGTATGGTATAGAGTGTATGGTATAGAGTGTATGGTATAGATTGTAGGGTATAGAGTGTAGGATATCGAGTGTAGAGTGTAGAGTATAGAGTGTAGAGTGTAGGGTATAGAGTGTAGGGTATAGAGTGTAGGGTATAGAGTGTAGGGTATAGAGTGTAGAGTGTTGAGTGTAGGGTATAGAGTGTAGGGTATAGGGTGTAGGGTATAGAGTGTAGGGTGTAGAGTGTAGGGTATAGAGTGTAGGGTATAGAGTGTAGGGTATAGAGTGTAGGGTATAGCGTGTAGGGTATAGAGTGAAGGGTATAGAGTGTAGGGTATAGAGTGTAGGGTATAAAGTGTAGAGTGTAGGGTGTAGAGTGTAGAGTGTAGGGTATAGAGTGGAGGGTATAGAGTGTAGGGTATAGAGTGTAGGGTATAAAGTGTAGAGTGTAGGGTATAGAGTGTAGGGTATAGAGTGTAGAGTGTAGGGTATAGAGTGTAGGGTATAGAGTGTAGGGTATAGAGTGTATGGTATAGAGTGTAGGGTATAGAGTGTAGGGTATAAAGTGTAGAGTGTAGGGTATAGAGTGTAGGGTATAGAGTGTAGGGTATAGAATGTAGGGTATAGAGTGTAGAGTGTAGGGTATAGAGTGTAGGGTATAGAGTGTAGGGTATAAAGTGTAGAGTGTAGGGTATAGAGTGTAGGGTATAGAGTGTAGGGTATAGAGTGTAGAGTGTAGGGTATAGAGTGTAGGGTATAGAGTGTATGGTATAGAGTGTAGGGTATAGAGTGTAGAGTGTAGGGTATAGAGTGTAGGGTATACTGTGTAGAGTGTAGGGTATAGAGTGTAGGGTGTAGAGTGTAGAGTGTAGGGTATAGAAAGTAGGGTATAGAGTGTAAAGTGTATGGTATAGAGTGTAGGGGATAGAGTGTATGGTATAGAGTGTATGGTATAGAGTGTAGGGTAGAGAATGTAGGGTATAGAGTGTAGAGTGTAGGGTATATAGTGTAGGGTGTAGAGTGTAGGGTATAGAGTGTAGAGTGTATGGTATAGAGTGTAGGGGATAGAGTGTATGGAATAGAGTGTATGGTATAGAGTGTATGGTATAGATTGTAGGGTATAGAGTGTAGGATATCGAGTGTAGAGTGTAGGGTATAGAGTGTGGAGTGTAGGGTATAGAGTGTAGGGTATAGAGTGTAGGGTATAGAGTGTAGAGTGTAGGGTATAGAGTGTAGGGTATAGAGTGTAGGGTATAAAGTGTAGAGTGTAGGGTATAGAGTGTAGGGTATAGAGTGTAGGGTGTAGAGTGTAGGGTATAGAGTGTAGGGTATAGAGTGTATGGTATAGAGTGTAGGGTATAGAGTGTAGAGTGTAGGGTATAGAGTGTAGGGTATACTGTGTAGAGTGTAGGGTATAGAGTGTAGGGTGTAGAGTGTAGAGTGTAGGGTATAGAAAGTAGGGTATAGAGTGTAAAGTGTATGGTATAGAGTGTAGGGGATAGAGTGTATGGTATAGAGTGTATGGTATAGAGTGTAGGGTAGAGAATGTAGGGTATAGAGTGTAGAGTGTAGGGTATATAGTGTAGGGTGTAGAGTGTAGGGTATAGAGTGTAGAGTGTATGGTATAGAGTGTAGGGGATAGAGTGTATGGTATAGAGTGTATGGTATAGAGTGTATGGTATAGATTGTAGGGTATAGAGTGTAGGATATCGAGTGTAGAGTGTAGGGTATAGAGTGTAGAGTGTAGGGTATAGAGTGTAGGGTATAGAGTGTAGGGTATAGAGTGTAGGGTATAGAGTGTAGAGTGTTGAGTGTAGGGTATAGAGTGTAGGGTATAGGGTGTAGGGTATAGAGTGTAGGGTGTAGAGTGTAGGGTATAGAGTGTAGGGTATAGAGTGTAGGGTATAGAGTGTAGGGTATAGCGTGTAGGGTATAGAGTGAAGGGTATAGAGTGTAGGGTATAGAGTGTAGGGTATAAAGTGTAGAGTGTAGGGTGTAGAGTGTAGAGTGTAGGGTATAGAGTGGAGGGTATAGAGTGTAGGGTATAGAGTGTAGGGTATAAAGTGTAGAGTGTAGGGTATAGAGTGTAGGGTATAGAGTGTAGAGTGTAGGGTATAGAGTGTAGGGTATAGAGTGTAGGGTATAGAGTGTATGGTATAGAGTGTAGGGTATAGAGTGTAGGGTATAAAGTGTAGAGTGTAGGGTATAGAGTGTAGGGTATAGAGTGTAGGGTATAGAATGTAGGGTATAGAGTGTAGAGTGTAGGGTATAGAGTGTAGTGTATAGAGTGTAGGGTATAAAGTGTAGAGTGTAGGGTATAGAGTGTAGGGTATAGAGTGTAGGGTATAGAGTGTAGAGTGTAGGGTATAGAGTGTAGGGTATAGAGTGTATGGTATAGAGTGTAGGGTATAGAGTGTAGAGTGTAGGGTATAGAGTGTAGGGTATACTGTGTAGAGTGTAGGGTATAGAGTGTAAGTTATAGAGGGTAGTGCATAGAGTGTATGGTGTAGAGTGTGGGGTATAGAGTGTAGGGTATAGAGTGTAGGGTATAGAGTGTAGAGTGTAGGGTATAGAGTGTATGGTATAGAGTGTAGGGTATAGAGTGTAGAGTGTAGGGTATAGAGTGTAGGGTATAGAGTGTAGGGTATAGAGTGTAGGGTATAGAGTGTAGGGTATAGAGTGTAGAGTGTAGGGTATAGAGTGTAGGGTATGGAGTGTAGGGTAAAGAGTGTAGGGTATAGAGTGTAGAGTGTAGGGATTAGAGTGTATGGTATAGAGTGTAGGGTGTAGAGTATAGGGTATAGAGTGTAGAGTATGGAGTGTAGAGTATAGAGTGTAGGTTATAGAGTGTAGAGTGTAGGGATTAGAGTGTAGGGCATAGAGTGTAGGGCATAGAGTGTATAGTGTAGGGTATAGAGTGTAGGGTATAGAGTATAGAGTGTAGGGTATAGAGTGTAGGGTATAGAGTGTAGAGTGTAGGGATTAGACTGTAGGGTATAGAGTGTAGGGTATAGAATGTATGGAATAGAGTATAGGGTATAGAGTATAGAGTGTAGGGTATAGAGTGTAGGGTATAGAGCGTAGGGTGTAGGGTATAGAGTGTAGGGTATAGAGCGTAGGGTGTAGGGTATAGAGTGTAGAATGTAGGGTCTAGAGTGTATGGTATAGAGTGTAGGGTATAGAGTGAAGGGTATAGAGTGTAGAGTGTAGGTATAGAGTGTATGGTATAGATTGTATGGTGTAGAGTGTATGGTATAGAGTTTAGGGTATAGAGTGTATGGTATAGAGTGTAGGGTATAGAGTGTAGAGTGTAGGGTATAGAGTGTAGGGTATAGAGTGTAGGGCATAGTGTGTAGGGTATAGATTGTAGGGTATAGAGTGTATAGTGTAGGGTATAGAGTGTAGGGTTTAGAGTGTATGGTATAGAGTGTAGGGAATAGAGTGTAGAGTGTATGGTATAGAGTGTAGGGTATAGAGTGTAGAGTGTAGGGTATAAAGTGTAGGGTATAGAGTGTAGGGTATAGAGTGTAGAGAGTAGGGTATAGAGTGTAGGGTATAAAGTGTAGGGTATAGAGTGTAGAGTGTAGGGATTAGAAAGTAGGTTATAGAGTGTAGGGTATAGAGTGTAGAATGTACGGTATAGAGTGTAGGGTATAGAGTATAGAGTGTAGGGTATAGAGTGTAGGGTATAGTGTGTAAAGTGTAGAGTATAGGGTATAGAGTGTAGAGTGTAGGGTATAGAGTGTAGGGTATAGAGTGTATGGAATAGAGTGTAGGGTATAGTGTGTAGAGTGTAGGGTATAGAGTGTAGGGTATAGAGCGTAGGGTGTAGGGTATAGAGTGTAGGGTATAGAGTGTAGGGTATAGAGTGTAGAGTGTAGGGTATAGAGTGTATGGTATAGAGTGTAGGGTGTAGAGTGTAGGGTATAGAGTGTAGAGTGTAGGGTATAGAGTGTAGAGTGTAGGGTATAGAGTGTAGAGTGTATGGGCTAGAGTGTAGGGGATAGAGTGTATGGTATAGAGTGTATGGTATAGAGTGTAGGGTATAGAGTGTAGGGTATAGAGTGTAGAGTGTAGGGTATAGAGTGTAGGGTATAGAGTGTAGAGTGTAGGGTATAGAGTGTAGGGTATAGAGTGTGGAGTGTATGGTATAGTGTGTATGGTATAGAGTGTATGATATAGATTGTAGGGTATAGAGTGTAGGGTATAGAGTGTAGAGTGTAGGGTATAGAGTGTAGAGTGTAGGGTATAGAGTGTAGGGTATAGAGTTTAGAGTGTAGGGTATACAGTGTAGGGTATAGAGTGTAGAGTGTATGGTATAGAGTGTAGGGGATAGAGTGTATGGTATAGAGTGTATGGTATAGAGTGTAGGGTATAGAGTGTAGGGTATAGAGTGTAGGTTATAGAGTGTAGGGTGTAGAGTGTATGTAGGGTATAGAGTGTAGGGTATAGGGTGTAGGGTATGGAGTGTAGGGTGTAGAATGTAGGGTATAGAGTGTAGGGTATAGAGTGTAGGGTATAGAGTGTAGGGTATAGCGTGTAGGGTATAGAGTGTAGGGTATAGAGTGTAGGGTATAGAGTGTAGGGGATAAAGTGTAGAGTGTAGGGTATAGAGTGTAGGGTATAGAGTGTAGAGTATAGAGTGTAAAGTGTAGAGTGTAGGGTGTAGAGTGTAGAGTGTAGGGTATAGAGTGTAGAGTGTAGGGTATAGAGTGTAGGGTATAGAGTGTATGGTATAGAGTGTAGGGTATAGAGTGTAGAGTGTAGGGTATATAGTGTAGGGTATAATGTGTAGAGTGTAGGGTATAGAGTGTACGGTATAGAGGGTAGGGTATATAGTGTATGGTGTATGGTGTAGAGTGTAGGGTATAGAGTGTAGGGTATAGAGTGTAGGGTATAGAGTGAATGGTATAGAGTGTAGGGTATAGAGTGTAAGCTATAAAGTGTAGGGTGAAGAGTGTAGGGTATAGAGTGTAGGGTATAGAGTGTAGGGTATAGAGTGTAGGGTATAGAGTGTAGGGTATAGAGTGTAGAGTGTAGGGTATAGAGTGTAGGGTATAGAGTGTAGAGTGTAGGGTATAGAGTGTAGGGTTTAAAGAGTAGGGTATAGAGTGTAGAGTGTAGGGTATAGAGTGTAGAGTGTAGGGTATAGAGTGTAGGGTATAGAGTGTAGAGTGTAGGGTATAGAGTGTAGGGTATAGAGTGTAGAGTGTAGGGTATAAAGTGTAGAGAGTAGGGTATAGAGTGTAAGATATAGAGTGTAGGTTATAGAGTGTAGGGTATAGAGTGTAGAGTGTAGGGTGTAGAGTATATGGTATAGAGTGTAGGGTATAGAGTGTAGAGTGTAGGGTATAAAGTGTAGAGAGTAGGGTATAGAGTGTAGGGTATAGAGTGTAGGTTATAGAGTGTAGGGTATAGAGTGTGGAGTGTAGGGTGTAGATTGTAGGTTATAGAGTGTAGAGTGTAGGGTATAAAGTGTAGAGAGTAGGGTATAGAGTGTAGGGTATAGAGTGTAGGTTATAGAGTGTAGGGTATAGAGTGTAAGGTATAGAGTGTACGGTATAAAGTGTATGTTATAGAGTGTAGGGTATAGAGTGTAGAGTGTAGGGTATAGAGTGTAGGGTATAGAGTGTAGGGTATAGAGTGTAGAGTGTAGGGTATAGAGTGTAGGGTTTAGAGTGTATGGTATAGAGTGTAGGGTATAGATTGTAGGGTGTAGAGTGTAGAGTGTAGGGTATAGAGTGTAGGGTATAGAGTGTATGGTATAGAGTGTAAAGTGTAGAGTGTATGGTATAGAGTGTAGAGTGTAGGGTATAGAGTGTAGGGTATAGAGTGTATGGAATAGAGTGTAGGGTATAGAGTGTTGAGTGTAGGGTATAGAGTGTAGGGTATAGAGCGTAGGGTGTAGGGTATAGAGTGTAGGGTATAGAGTGTAGGGTATAGAGTTTAGAGTGTAGGGTACAGGGTGTATGGTATAGAGTGTAGGGTGTATGGTATAGAGTGCAGGGGATAGAGTGTAGAGTGTGAGGTATAGAGTGTAGGGTATAGAGTGTATGGTATAGAGAGTATGGTATAGATTGTAATGTATAGAGTGTAGGGTATAGAGTGTAGAGTGTAGGGTATAGAGTGTAGGGTTTAGAGTGTATGGTATAGAGTGTAGGGTATAGATTGTAGGGTGTAGAGTGTAGAGTGTAGGGTATAGAGTGTAGGGTATAGAGTGTATGGTATAGAGTGTAAAGTGTAGAGTGTATGGTATAGAGTGTAGAGAGTAGGGTATAGAGTGTAGGTATAGAGTGTATGGAATAGAGTGTAGGGTATAGAGTGTTGAGTGTAGGGTATAGAGTGTAGGGTATAGAGCGTAGGGTGTAGGGTATAGAGTGTAGGGTATAGAGTGTAGGGTATAGAGTTTAGAGTGTAGGGTACAGGGTGTATGGTATAGAGTGTAGGGTGTATGGTATAGAGTGCAGGGGATAGAGTGTAGAGTGTGAGGTATAGAGTGTAGGGTATAGAGTGTATGGTATAGAGAGTATGGTATAGATTGTAATGTATAGAGTGTAGGGTATAGAGTGTAGAGTGTAGGGTATAGAGTGTAGAGTGTAGGGTATAGAGTGTAGGGTATAGAGGGTATGATATAGAGTGTATGGTATAGAGTGTATGGTATAGAGTGTACGGTATAGAGTGTAGGGTATAGAGTGTAGAGTGTAGGGTATAGAGTGTAGGGTATAGAGTGTAGGGTATAGAGTGTAGGGTATAGAGTGTAGGGTGTAGAGTTTAGGGTATAGAGTGTAGCGTGTAGGGTATAGAGTGTATGGTATAGAGTGTAGAGTGTAGGGTATAGAGTGTATGGTATAGAGTGTAGGGTGTAGAATGTATGTTATAGAGTGTAGGGTATAGAGTGTATGGTATGGAGATTAGAGTGTAGGGCATATAGTGTATGGTATAGAGTGTATGGTATAGAGTGTAGGGTATAGAGTGTAGAGTGTAGGGTATAGAGTGTATGGTATAGAGTGTAGGGTATAGAGTGTAGAGTGTAGGGTATAGAGTGTAGGGTATAGAGTGTAGGATATAGCGTGTAGGGTATAGAGTGTAGGGTATAGATTGTAGGGTATAGAGTGTAGGGTATAAAGTGTAGAGTGTAGGGTATAGAGTGAATGGTATAGAGTGTAGAGTGTATGGTATAGAGTGTATGGTATAGAGTGTAGGGTGTAGAATGTATGTTATAGAGTGTAGGGTATAGAGTGTATGGTATGGAGATTAGAGTGTAGGGCATAGAGTGTAGGGTATAGAGTGTATGGTATAGAGTGTAGGGTATAGAGTGTAGAGTGTAGGGTATAGAGTGTAGGGTATAGAGTGTAGGATATAGAGTGTATGGTATAGAGTGTAGGTTATAGAGTGTAGGGTGTAGGGTATAGAGTGTAGGGTATAGAGTGTATAGTGTAGGGTATAGAGTGTAGGGTATAGAGTGTAGAGTGTGGGGTATAGAGTGTATGGTATAGAGTGTATGGTGTAGAGTGTATGGTATAGAGTGTAGGGTATAGAGTGTATGGAATAGAGTGTAGGGTATAGAGTGTAGATTGTAGGGTATAGAGTGTAGGGTGTAGAGTGTAGGGTATAGAGTGTAGGGTATATATTGTAGGGTATAGAGTGTAGAGTGTAGGGTATAGAGTGTAGGGTATAGCGTGTATGGTATAGAGTGTAGAGTGTAGGGTATAGAGTGTATAGTGTAGGGTATAGAGTGTAGGGTATAGAGTGTATGGTATAGAGTGTAGGGAATAGAGTGTAGAGTGTATGGTATAGAGTGTAGGGTATAGAGTGTAGAGTGTAG
The DNA here is from genome assembly GCF_032444005.1 of Ranitomeya imitator. Taxonomy (NCBI): domain Eukaryota; kingdom Metazoa; phylum Chordata; class Amphibia; order Anura; family Dendrobatidae; genus Ranitomeya; species Ranitomeya imitator. Next base: position 129,674 of record NW_027193764.1, on the reverse strand, counting down.
GGTATAGAGTGTAGGGTATAGAGTGTAGGGTATAGAGTGTAGGGTGTAGAGTGTAGGGTATAGAGTGTAGGGTATAGAGTGTAGGGTATAGAGTGTAGAGTGTAGGGATTAGAGTGCAGGGTATAGAGTGTAGGGTATAGAGTGTAGAATGCACGGTATAGAGTGTAGGGTATAGAGTATAGAGTGTAGGGTATAGAGTGTAAAGTGTAGAGTGTAGGGTATAGAGTGTAGAGTGTAGGGTATAGAGTGTAGGGTATAGAGTGTATGGAATAGAGTGTAGGGTATAGAGTGTAGAGTTTAGGGTATAGAGTGTAGGGTATAGAGCGTAGGGTGTAGGGTATAGAGTGTAGGGTATAGAGTGTAGGGTATAGAGTGTAGAGTGTAGGGTATAGAGTGTATGGTATAGAGTGTAGGGTGTAGAGTGTAGGGTATAGAGTGTAGAGTGTAGGGTATAGAGTGTAGGGTGTAGAGTGTAGAGTGTAGGGTATAGAAAGTAGGGTACAGAGTGTAAAGTGTATGGTATAGAGTGTAGGGGATAGAGTGTATGGTATAGAGTGTATGGTATAGAGTGTAGGGTAGAGAATGTAGGGTATAGAGTGTAGGGTATATAGTGTAGGGTGTAGAGTGTAGGGTATAGAGTGTAGAGTGTATGGTATAGAGTGTAGGGGATAGAGTGTATGGTATAGAGTGTATGGTATAGAGTGTATGGTATAGATTGTAGGGTATAGAGTGTAGGATATCGAGTGTAGAGTGTAGGGTATAGAGTGTAGAGTGTAGGGTATAGAGTGTAGGGTATAGAGTGTAGGGTATAGAGTGTAGGGTATAGAGTGTAGAGTGTTGAGTGTAGGGTATAGAGTGTAGGGTATAGGGTGTAGGGTATAGAGTGTAGGGTGTAAAGTGTAGGGTATAGAGTGTAGGGTATAGAGTGTAGGGTATAGAGTGTAGGGTATAGCGTGTAGGGTATAGAGTGAAGGGTATAGAGTGTAGGGTATAGAGTGTAGGGTATAAAGTGTAGAGTGTAGGGTGTAGAGTGTAGAGTGTAGGGTATAGAGTGGAGGGTATAGAGTGTAGGGTATAGAGTGTAGGGTATAAAGTGTAGAGTGTAGGGTATAGAGTGTAGGGTATAGAGTGTAGAGTGTAGGGTATAGAGTGTAGGGTATAGAGTGTAGGGTATAGAGTGTATGGTATAGAGTGTAGGGTATAGAGTGTAGGGTATAAAGTGTAGAGTGTAGGGTATAGAGTGTAGGGTATAGAGTGTAGGGTATAGAATGTAGGGTATAGAGTGTAGAGTGTAGGGTATAGAGTGTAGGGTATAGAGTGTAGGGTATAAAGTGTAGAGTGTAGGGTATAGAGTGTAGGGTATAGAGTGTAGGGTATAGAGTGTAGAGTGTAGGGTATAGAGTGTAGGGTATAGAGTGTATGGTATAGAGTGTAGGGTATAGAGTGTAGAGTGTAGGGTATAGAGTGTAGGGTATACTGTGTAGAGTGTAGGGTATAGAGTGTAAGGTATAGAGGGTAGTGCATAGAGTGTATGGTGTAGAGTGTAGGGTATAGAGTGTAGGGTATAGAGTGTAGGGTATAGAGTGTAGAGTGTAGGGTATAGAGTGTATGGTATAGAGTGTAGGGTATAGAGTGTAGAGTGTAGGGTATAGAGTGTAGGGTATAGAGTGTAGGGTATAGAGTGTAGGGTATAGAGTGTAGAGTGTAGGGATTAGAGTGTATGGTATAGAGTGTAGGGTATAGAGTGTAGAGTATAGGGTATAGAGTGTAGAGTATGGAGTGTAGAGTATAGAGTGTAGGTTATAGAGTGTAGAGTGTAGGGATTAGAGTGTAGGGCATAGAGTGTAGGGCATAGAGTATAGAGTGTAGGGTATAGAGTGTAGGGTATAGAGTGTAGAGTGTAGGGATTAGACTGTAGGGTATAGAGTGTAGGGTATAGAATGTATGGAATAGAGTATAGGGTATAGAGTATAGAGTGTAGGGTATAGAGTGTAGGGTATAGAGCGTAGGGTGTAGGGTATAGAGTGTAGGGTATAGAGTGTAGGGTATAGAGTGTACAATGTAGGGTCTAGAGTGTATGGTATAGAGTGTAGGGTATAGAGTGAAGGGTATAGAGTGTAGAGTGTAGGTATAGAGTGTATGGTATAGATTGTATGGTGTAGAGTGTATGGTATAGAGTTTAGGGTATAGAGTGTATGGTATAGAGTGTAGGGTATAGAGTGTAGAGTGTAGGGTATAGAGTGTAGGGTATAGAGTGTAGGGCATAGTGTGTAGGGTATAGATTGTAGGGTATAGAGTGTATAGTGTAGGGTATAGAGTGTAGGGTTTAGAGTGTATGGTATAGAGTGTAGGGAATAGAGTGTAGAGTGTATGGTATAGAGTGTAGGGTATAGAGTGTAGAGTGTAGGGTATAAAGTGTAGGGTATAGAGTGTAGGGTATAGAGTGTAGAGAGTAGGGTATAGAGTGTAGGGTATAAAGTGTAGGGTATAGAGTGTAGAGTGTAGGGATTAGAAAGTAGGTTATAGAGTGTAGGGTATAGAGTGTAGAATGTACGGTATAGAGTGTAGGGTATAGAGTATAGAGTGTAGGGTATAGAGTGTAGGGTATAGTGTGTAAAGTGTAGAGTGTAGGGTATAGAGTGTAGAGTGTAGGGTATAGAGTGTAGGGTATAGAGTGTATGGAATAGAGTGTAGGGTATAGTGTGTAGAGTGTAGGGTATAGAGTGTAGGGTATAGAGCGTAGGGTGTAGGGTATAGAGTGTAGGGTATAGAGTGTAGGGTATAGAGTGTAGAGTGTAGGGTATAGAGTGTATGGTATAGAGTGTAGGGTGTAGAGTGTAGGGTATAGAGTGTAGAGTGTAGGGTATAGAGTGTAGAGTGTAGGGTATAGAGTGTAGAGTGTATGGGCTAGAGTGTAGGGGATAGAGTGTATGGTATAGAGTGTATGGTATAGAGTGTAGGGTATAGAGTGTAGGGTATAGAGTGTAGAGTGTAGGGTATAGAGTGTAGGGTATAGAGTGTAGAGTGTAGGGTATAGAGTGTAGGGTATAGAGTGTAGAGTGTATGGTATAGTGTGTATGGTATAGAGTGTATGATATAGATTGTAGGGTATAGAGTGTAGGGTATAGAGTGTAGAGTGTAGGGTATAGAGTGTAGAGTGTAGGGTATAGAGTGTAGGGTATAGAGTTTAGAGTGTAGGGTATACAGTGTAGGGTATAGAGTGTAGAGTGTATGGTATAGAGTGTAGGGGATAGAGTGTATGGTATAGAGTGTATGGTATAGAGTGTAGGGTATAGAGTGTAGGGTATAGAGTGTAGAGTGTAGGGTATAGAGTGTAGGGTATAGAGTGTAGGGTATAGAGTGTAGGGTGTAGAGTGTATGTAGGGTATAGAGTGTAGGGTATAGGGTGTAGGGTATGGAGTGTAGGGTGTAGAATGTAGGGTATAGAGTGTAGGGTATAGAGTGTAGGGAATAGAGTGTAGGGTATAGCGTGTAGGGTATAGAGTGTAGGGTATAGAGTGTAGGGTATAGAGTGTAGGGGATAAAGTGTAGAGTGTAGGGTATAGAGTGTAGAGTATAGAGTGTAAAGTGTAGAGTGTAGGGTGTAGAGTGTAGAGTGTAGGGTATAGAGTGTAGAGTGTAGGGTATAGAGTGTAGGGTATAGAGTGTATGGTATAGAGTGTAGGGTATAGAGTGTAGAGTGTAGGGTATATAGTGTAGGGTATAATGTGTAGAGTGTAGGGTATAGAGTGTACGGTATAGAGGGTAGGGTATATAGTGTATGGTGTATGGTGTAGAGTGTAGGGTATAGAGTGTAGGGTATAGAGTGTAGGGTATAGAGTGAATGGTATAGAGTGTAGGGTATAGAGTGTAAGCTATAAAGTGTAGGGTGAAGAGTGTAGGGTATAGAGTGTAGGGTATAGAGTGTAGGGTATAGAGTGTAGAGTGTAGGGTATAGAGTGTAGGGTTTAGAGTGTATGGTATAGAGTGTAGGGTATAGATTGTAGGGTGTAGAGTGTAGAGTGTAGGGTATAGAGTGTAGGGTATAGAGTGTATGGTATAGAGTGTAAAGTGTAGAGTGTATGGTATAGAGTGTAGAGTGTAGGGTATAGAGTGTAGGGTATAGAGTGTATGGAATAGAGTGTAGGGTATAGAGTGTTGAGTGTAGGGTATAGAGTGTAGGGTATAGAGCGTAGGGTGTAGGGTATAGAGTGTAGGGTATAGAGTGTAGGGTATAGAGTTTAGAGTGTAGGGTACAGGGTGTATGGTATAGAGTGTAGGGTGTATGGTATAGAGTGCAGGGGATAGAGTGTAGAGTGTGAGGTATAGAGTGTAGGGTATAGAGTGTATGGTATAGAGAGTATGGTATAGATTGTAATGTATAGAGTGTAGGGTATAGAGTGTAGAGTGTAGGGTATAGAGTGTAGGGTTTAGAGTGTATGGTATAGAGTGTAGGGTATAGATTGTAGGGTGTAGAGTGTAGAGTGTAGGGTATAGAGTGTAGGGTATAGAGTGTATGGTATAGAGTGTAAAGTGTAGAGTGTATGGTATAGAGTGTAGAGAGTAGGGTATAGAGTGTAGGGTATAGAGTGTATGGAATAGAGTGTAGGGTATAGAGTGTTGAGTGTAGGGTATAGAGTGTAGGGTATAGAGCGTAGGGTGTAGGGTATAGAGTGTAGGGTATAGAGTGTAGGGTATAGAGTTTAGAGTGTAGGGTACAGGGTGTATGGTATAGAGTGTAGGGTGTATGGTATAGAGTGCAGGGGATAGAGTGTAGAGTGTGAGGTATAGAGTGTAGGGTATAGAGTGTATGGTATAGAGAGTATGGTATAGATTGTAATGTATAGAGTGTAGGGTATAGAGTGTAGAGTGTAGGGTATAGAGTGTAGAGTGTAGGGTATAGAGTGTAGGGTATAGAGGGTATGATATAGAGTGTATGGTATAGAGTGTATGGTATAGAGTGTACGGTATAGAGTGTAGGGTATAGAGTGTAGAGTGTAGGGTATAGAGTGTAGGGTATAGAGTGTAGGGTATAGAGTGTAGGGTATAGAGTGTAGGGTGTAGAGTTTAGGGTATAGAGTGTAGCGTGTAGGGTATAGAGTGTATGGTATAGAGTGTAGAGTGTAGGGTATAGAGTGTATGGTATAGAGTGTAGGGTGTAGAATGTATGTTATAGAGTGTAGGGTATAGAGTGTATGGTATGGAGATTAGAGTGTAGGGCATATAGTGTATGGTATAGAGTGTATGGTATAGAGTGTAGGGTATAGAGTGTAGAGTGTAGGGTATAGAGTGTATGGTATAGAGTGTAGGGTATAGAGTGTAGAGTGTAGGGTATAGAGTGTAGGGTATAGAGTGTAGGATATAGCGTGTAGGGTATAGAGTGTAGGGTATAGATTGTAGGGTATAGAGTGTAGGGTATAAAGTGTAGAGTGTAGGGTATAGAGTGAATGGTATAGAGTGTAGAGTGTATGGTATAGAGTGTATGGTATAGAGTGTAGGGTGTAGAATGTATGTTATAGAGTGTAGGGTATAGAGTGTATGGTATGGAGATTAGAGTGTAGGGCATAGAGTGTAGGGTATAGAGTGTATGGTATAGAGTGTAGGGTATAGAGTGTAGAGTGTAGGGTATAGAGTGTAGGGTATAGAGTGTAGGATATAGAGTGTATGGTATAGAGTGTAGGTTATAGAGTGTAGGGTGTAGGGTATAGAGTGTAGGGTATAGAGTGTATAGTGTAGGGTATAGAGTGTAGGGTATAGAGTGTAGAGTGTGGGGTATAGAGTGTATGGTATAGAGTGTATGGTGTAGAGTGTATGGTATAGAGTGTAGGGTATAGAGTGTATGGAATAGAGTGTAGGGTATAGAGTGTAGATTGTAGGGTATAGAGTGTAGGGTGTAGAGTGTAGGGTATAGAGTGTAGGGTATATATTGTAGGGTATAGAGTGTAGAGTGTAGGGTATAGAGTGTAGGGTATAGCGTGTATGGTATAGAGTGTAGAGTGTAGGGTATAGAGTGTATAGTGTAGGGTATAGAGTGTAGGGTATAGAGTGTATGGTATAGAGTGTAGGGAATAGAGTGTAGAGTGTATGGTATAGAGTGTAGGGTATAGAGTGTAGAGTGTAGGGTATAGAGTGTAGGGTATAGAGTGTAGGGTATAGAGTGTAGGGTGTAGAGTGTAGGGTATAGAGTGTAGGGTATAGAGTGTAGGGTATAGAGTGTAGAGTGTAGGGATTAGAGTGCAGGGTATAGAGTGTAGGGTATAGAGTGTAGAATGCACGGTATAGAGTGTAGGGTATAGAGTATAGAGTGTAGGGTATAGAGTGTAAAGTGTAGAGTGTAGGGTATAGAGTGTAGAGTGTAGGGTATAGAGTGTAGGGTATAGAGTGTATGGAATAGAGTGTAGGGTATAGAGTGTAGAGTTTAGGGTATAGAGTGTAGGGTATAGAGCGTAGGGTGTAGGGTATAGAGTGTAGGGTATAGAGTGTAGGGTATAGAGTGTAGAGTGTAGGGTATAGAGTGTATGGTATAGAGTGTAGGGTGTAGAGTGTAGGGTATAGAGTGTAGAGTGTAGGGTATAGAGTGTAGGGTGTAGAGTGTAGAGTGTAGGGTATAGAAAGTAGGGTACAGAGTGTAAAGTGTATGGTATAGAGTGTAGGGGATAGAGTGTATGGTATAGAGTGTATGGTATAGAGTGTAGGGTAGAGAATGTAGGGTATAGAGTGTAGGGTATATAGTGTAGGGTGTAGAGTGTAGGGTATAGAGTGTAGAGTGTATGGTATAGAGTGTAGGGGATAGAGTGTATGGTATAGAGTGTATGGTATAGAGTGTATGGTATAGATTGTAGGGTATAGAGTGTAGGATATCGAGTGTAGAGTGTAGGGTATAGAGTGTAGAGTGTAGGGTATAGAGTGTAGGGTATAGAGTGTAGGGTATAGAGTGTAGGGTATAGAGTGTAGAGTGTTGAGTGTAGGGTATAGAGTGTAGGGTATAGGGTGTAGGGTATAGAGTGTAGGGTGTAAAGTGTAGGGTATAGAGTGTAGGGTATAGAGTGTAGGGTATAGAGTGTAGGGTATAGCGTGTAGGGTATAGAGTGAAGGGTATAGAGTGTAGGGTATAGAGTGTAGGGTATAAAGTGTAGAGTGTAGGGTGTAGAGTGTAGAGTGTAGGGTATAGAGTGGAGGGTATAGAGTGTAGGGTATAGAGTGTAGGGTATAAAGTGTAGAGTGTAGGGTATAGAGTGTAGGGTATAGAGTGTAGAGTGTAGGGTATAGAGTGTAGGGTATAGAGTGTAGGGTATAGAGTGTATGGTATAGAGTGTAGGGTATAGAGTGTAGGGTATAAAGTGTAGAGTGTAGGGTATAGAGTGTAGGGTATAGAGTGTAGGGTATAGAATGTAGGGTATAGAGTGTAGAGTGTAGGGTATAGAGTGTAGGGTATAGAGTGTAGGGTATAAAGTGTAGAGTGTAGGGTATAGAGTGTAGGGTATAGAGTGTAGGGTATAGAGTGTAGAGTGTAGGGTATAGAGTGTAGGGTATAGAGTGTATGGTATAGAGTGTAGGGTATAGAGTGTAGAGTGTAGGGTATAGAGTGTAGGGTATACTGTGTAGAGTGTAGGGTATAGAGTGTAAGGTATAGAGGGTAGTGCATAGAGTGTATGGTGTAGAGTGTAGGGTATAGAGTGTAGGGTATAGAGTGTAGGGTATAGAGTGTAGAGTGTAGGGTATAGAGTGTATGGTATAGAGTGTAGGGTATAGAGTGTAGAGTGTAGGGTATAGAGTGTAGGGTATAGAGTGTAGGGTATAGAGTGTAGGGTATAGAGTGTAGAGTGTAGGGATTAGAGTGTATGGTATAGAGTGTAGGGTATAGAGTGTAGAGTATAGGGTATAGAGTGTAGAGTATGGAGTGTAGGGTGTAGAGTGTAGGGTATAGAGTGTAGGGTATAGAGTGTAGGGTATAGAGTGTAGAGTGTAGGGATTAGAGTGCAGGGTATAGAGTGTAGGGTATAGAGTGTAGAATGCACGGTATAGAGTGTAGGGTATAGAGTATAGAGTGTAGGGTATAGAGTGTAAAGTGTAGAGTGTAGGGTATAGAGTGTAGAGTGTAGGGTATAGAGTGTAGGGTATAGAGTGTATGGAATAGAGTGTAGGGTATAGAGTGTAGAGTTTAGGGTATAGAGTGTAGGGTATAGAGCGTAGGGTGTAGGGTATAGAGTGTAGGGTATAGAGTGTAGGGTATAGAGTGTAGAGTGTAGGGTATAGAGTGTATGGTATAGAGTGTAGGGTGTAGAGTGTAGGGTATAGAGTGTAGAGTGTAGGGTATAGAGTGTAGGGTGTAGAGTGTAGAGTGTAGGGTATAGAAAGTAGGGTACAGAGTGTAAAGTGTATGGTATAGAGTGTAGGGGATAGAGTGTATGGTATAGAGTGTATGGTATAGAGTGTAGGGTAGAGAATGTAGGGTATAGAGTGTAGGGTATATAGTGTAGGGTGTAGAGTGTAGGGTATAGAGTGTAGAGTGTATGGTATAGAGTGTAGGGGATAGAGTGTATGGTATAGAGTGTATGGTATAGAGTGTATGGTATAGATTGTAGGGTATAGAGTGTAGGATATCGAGTGTAGAGTGTAGGGTATAGAGTGTAGAGTGTAGGGTATAGAGTGTAGGGTATAGAGTGTAGGGTATAGAGTGTAGGGTATAGAGTGTAGAGTGTTGAGTGTAGGGTATAGAGTGTAGGGTATAGGGTGTAGGGTATAGAGTGTAGGGTGTAAAGTGTAGGGTATAGAGTGTAGGGTATAGAGTGTAGGGTATAGAGTGTAGGGTATAGCGTGTAGGGTATAGAGTGAAGGGTATAGAGTGTAGGGTATAGAGTGTAGGGTATAAAGTGTAGAGTGTAGGGTGTAGAGTGTAGAGTGTAGGGTATAGAGTGGAGGGTATAGAGTGTAGGGTATAGAGTGTAGGGTATAAAGTGTAGAGTGTAGGGTATAGAGTGTAGGGTATAGAGTGTAGAGTGTAGGGTATAGAGTGTAGGGTATAGAGTGTAGGGTATAGAGTGTATGGTATAGAGTGTAGGGTATAGAGTGTAGGGTATAAAGTGTAGAGTGTAGGGTATAGAGTGTAGGGTATAGAGTGTAGGGTATAGAATGTAGGGTATAGAGTGTAGAGTGTAGGGTATAGAGTGTAGGGTATAGAGTGTAGGGTATAAAGTGTAGAGTGTAGGGTATAGAGTGTAGGGTATAGAGTGTAGGGTATAGAGTGTAGAGTGTAGGGTATAGAGTGTAGGGTATAGAGTGTATGGTATAGAGTGTAGGGTATAGAGTGTAGAGTGTAGGGTATAGAGTGTAGGGTATACTGTGTAGAGTGTAGGGTATAGAGTGTAAGGTATAGAGGGTAGTGCATAGAGTGTATGGTGTAGAGTGTAGGGTATAGAGTGTAGGGTATAGAGTGTAGGGTATAGAGTGTAGAGTGTAGGGTATAGAGTGTATGGTATAGAGTGTAGGGTATAGAGTGTAGAGTGTAGGGTATAGAGTGTAGGGTATAGAGTGTAGGGTATAGAGTGTAGGGTATAGAGTGTAGAGTGTAGGGATTAGAGTGTATGGTATAGAGTGTAGGGTATAGAGTGTAGAGTATAGGGTATAGAGTGTAGAGTATGGAGTGTAGAGTATAGAGTGTAGGTTATAGAGTGTAGAGTGTAGGGATTAGAGTGTAGGGCATAGAGTGTAGGGCATAGAGTATAGAGTGTAGGGTATAGAGTGTAGGGTATAGAGTGTAGAGTGTAGGGATTAGACTGTAGGGTATAGAGTGTAGGGTATAGAATGTATGGAATAGAGTATAGGGTATAGAGTATAGAGTGTAGGGTATAGAGTGTAGGGTATAGAGCGTAGGGTGTAGGGTATAGAGTGTAGGGTATAGAGTGTAGGGTATAGAGTGTACAATGTAGGGTCTAGAGTGTATGGTATAGAGTGTAGGGTATAGAGTGAAGGGTATAGAGTGTAGAGTGTAGGTATAGAGTGTATGGTATAGATTGTATGGTGTAGAGTGTATGGTATAGAGTTTAGGGTATAGAGTGTATGGTATAGAGTGTAGGGTATAGAGTGTAGAGTGTAGGGTATAGAGTGTAGGGTATAGAGTGTAGGGCATAGTGTGTAGGGTATAGATTGTAGGGTATAGAGTGTATAGTGTAGGGTATAGAGTGTAGGGTTTAGAGTGTATGGTATAGAGTGTAGGGAATAGAGTGTAGAGTGTATGGTATAGAGTGTAGGGTATAGAGTGTAGAGTGTAGGGTATAAAGTGTAGGGTATAGAGTGTAGGGTATAGAGTGTAGAGAGTAGGGTATAGAGTGTAGGGTATAAAGTGTAGGGTATAGAGTGTAGAGTGTAGGGATTAGAAAGTAGGTTATAGAGTGTAGGGTATAGAGTGTAGAATGTACGGTATAGAGTGTAGGGTATAGAGTATAGAGTGTAGGGTATAGAGTGTAGGGTATAGTGTGTAAAGTGTAGAGTGTAGGGTATAGAGTGTAGAGTGTAGGGTATAGAGTGTAGGGTATAGAGTGTATGGAATAGAGTGTAGGGTATAGTGTGTAGAGTGTAGGGTATAGAGTGTAGGGTATAGAGCGTAGGGTGTAGGGTATAGAGTGTAGGGTATAGAGTGTAGGGTATAGAGTGTAGAGTGTAGGGTATAGAGTGTATGGTATAGAGTGTAGGGTGTAGAGTGTAGGGTATAGAGTGTAGAGTGTAGGGTATAGAGTGTAGAGTGTAGGGTATAGAGTGTAGAGTGTATGGGCTAGAGTGTAGGGGATAGAGTGTATGGTATAGAGTGTATGGTATAGAGTGTAGGGTATAGAGTGTAGGGTATAGAGTGTAGAGTGTAGGGTATAGAGTGTAGGGTATAGAGTGTAGAGTGTAGGGTATAGAGTGTAGGGTATAGAGTGTAGAGTGTATGGTATAGTGTGTATGGTATAGAGTGTATGATATAGATTGTAGGGTATAGAGTGTAGGGTATAGAGTGTAGAGTGTAGGGTATAGAGTGTAGAGTGTAGGGTATAGAGTGTAGGGTATAGAGTTTAGAGTGTAGGGTATACAGTGTAGGGTATAGAGTGTAGAGTGTATGGTATAGAGTGTAGGGGATAGAGTGTATGGTATAGAGTGTATGGTATAGAGTGTAGGGTATAGAGTGTAGGGTATAGAGTGTAGAGTGTAGGGTATAGAGTGTAGGGTATAGAGTGTAGGGTATAGAGTGTAGGGTGTAGAGTGTATGTAGGGTATAGAGTGTAGGGTATAGGGTGTAGGGTATGGAGTGTAGGGTGTAGAATGTAGGGTATAGAGTGTAGGGTATAGAGTGTAGGGTATAGAGTGTAGGGTATAGCGTGTAGGGTATAGAGTGTAGGGTATAGAGTGTAGGGTATAGAGTGTAGGGGATAAAGTGTAGAGTGTAGGGTATAGAGTGTAGAGTATAGAGTGTAAAGTGTAGAGTGTAGGGTGTAGAGTGTAGAGTGTAGGGTATAGAGTGTAGAGTGTAGGGTATAGAGTGTAGGGTATAGAGTGTATGGTATAGAGTGTAGGGTATAGAGTGTAGAGTGTAGGGTATATAGTGTAGGGTATAATGTGTAGAGTGTAGGGTATAGAGTGTACGGTATAGAGGGTAGGGTATATAGTGTATGGTGTATGGTGTAGAGTGTAGGGTATAGAGTGTAGGGTATAGAGTGTAGGGTATAGAGTGAATGGTATAGAGTGTAGGGTATAGAGTGTAAGCTATAAAGTGTAGGGTGAAGAGTGTAGGGTATAGAGTGTAGGGTATAGAGTGTAGGGTATAGAGTGTAGGGTATAGAGTGTAGGGTATAGAGTGTAGAGTGTAGGGTATAGAGTGTAGGGTATAGAGTGTAGAGTGTAGGGTATAGAGTGTAGGGTTTAAAGAGTAGGGTATAGAGTGTAGAGTGTAGGGTATAGAGTGTAGAGTGTAGGGTATAGAGTGTAGGGTATAGAGTGTAGAGTGTAGGGTATAGAGTGTAGGGTATAGAGTGTAGAGTGTAGGGTGTAGAGTATAGGGTATAGAGTGTAGGGTATAGAGTGTAGAGTGTAGGGTATAAAGTGTAGAGAGTAGGGTATAGAGTGTAGGGTATAGAGTGTAGGTTATAGAGTGTAGGGTATAGAGTGTGGAGTGTAGGGTGTAGATTGTAGGTTATAGAGTGTAGAGTGTAGGGTATAAAGTGTAGAGAGTAGGGTATAGAGTGTAGGGTATAGAGTGTAGGTTATAGAGTGTAGGGTATAGAGTGTGGAGGGTAGGGTGTAGAGTGTAGGGTATAGAGTGTAAGGTATAGAGTGTACGGTATAAAGTGTATGTTATAGAGTGTAGGGTATAGAGTGTAGAGTGTAGGGTATAGAGTGTAGGGTATAGAGTGTAGGGTATAGAGTGTAGAGTGTAGGGTATAGAGTGTAGGGTTTAGAGTGTATGGTATAGAGTGTAGGGTATAGATTGTAGGGTGTAGAGTGTAGAGTGTAGGGTATAGAGTGTAGGGTATAGAGTGTATGGTATAGAGTGTAGAGTGTAGGGTATAGAGTGTATATTGTAGGGTAAAAAGTGTAGGGTATAGAGAGTATGGTATAGAGTGTAGGGAATAGAGTGTAGAGTGTAGGGTATAGAGTGTAGGGTATAGAGTGTGGAGTGTAGGGTATAAAGTGTAGAGAGTAGGGTAAAGAGTGTAGGGTATAGAGTGTAGGTTATAGAGTGTAGGGTATAGAGTGTAGAGTGTAGGGTGTAGAGTGTAAGGTATAGAGTGTAAGGTATGGAGTGTAGGGTATAAAGTGTAGGGTATAGAGTGTAGGGTATAGATTGTAGGGTATAGAGTGTAGATTGTAGGGTATAGAGTCTATGGTATAGAGTGTAGAGTGTAGGGTATAGAGTGTATAGTGTAGGGTAAAGAGTGTAGGGTATAGAGTGTATGGTATAGAGTGTAGGGAATAGAGTGTAGAGTGTAGGGTATAGAGTGTAGGGTATAGAGTGTAGAGTGTAGGGTATAGAGTGTAGAGATTAGAGTGTAGGGTATAGAGTGTAGGGTATAGAGTGTAGAATGTACGGTATAGAGTGTATGGTATAGAGTATAGAGTGTAGGGTATAGAGTATAGAGTGTAGGGTATAGAGTGTAGGGTATAGAGTGTAAAGTGTAGAGTGTATGGTATAGAGTGTAGAGTGTAGGGTATAGAGTGTAGGGTATAGAGTGTATGGAATAGAGTGTAGGGTATAGAGTGTTGAGTGTAGGGTATAGAGTGTAGGGTATAGAGCGTAGGGTGTAGGGTATAGAGTGTAGGGTATATAGTGTAGGGTATAGAGTTTAGAGTGTAGGGTACAGAGTGTAGGGTGTATGGTATAGAGTGCAGGGGATAGAGTGTAGAGTGTGAGGTATAGAGTGTAGGGTATAGAGTGTATGGTATAGAGTGTATGGTATAGATTGTAATGTATAGAGTGTAGGGTATAGAGTGTAGAGTGTAGGGTATAGAGTGTAGAGTGTAGGGTATAGAGTGTAGGGTATAGAGGGTATGATATAGAGTGTATGGTATAGAGTGTATGGTATAGAGTGTACGGTATAGAGTGTAGGGTATAGAGTGTAGAGTGTAGGGTATAGAGTGTAGGGTATAGAGTGTAGGGTATAGAGTGTAGGGTATAGAGTGTAGGGTGTAGAGTTTAGGGTATAGAGTGTAGCGCGTAGGGTATAGAGTGTATGGTATAGAGTGTAGAGTGTAGGGTATAGAGTGTATGGTATAGAGTGTAGGGTGTAGAATGTATGTTATAGAGTTTAGGGTACAGAGTGTATGGTATGGAGATTAGAGTGTAGGGCATATAGTGTATGGTATAGAGTGTATGGTATAGAGTGTAGGGTATAGAGTGTAGAGTGTAGGGTATAGAGTGTATGGTATAGAGTGTAGGGTATAGAGTGTAGAGTGCAGGGTATAGAGTGTAGGGTATAGAGTGTAGGGTATAGATTGTAGGGTATAGAGTGTAGGGTATAAAGTGTAGAGTGTAGGGTATAGAGTGTATGGTATAGAGTGTAGAGTGTATGGTATAGAGTGTATGGTATAGAGTGTAGGGTGTAGAATGTATGTTATAGAGTGTAGGGTATAGAGTGTATGGTATGGAAATTAGAGTGTAGGGCATAGAGTGTAGGGTATAGAGTGTATGGTATAGAGTGTAGGGTATAGAGTGTAGAGTGTAGGGTATAGAGTGTAGGGTATAGAGTGTAGGATATAGAGTGTATGGTATAGAGTGTAGGTTATAGAGTGTAGAGTGTAGGGTATAGAGTGTAGGGTATAGAGTGTAGGGTAAAGAGTGTAAGGTATAGATTGTAAGGTATAGAGTGTATAGCGTAGAGTATAGAGTGTAGGGTATAGAGTGTATGGTGTAGAGTGTAGGGTATAGAGTGTATAGTGTAGGGTATAGAGTGTAGGGTATAGAGTGTATAGTATAGAGTGTAGTGTATAGAGTGTAGGGTATAGAGTGTAGAGTGTGGGGTATAGAGTGTATGGTATAGAGTGTATGGTGTAGAGTGTATGGTATAGAGTGTAGGGTATAGAGTGTATTTTATAGAGTGTAGGGTATAGAGTGTAGATTGTAGGGTATAGAGTGTAGGGTGTAGAGTGTAGGGTATAGAGTGTAGGGTATAGATTGTAGGGTATAGAGTGTAGAGTGTAGGGTATAGAGTGTAGGGTATAGAGTGTATGGTATAGAGTGTAGAGTGTAGGGTATAGAGTATATAGTGTAGGGTATAGAGTGTAGGGTATAGAGTGTATGGTATAGAGTGTAGGGAATAGAGTGTAGCGTGTATGGTATAGAGTGTAGGGTATAGAGTGTAGAGTGTAGGGTATAGAGTGTAGGGTATAGAGTGTAGGGTATAGAGTGTAGGGTGTAGAGTGTAGGGTATAGAGTGTAGGGTATAGAGTGTAGGGTATAGAGTGTAGAGTGTAGGGATTAGAATGTAGGGTATAGAGTGTAGGGTATAGAGTGTAGAATGTACGGTATAGAGTGTAGGGTATAGAGTATAGAGTGTAGGGTATAGAGTGTAAAGTGTAGAGTGTAGGGTATAGAGTGTAGAGTGTAGGGTATAGAGTGTAGGGTATAGAATGTATGGAATAGAGTGTAGGGTATAGAGTGTAGAGTGTAGGGTATAGAGTGTAGGGTATAGAGTGTAGATTGTAGGGTATAGAGTGTATGGTATAGAGTGTAGGGTGTAGAGTGTAGGGTATAGAGTGTAGAGTGTAGGGTATAGAGTGTAGAGTGTAGGGTATAGAGTGTAGAGTGTAGGGTATAGAGTGTAGGGTATAGAGCGTAAAGTGTATGGTATAGAGTGTAGGGGATAGAGTGTATGGTATAGAGTGTATGGTATAGAGTGTAGGGTAGAGAATGTAGGGTATAGAGTGTAGGGTGTATAGTGTAGGGTATAGAGTGTAGAGTGTATGGTATAGAGTGTAGGGGATAGAGTGTATGGTATAGAGTGTATGGTATAGAGTGTATGATATAGATTGTAGGGTATAGAGTGTAGGGTATCGAGTGTAGAGTGTGGGGTATAGAGTGTAGAGTGTAGGGTATAGAGTGTAGGGTATAGAGTGTAGGGTATAGAGTGTAGGGTGTTGAGTTTAGGGTATAGAGTGTAGGGTATAGGGTGTAGGGTGTAGAGTGTAGGGTGTAGAGTGTAGGGTATAGAGTGTAGGGTATAGAGTGTAGGGTATAGCGTGTAGGGTATAGAGTGAAGGGTATAGAGTGTAGGGTATAGAGTGTAGGGTATAAAGTGTAGAGTGTAGGGTGTAGAGTGTAGAGTATAGAGTGGAGGGTATAGAGTGTAGGGTATAGAGTGTAGGGTATAAAGTGTAGAGTGTAGGGTATAGAGTGTAGGGTATAGAGTGTAGGGTATAGAGTGTAGAGTGTAGGGTATAGAGTGTAGGGTATAGAGTGTAGGGTACAGAGTGTATGGTATAGAGTGTAGGGTATAGAGTGTAGGGTATTAAGTGTAGAGTGTAGGGTATAGAGTGTAGGGTATAGAGTGTAGGGTATAGAGTGTAGAGTATAGAGTGTAGGGTATAGAGTGTAGAGTGTAGGGTATAGAGTGTAGGGTATAGAGTGTAGGGTATAGAGTGTAGGGTATAGAGTGTAGGGTATAAAGTGTAGAGTGTAGGGTATAGAGTGTAGGGTATAGAGTGTAGGGTATAGAGTGTAGAGTGTAGGGTATAGAGTGTAGGGTATAGAGTGTATGGTATAGAGTGTAGGGTATAGAGTGTAGAGTGTAGGGTATAGAGTGTAGGGTATACTGTGTAGAGTGTAGGGTATAGAGTGTAAGGTATAGAGGGTAGGGTATAGAGTGTATGGTGTAGAGTGTAGGGTATAGAGTGTAGGGTATTGAGTGTAGGGTATAGAGTGTATGGTATAGAGTTTAGGGTATAGAGTGTAGGGTATAGAGTGTAAGCTATAAAGTGTAGGGTGTAGAGTGTCGGGTATAGAGTGTAGGGTATAGAGTGTAGAGTATAGAGTGTAGGGTATAGAGTGTAGGGTATAGAGTGTAGAGTGTAGGGTATAGAGTGTAGGGTATAGAGTGTAGAGTGTAGGGTATAGAGTGTAGGGTTTAGAGAGTAGGGTATAGAGTGTAGAGTGTAGGGTATTGAGTGTAGAGTGTAGGGTATAGAGTGTAGGGTATAGAGTGTAGAGTGTAGGGTATAGAGTGTAGGGTTTAGAGAGTTGGGTATAGAGTGTAGAGTGTAGGGTATAGAGTATAGAGTGTAGGGTATAGAGTGTAGAGTGTAGGGTATAGAGTGTAGGGTATAGAGTGTAGAGTGTAGGGTATAGAGTGTAGTGTATAGATTGTAGGGTATAGAGTGTAGATTGTAGGGTATAGAGTGTAGGGTATAGAGTGTATGGTATAGAGTGTAGGGAATAGAGTGTAGGCTATAGAGTGTATGATATAGAGTGTAGGGTATAGAGTGTATGGTATAGAGTGTAGGGTATAGATTGTAGGGTATAGAGTGTAGGGTATAGAGTGTATGGTATAGAGTGTATGGTATAGATTGTAGAGTGTAGGGTATAGAGTGTAGGGTATAGAGTGTAGGGTATAGAGTGTAGATTGTAGGGTATAGAGTGTATGGTATAGAGTGTAGGGTGTAGAGTGTAGGGTATAGAGTGTAGAGTGTAGGGTATAGAGTGTAGAGTGTAGGGTATAGAGTGTAGAGTGTAGGGTATAGAGTGTAGGGTATAGAGCGTAAAGTGTATGGTATAGAGTGTAGGGGATAGAGTGTATGGTATAGAGTGTATGGTATAGAGTGTAGGGTAGAGAATGTAGGGTATAGAGTGTAGGGTGTATAGTGTAGGGTATAGAGTGTAGAGTGTATGGTATAGAGTGTAGGGGATAGAGTGTATGGTATAGAGTGTATGGTATAGAGTGTATGATATAGATTGTAGGGTATAGAGTGTAGGGTATCGAGTGTAGAGTGTAGGGTATAGAGTGTAGAGTGTAGGGTATAGAGTGTAGGGTATAGAGTGTAGGGTATAGAGTGTAGGGTGTTGAGTTTAGGGTATAGAGTGTAGGGTATAGGGTGTAGGGTGTAGAGTGTAGGGTGTAGAGTGTAGGGTATAGAGTGTAGGGTATAGAGTGTAGGGTATAGCGTGTAGGGTATAGAGTGAAGGGTATAGAGTGTAGGGTATAGAGTGTAGGGTATAAAGTGTAGAGTGTAGGGTGTAGAGTGTAGAGTATAGAGTGGAGGGTATAGAGTGTAGGGTATAGAGTGTAGGGTATAAAGTGTAGAGTGTAGGGTATAGAGTGTAGGGTATAGAGTGTAGGGTATAGAGTGTAGAGTGTAGGGTATAGAGTGTAGGGTATAGAGTGTAGGGTACAGAGTGTATGGTATAGAGTGTAGGGTATAGAGTGTAGGGTATTAAGTGTAGAGTGTAGGGTATAGAGTGTAGGGTATAGAGTGTAGGGTATAGAGTGTAGAGTATAGAGTGTAGGGTATAGAGTGTAGAGTGTAGGGTATAGAGTGTAGGGTATAGAGTGTAGGGTATAGAGTGTAGGGTATAGAGTGTAGGGTATAAAGTGTAGAGTGTAGGGTATAGAGTGTAGGGTATAGAGTGTAGGGTATAGAGTGTAGAGTGTAGGGTATAGAGTGTAGGGTATAGAGTGTATGGTATAGAGTGTAGGGTATAGAGTGTAGAGTGTAGGGTATAGAGTGTAGGGTATACTGTGTAGAGTGTAGGGTATAGAGTGTAAGGTATAGAGGGTAGGGTATAGAGTGTATGGTGTAGAGTGTAGGGTATAGAGTGTAGGGTATTGAGTGTAGGGTATAGAGTGTATGGTATAGAGTTTAGGGTATAGAGTGTAGGGTATAGAGTGTAAGCTATAAAGTGTAGGGTGTAGAGTGTCGGGTATAGAGTGTAGGGTATAGAGTGTAGAGTATAGAGTGTAGGGTATAGAGTGTAGGGTATAGAGTGTAGAGTGTAGGGTATAGAGTGTAGGGTATAGAGTGTAGAGTGTAGGGTATAGAGTGTAGGGTTTAGAGAGTAGGGTATAGAGTGTAGAGTGTAGGGTATTGAGTGTAGAGTGTAGGGTATAGAGTGTAGGGTATAGAGTGTAGAGTGTAGGGTATAGAGTGTAGGGTTTAGAGAGTTGGGTATAGAGTGTAGAGTGTAGGGTATAGAGTATAGAGTGTAGGGTATAGAGTGTAGAGTGTAGGGTATAGAGTGTAGGGTATAGAGTGTAGAGTGTAGGGTATAGAGTGTAGTGTATAGATTGTAGGGTATAGAGTGTAGATTGTAGGGTATAGAGTGTAGGGTATAGAGTGTATGGTATAGAGTGTAGGGAATAGAGTGTAGGCTATAGAGTGTATGATATAGAGTGTAGGGTATAGAGTGTATGGTATAGAGTGTAGGGTATAGATTGTAGGGTATAGAGTGTAGGGTATAGAGTGTATGGTATAGAGTGTATGGTATAGATTGTAGGGTATAGAGTGTAGGGTATAGAGTGTAGGGTATAGAGCGTAAAGTGTATGGTATAGAGTGTAGGGGATAGAGTGTATGGTATAGAGTGTATGGTATAGAGTGTAGGGTAGAGAATGTAGGGTATAGAGTGTAGTGTGTATAGTGTAGGGTATAGAGTGTAGAGTGTATGGTATAGAGTGTAGGGGAGAGAGTGTATGGTATAGAGTGTATGGTATAGAGTGTATGATATAGATTGTAGGGTATAGAGTGTAGGGTATCGAGTGTAGAGTGTAGGGTATAGAGTGTAGAGTGTAGGGTATAGAGTGTAGGGTATAGAGTGTAGGGTATAGAGTGTAGGGTGTTGAGTTTAGGGTATAGAGTGTAGGGTATAGGGTGTAGGGTATAGAGTGTAGGGTGTAGAGTGTAGGGTATAGAGTGTAGGGTATAGAGTGTAGGGTATAGAGTGTAGGGTATAGCGTGTAGGGTATAGAGTGAAGGGTATAGAGTGTAGGGTATAGAGTGTAGGGTATAAAGTGTAGAGTGTAGGGTGTAGAGTGTAGAGTATAGAGTGGAGGGTATAGAGTGTAGGGTATAGAGTGTAGGGTATAAAGTGTAGAGTGTAGGGTATAGAGTGTAGGGTATAGAGTGTAGGGTATAGAGTGTAGAGTGTAGGGTATAGAGTGTAGGGTATAGAGTGTAGGGTACAGGGTGTATGGTATAGAGTGTAGGGTATAGAGTGTAGGGTATTAAGTGTAGAGTGTAGGGTATAGAGTGTAGGGTATAGAGTGTAGGGTATAGAGTGTAGGGTATAGAGTGTAGGGTATAGAGTGTAGAGTGTAGGGTATAGAGTGTAGGGTATAGAGTGTAGGGTATAAAGTGTAGAGTGTAGGGTATAGAGTGTAGGGTATAGAGTGTAGGGTATAGAGTGTAGAGTGTAGGGTATAGAGTGTAGGGTATAGAGTGTATGGTATAGAGTGTAGGGTATAGAGTGTAGAGTGTAGGGTATAGAGTGTAGGGTATACTGTGTAGAGTGTAGGGTATAGAGTGTAAGGTATAGAGGGTAGGGTATAGAGTGTATGGTGTAGAGTGTAGGGTATAGAGTGTAGGGTATTGAGTGTAGGGTATAGAGTGTATGGTATAGAGTTTAGGGTATAGAGTGTAGGGTATAGAGTGTAAGCTATAAAGTGTAGGGTGTAGAGTGTCGGGTATAGAGTGTAGGGTATAGAGTGTAGAGTATAGAGTGTAGGGTATAGAGTGTAGGGTATAGAGTGTAGAGTGTAGGGTATAGAGTGTAGGGTATAGAGTGTAGAGTGTAGGGTATAGAGTGTAGGGTTTAGAGAGTAGGGTATAGAGTGTAGAGTGTAGGGTATTGAGTGTAGAGTGTAGGGTATAGAGTGTAGGGTATAGAGTGTAGAGTGTAGGGTATAGAGTGTAGGGTTTAGAGAGTTGGGTATAGAGTGTAGAGTGTAGGGTATAGAGTATAGAGTGTAGGGTATAGAGTGTAGAGTGTAGGGTATAGAGTGTAGGGTATAGAGTGTAGAGTGTAGGGTATAGAATGTAGTGTATAGATTGTAGGGTATAGAGTGTAGATTGTAGGGTATAGAGTGTAGGGTATAGAGTGTATGGTATAGAGTGTAGGGAATAGAGTGTAGGCTATAGAGTGTATGATATAGAGTGTAGGGTATAGAGTGTATGGTATAGAGTGTAGGGTATAGATTGTAGGGTATAGAGTGTAGGGTATAGAGTGTATGGTATAGAGTGTATGGTATAGATTGTAGGGTATAGAGTGTAGGGTATAGAGTGTAGAGTGTAGGGTATAGAGTGTAGAGTGTAGGGTATAGAGTGTAGGGTATAGAGTGTAGAGTGTAGGGTATAGAGTGTAGGGTATAGAGTGTAGAGTGTATGGTATAGAGTGCAGGGGATAGAGTGTAGAGTGTGAGATATAGAGTGTAGGGTATAGAGTGTATGGTATAGCGTGTATGGTATAGATTG
This sequence comes from Ranitomeya imitator, assembly GCF_032444005.1. NCBI lineage: Eukaryota > Metazoa > Chordata > Amphibia > Anura > Dendrobatidae > Ranitomeya > Ranitomeya imitator. The sequence goes on along the minus strand of NW_027193764.1, from coordinate 108,748 downwards.
TAGGGTATAGAGTGTAGGGTATACAGTGTAGAGTGTAGGGTATAGAGTGTAGAGTGTAGGGTATAGAGTGTAGGGTATAGAGTGTATGGTATAGAGTGTAGGGTATAGAGTGTAGAGTGTAGGGTATAGAGTGTAGGGTATACTGTGTAGAGTGTAGGGTATAGAGTGTAAGGTATAGAGGGTAGGGTATAGAGTGTATGGTGTAGAGTGTAGGGTATAGAGTGTAGGGTATTGAGTGTAGGGTATAGAGTGTATGGTATAGAGTTTAGGGTATAGAGTGTAGGGTATAGAGTGTAAGCTATAAAGTGTAGGGTGTAGAGTGTCGGGTATAGAGTGTAGGGTATAGAGTGTAGAGTATAGAGTGTAGGGTATAGAGTGTAGTGTATAGAGTGTAGAGTGTAGGGTATAGAGTGTAGGGTATAGAGTGTAGAGTGTAGGGTATAGAGTGTAGGGTTTAGAGAGTAGGGTATAGAGTGTAGAGTGTAGGGTATTGAGTGTAGAGTGTAGGGTATAGAGTGTAGGGTATAGAGTGTAGAGTGCAGGGTTTAGAGTGTAGGGTTTAGAGAGTTGGGTATAGAGTGTAGAGTGTAGGGTATAGAGTATAGAGTGTAGGGTATAGAGTGTAGAGTGTAGGGTATAGAGTGTAGGGTATAGAGTGTAGAGTGTAGGGTATAGAATGTAGTGTATAGATTGTAGGGTATAGAGTGTAGATTGTAGGGTATAGAGTGTAGGGTATAGAGTGTATGGTATAGAGTGTAGGGAATAGAGTGTAGGCTATAGAGTGTATGATATAGAGTGTAGGGTATAGAGTGTATGGTATAGAGTGTAGGGTATAGATTGTAGGGTATAGAGTGTAGGGTATAGAGTGTATGGTATAGAGTGTATGGTATAGATTGTAGGGTATAGAGTGTAGGGTATAGAGTGTAGAGTGTAGGGTATAGAGTGTAGAGTGTAGGGTATAGAGTGTAGGGTATAGAGTGTAGAGTGTAGGGTATAGAGTGTAGGGTATAGAGTGTAGAGTGTATGGTATAGAGTGCAGGGGATAGAGTGTAGAGTGTGAGATATAGAGTGTAGGGTATAGAGTGTATGGTATAGCGTGTATGGTATAGATTGTAGGGTATAGAGTGTAGGGTATACAGTGTAGAGTGTAGGGTATAGAGTGTAGAGTGTAGGGTATAGAGTGTAGGGTATAGAGTGTAGGGTATAGAGTGTAGAGTGTAGGGTATAGAGTGTAGGGTATAGAGTGTATGGTATAGAGTGTATGGTATAGATTGTAGGGTATAGAGTGTAGGGTATAGAGTGTAGAGTGTAGGGTATAGAGTGTAGAGTGTAGGGTATAGAGTGTAGAGTGTAGGGTATAGAGTGTAGGGTATAGAATGTAGAGTGTAGGGTATAGAGTGTAGGGTATAGAGTGTAGAGTGTATGGTATAGAGTGCAGGGGATATAGTGTAGAGTGTGAGGTATAGAGTGTAGGGTACAGAGTATATGGTATAGAGTGTATTGTATAGAGTGTAGGGTACAGAGTGTAGAGTGTAGGGTATAGAGTGTAGAGTGTAGGGTATAGAGTGTAGGGTATAGAATGTAGAGTGTAGGGTATAGAGTGTAGGGTATAGAGTGTAGAGTGTATGGTATAGAGTGCAGGGGATATAGTGTAGAGTGTGAGGTATAGAGTGTAGGGTACAGAGTATATGGTATAGAGTGTAGGGTATAGAGTGTAGGGTACAGAGTGTAGTGTATAGAGTGTAGAGTGTAGGGTATAGAGTGTAGGTTGTAGAGTGTATGGTATAGAGTGTATGGTATAGATTGTAGGGTATAGAGTGTAGGGTATAGAGTGTAGAGTGTAGGGTATAGAGTGTAGAGTGTAGGGTATAGAGTGTAGGGTATAGAGTGTAGAGTGTAGGATATAGAGTGTAGGGTATAGAGTGTAGAGTGTGTGTTATAGAGTGCAGGGGATAGCGTGTAGAGTGTGAGGTATAGAGTGTAGGGTATAGAGTGTATGGTATAGAGTGTATGGTTTAGATTGTAGGGTATAGAGTGTAGGGTATAGAGTGTAGAGTGTAGGGTATAGAGTGTAGAGTGTAGGGTATAGAGTGTATGGTATAGAGTGTATGGTATAGATTGTAGGGTATAGAGTGTAGGGTATAGAGTGTAGAGTGTATGGTATAGAGTGCAGGGGATAGAGTGTAGAGTGTGAGGTATAGAGTGTAGGGTATAGAGTGTATGGTATAGAGTGTATGGTATAGATTGTAGGGTATAGAGTGTAGGGTATAGAGTGTAGAGTGTAGGGTATAGAGTGTAGAGTGTAGGGTATAGAGTGTATGGTATAGAGTGTATGGTATAGATTGTAGGGTATAGAGTGTAGGGTATAGAGTGTAGAGTGTATGGTATAGAGTGCAGGGGATAGAGTGTAGAGTGTGAGATATAGAGTGTAGGGTATAGAGTGTATGGTATAGCGTGTATGGTATAGATTGTAGGGTATAGAGTGTAGGGTATACAGTGTAGAGTGTAGGGTATAGAGTGTAGAGTGTAGGGTATAGAGTGTAGGGTATAGAGTGTAGGGTATAGAGTGTAGAGTGTAGGGTATAGAGTGTAGGGTATAGAGTGTATGGTATAAAGTGTATGGTATAGATTGTAGGGTATAGAGTGTAGGGTATAGAGTGTAGAGTGTAGGGTATAGAGTGTAGAGTGTAGGGTATAGAGTGTAGGGTATAGAATGTAGAGTGTAGGGTATAGAGTGTAGGGTATAGAGTGTAGAGTGTATGGTATAGAGTGCAGGGGATATAGTGTAGAGTGTGAGGTATAGAGTGTAGGGTACAGAGTATATGGTATAGAGTGTAGGGTATAGAGTGTAGGGTACAGAGTGTAGTGTATAGAGTGTAGAGTGTAGGGTATAGAGTGTAGGTTGTAGAGTGTATGGTATAGAGTGTATGGTATAGATTGTAGGGTATAGAGTGTAGGGTATAGAGTGTAGAGTGTAGGGTATAGAGTGTAGAGTGTAGGGTATAGAGTGTAGGGTATAGAGTGTAGAGTGTAGGATATAGAGTGTAGGGTATAGAGTGTAGAGTGTGTGTTATAGAGTGCAGGGGATAGAGTGTAGAGTGTGAGGTATAGAGTGTAGGGTATAGAGTGTATGGTATAGAGTGTATGGTATAGATTGTAGGGTATAGAGTGTAGGGTATAGAGTGTAGAGTGTAGGGTATAGAGTGTAGAGTGTAGGGTATAGAGTGTATGGTATAGAGTGTATGGTATAGATTGTAGGGTATAGAGTGTAGGGTATAGAGTGTAGAGTGTAGGGTATAGAGTGTAGAGTGTAGGGTATAGAGTGTAGGGTATAGAGTGTAGAGTGTAGGGTATAGAGTGTAGAGTATAGAGTGTAGAGTGTATGGTATAGAGTGCAGGGGATAGAGTGTAGAGTGTAGGGTATAGAGTGTAGGGTATAGAGTGTAGAGTGTAGGGTATAGAGTGTAGGGTTTAGAGAGTAGGGTATAGAGTGTAGAGTGTAGGGTATAGAGTGTAGAGTGTAGGGTATAGAGTGTAGGGTATAGAGTGTAGAGTGTAGGGTATAGAGTGTAGTGTTTAGATAGTTGGGTATAGAGTGTAGAGTGTAGGGTATAGAGTATAGAGTGTAGGGTATAGAGTGTAGGGTATAGAGTGTAGAGTGTAGGGTATAAAGTGTAGAGAGTAGGGTGTAGAGTGTAGGGTATAGAGTGTAGGTTATAGAGTGTAGGGTATAGATTGTAGATTGTAGGGTGTAGATTGTAGGTTATAGAGTGTAGAGTGTAGGGTATAAAGTGTAGAGAGTAGGGTATAGAGTGTAGGTTATAGAGTGTAGGGTATAGAGTGTAGGGTGTAGAGTGTAGGGTATAGAGTGTAAGGTATAGAGTGTACGGTATAAAGTGTATGTTATAGAGTGTAGGGTATAGAGTGTAGAGTGTAGGGTATAGAGTGTAGGGTATAGAGTGTAGGGTATAGAGTGTATGGTATAGAGTGTAGGGTATAGAGTGTAGAGTGTAGGGTACAGAGTGTAGCGTTTAGAGTGTAGGGTATAGAGTGTAGGGTATAGATTGTAGGGTATAGAGTGTAGAGTGTAGGGTATAGAGTGTAGGGTATAGAGTGTAGAGTGTAGGGTATAGAGTGTATATTGTAGGGTAAAAAGTGTAGGGTATAGAGAGTATGGTATAGAGTGTAGGGAATAGAGTGTATGGTATAGAGTGTATGGTATAGATTGTAGGGTATAGAGTGTAGGGTATAGAGTGTAGAGTGTAGGGTATAGAGTGTAGAGTGTAGGGTATAGAGTGTATGGTATAGAGTGTATGGTATAGATTGTAGGGTATAGAGTGTAGGGTATAGAGTGTAGAGTGTAGGGTATAGAGTGTAGAGTGTAGGGTATAGAGTGTAGGGTATAGAGTGTAGAGTGTAGGGTATAGAGTGTAGAGTATAGAGTGTAGAGTGTATGGTATAGAGTGCAGGGGATAGAGTGTAGAGTGTAGGGTATAGAGTGTAGGGTATAGAGTGTAGAGTGTAGGGTATAGAGTGTAGGGTTTAGAGAGTAGGGTATAGAGTGTAGAGTGTAGGGTATAGAGTGTAGAGTGTAGGGTATAGAGTGTAGGGTATAGAGTGTAGAGTGTAGGGTATAGAGTGTAGTGTTTAGATAGTTGGGTATAGAGTGTAGAGTGTATGGTATAGAGTATAGAGTGTAGGGTATAGAGTGTAGGGTATAGAGTGTAGAGTGTAGGGTATAAAGTGTAGAGAGTAGGGTGTAGAGTGTAGGGTATAGAGTGTAGGTTATAGAGTGTAGGGTATAGATTGTAGATTGTAGGGTGTAGATTGTAGGTTATAGAGTGTAGAGTGTAGGGTATAAAGTGTAGAGAGTAGGGTATAGAGTGTAGGTTATAGAGTGTAGGGTATAGAGTGTAGGGTGTAGAGTGTAGGGTATAGAGTGTAAGGTATAGAGTGTACGGTATAAAGTGTATGTTATAGAGTGTAGGGTATAGAGTGTAGAGTGTAGGGTATAGAGTGTAGGGTATAGAGTGTAGGGTATAGAGTGTATGGTATAGAGTGTAGGGTATAGAGTGTAGAGTGTAGGGTACAGAGTGTAGCGTTTAGAGTGTAGGGTATAGAGTGTAGGGTATAGATTGTAGGGTATAGAGTGTAGAGTGTAGGGTATAGAGTGTAGGGTATAGAGTGTAGAGTGTAGGGTATAGAGTGTATATTGTAGGGTAAAAAGTGTAGGGTATAGAGAGTATGGTATAGAGTGTAGGGAATAGAGTGTATGGTATAGAGTGTATGGTATAGATTGTAGGGTATAGAGTGTAGGGTATAGAGTGTAGAGTGTAGGGTATAGAGTGTAGAGTGTAGGGTATAGAGTGTATGGTATAGAGTGTATGGTATAGATTGTAGGGTATAGAGTGTAGGGTATAGAGTGTAGAGTGTAGGGTATAGAGTGTAGAGTGTAGGGTATAGAGTGTAGGGTATAGAGTGTAGAGTGTAGGGTATAGAGTGTAGAGTATAGAGTGTAGAGTGTATGGTATAGAGTGCAGGGGATAGAGTGTAGAGTGTAGGGTATAGAGCGTAGGGTATAGAGTGTAGAGTGTAGGGTATAGAGTGTAGGGTTTAGAGAGTAGGGTATAGAGTGTAGAGTGTAGGGTATAGAGTGTAGAGTGTAGGGTATAGAGTGTAGGGTATAGAGTGTAGAGTGTAGGGTATAGAGTGTAGTGTTTAGATAGTTGGGTATAGAGTGTAGAGTGTAGGGTATAGAGTATAGAGTGTAGGGTATAGAGTGTAGGGTATAGAGTGTAGAGTGTAGGGTATAAAGTGTAGAGAGTAGGGTGTAGAGTGTAGGGTATAGAGTGTAGGTTATAGAGTGTAGGGTATAGATTGTAGATTGTAGGGTGTAGATTGTAGGTTATAGAGTGTAGAGTGTAGGGTATAAAGTGTAGAGAGTAGGGTATAGAGTGTAGGTTATAGAGTGTAGGGTATAGAGTGTAGGGTGTAGAGTGTAGGGTATAGAGTGTAAGGTATAGAGTGTACGGTATAAAGTGTATGTTATAGAGTGTAGGGTATAGAGTGTAGAGTGTAGGGTATAGAGTGTAGGGTATAGAGTGTAGGGTATAGAGTGTATGGTATAGAGTGTAGGGTATAGAGTGTAGAGTGTAGGGTACAGAGTGTAGCGTTTAGAGTGTAGGGTATAGAGTGTAGGGTATAGATTGTAGGGTATAGAGTGTAGAGTGTAGGGTATAGAGTGTAGGGTATAGAGTGTAGAGTGTAGGGTATAGAGTGTATATTGTAGGGTAAAAAGTGTAGGGTATAGAGAGTATGGTATAGAGTGTAGGGAATAGAGTGTGGAGTGTAGGGAATAGAGTGTAGAGTGTAGGGTGTAGAGTGTAGGGTATAAAGTGTAGAGAGTAGGGTAAAGAGTGTAGGGTATAGAGTGTAGGTTATAGAGTGTAGGGTATAGAGTGTAGAGTGTAGGGTGTAGAGTGTAGGGTATAGAGTGTAAGGTATAGAGTGTAGGGTATAACGTGTACGGTATAGAGTGTAGGGTATAGATTGTAGGGTATAGAGTGTAGATTGTAGGGTATAGAGTCTATGGTATAGAGTGTAGAGTGTAGGGTATAGAGTGTATAGTGTAGGGTAAAGAGTGTAGGGTATAGAGTGTATGGTATAGAGTGTAGGGAATAGAGTGTAGAGTGTAGGGTATAGAGTGTATGGTATAGAGTGTAGGGTATAGAGTGTAGAGTGTAGGGTATAGAGTGTAGGGTATAGAGTGTAGGGTATAGAGTGTAGAGTGTAGGGATTAGAGTGTAGGGTATAGAGTGTAGGGTATATAGTGTAGAATGTACGGTATATAGTGTATTGTATAGAGTATAGAGTGTAGGGTATAGAGTATAGAGTGTAGGGTATAGAGTGTAAGGTATAGAGTGTAAAGTGTAGAGTGTATGGTATAGAGTGTAGAGTGTAGGGTATAGAGTGTAGGGTATAGAGTGTATGGAATAGAGTGTAGGGTATAGAGTGTTGAGTGTAGGGTATAGAGTGTAGGGTATAGAGCGTAGGGTGTAGGGTATAGAGTGTAGGGTATAGAGTGTAGGGTATAGAGTTTAGAGTGTAGGGTACAGGGTGTATGGTATAGAGTGTAGGGTGTATGGTATAGAGTGCAGGGGATAGAGTGTAGAGTGTGAGGTATAGAGTGTAGGGTATAGAGTGTATGGTATAGAGTGTATGGTATAGATTGTAATGTATAGAGTGTAGGGTATAGAGTGTAGAGTGTAGGGTATAGAGTGTAGAGTGTAGGGTATAGAGTGTAGGGTATAGAGGGTATGATATAGAGTGTATGGTATAGAGTGTATGGTATAGAGTGTACGGTATAGAGTGTAGGGTATAGAGTGTAGAGTGTAGGGTATAGAGTGTAGGGTATAGAGTGTAGGGTATAGAGTGTAGGGTATAGAGTGTAGGGTGTAGAGTTTAGGGTATAGAGTGTAGCGTGTAGGGTATAGAGTGTATGGTATAGAGTGTAGAGTGTAGGGTATAGAGTGTATGGTATAGAGTGTAGGGTGTAGAATGTATGTTATAGAGTGTAGGGTATAGAGTGTATGGTATGGAGATTAGAGTGTAGGGCATATAGTGTATGGTATAGAGTGTATGGTATAGAGTGTAGGGTATAGAGTGTAGAGTGTAGGGTATAGAGTGTATGGTATAGAGTGTAGGGTATAGAGTGTAGAGTGTAGGGTATAGAGTGTAGGGTATAGAGTGTAGGATATAGCGTGTAGGGTATAGAGTGTAGGGTATAGATTGTAGGGTATAGAGTGTAGGGTATAAAGTGTAGAGTGTAGGGTATAGAGTGAATGGTATAGAGTGTAGAGTGTATGGTATAGAGTGTATGGTATAGAGTGTAGGGTGTAGAATGTATGTTATAGAGTGTAGGGTATAGAGTGTATGGTATGGAGATTAGAGTGTAGGGCATAGAGTGTAGGGTATAGAGAGTATGGTATAGAGTGTAGGGTATAGAGTGTAGAGTGTAGGGTATAGAGTGTAGGGTATAGAGTGTAGGATATAGAGTGTATAGTATAGAGTGTAGGTTATAGAGTGTAGAGTGTAGGGTATAGAGTGTAGGGTATAGAGTGTATTGTAAAGAGTGTAAGGTATAGATTGTAAGGTATAGAGTGTATAGCGTAGAGTATAGAGTGTAGGGTATAGAGTGTATGGTGTAGAGTGTAGGGTATAGAGTGTATAGTGTAGGGTATAGAGTGTAGGGTATAGAGTGTAGAGTGTGGGGTATAGAGTGTATGGTATAGAGTGTATGGTGTAGAGTGTATGGTATAGAGTGTAGGGTATAGAGTGTATGGAATAGAGTGTAGGGTATAGAGTGTAGATTGTAGGGTATAGAGTGTAGGGTGTAGAGTGTAGGGTATAGAGTGTAGGGTATAGATTGTAGGGTATAGAGTGTAGAGTGTAGGGTATAGAGTGTAGGGTATAGAGTGTATGGTATAGAGTGTAGGGAATAGAGTGTAGAGTGTATGGTATAGAGTGTAGGGTATAGAGTGTAGAGTGTAGGGTATAGAGTGTAGGGTATAGAGTGTAGGGTATAGAGTGTAGGGTGTAGAGTGTAGGGTATAGAGTGTAGGGTATAGAGTGTAGGGTATAGAGTGTAGAGTGTAGGGATTAGAGTGCAGGGTATAGAGTGTAGAGTATAGAGTGTAGAATGCACGGTATAGAGTGTAGGGTATAGAGTATAGAGTGTAGGGTATAGAGTGTAAAGTGTAGAGTGTAGGGTATAGAGTGTAGAGTGTAGGGTATAGAGTGTAGGGTATAGAGTGTATGGAATAGAGTGTAGGGTATAGAGTGTAGAGTTTAGGGTATAGAGTGTAGGGTATAGAGCGTAGGGTGTAGGGTATAGAGTGTAGGGTATAGAGTGTAGGGTATAGAGTGTAGAGTGTAGGGTATAGAGTGTATGGTATAGAGTGTAGGGTGTAGAGTGTAGGGTATAGAGTGTAGAGTGTAGGGTATAGAGTGTAGAGTGTAGGGTATAGAGTGTAGGGTGTAGAGTGTAGAGTGTAGGGTATAGAAAGTAGGGTATAGAGTGTAAAGTGTATGGTATAGAGTGTAGGGGATAGAGTGTATGGTATAGAGTGTATGGTATAGAGTGTAGGGTAGAGAATGTAGGGTATAGAGTGTAGAGTGTAGGGTATATAGTGTAGGGTGTAGAGTGTAGGGTATAGAGTGTAGAGTGTATGGTATAGAGTGTAGGGGATAGAGTGTATGGTATAGAGTGTATGGTATAGAGTGTATGGTATAGATTGTAGGGTATAGAGTGTAGGGTATCGAGTGTAGAGTGTAGGGTGTAGAGTGTAGGGTATAGAGTGTAGGGTATAGAGTGTAGGGTATAGAGTGTAGAGTGTTGAGTGTTGGGTATAGAGTGTAGGGTATAGGGTGTAGGGTATAGAGTGTAGGGTGTAGAGTGTAGGGTATAGAGTGTAGGGTATAGAGTGTAGGGTATAGAGTGTAGGGTATAGCGTGTAGGGTATAGAGTGAAGGGTATAGAGTGTAGGGTATAGAGTGTAGGGTATAAAGTGTAGAGTGTAGGGTGTAGAGTGTAGAGTGTAGGGTATAGAGTGGAGGGTATAGAGTGTAGGGTATAGAGTGTATGGTATAGAGTGTAGGGTGTATGGTATAGAGTGCAGGGGATAGAGTGTAGAGTGTGAGGTATAGAGTGTAGGGTATAGAGTGTATGGTATAGAGTGTATGGTATAGATTGTAATGTATAGAGTGTAGGGTATAGAGTGTAGAGTGTAGGGTATAGAGTGTAGAGTGTAGGGTATAGAGTGTAGGGTATAGAGGGTATGATATAGAGTGTATGGTATAGAGTGTATGGTATAGAGTGTACGGTATAGAGTGTAGGGTATAGAGTGTAGAGTGTAGGGTATAGCGTGTAGGGTATAGAGTGTAGGGTATAGAGTGTAGGGTATAGAGTGTAGGGTGTAGAGTTTAGGGTATAGAGTGTAGCGTGTAGGGTATAGAGTGTATGGTATAGAGTGTAGAGTGTAGGGTATAGAGTGTATGGTATAGAGTGTAGGGTGTAGAATGTATGTTATAGAGTGTAGGGTATAGAGTGTATGGTATGGAGATTAGAGTGTAGGGCATATAGTGTATGGTATAGAGTGTATGGTGTAGAGTGTAGGGTATAGAGTGTAGAGTGTAGGGTATAGAGTGTATGGTATAGAGTGTAGGGTATAGAGTGTAGAGTGTAGGGTATAGAGTGTAGGGTATAGAGTGTAGGATATAGCGTGTAGGGTATAGAGTGTAGGGTATAGATTGTAGGGTATAGAGTGTAGGGTATAAAGTGTAGAGTGTAGGGTATAGAGTGAATGGTATAGAGTGTAGAGTGTATGGTATAGAGTGTATGGTATAGAGTGTAGGGTGTAGAATGTATGTTATAGAGTGTAGGGTATAGAGTGTATGGTATGGAGATTAGAGTGTAGGGCATAGAGTGTAGGGTATAGAGTGTATGGTATAGAGTGTAGGGTATAGAGTGTAGAGTGTAGGGTATAGAGTGTAGGGTATAGAGTGTAGGATATAGAGTGTATGGTATAGAGTGTAGGTTATAGAGTGTAGAGTGTAGGGTATAGAGTGTAGGGTATAGAGTGTATTGTAAAGAGTGTAAGGTATAGATTGTAAGGTATAGAGTGTATAGCGTAGAGTATAGAGTGTAGGGTATAGAGTGTAGAGTGTGGGGTATAGAGTGTATGGTATAGAGTGTATGGTGTAGAGTGTATGGTATAGAGTGTAGGGTATAGAGTGTATGGAATAGAGTGTAGGGTATAGAGTGTAGATTGTAGGGTATAGAGTGTAGGGTGTAGAGTGTAGGGTATAGAGTGTAGGGTATAGATTGTAGGGTATAGAGTGTAGAGTGTAGGGTATAGAGTGTAGGGTATAGAGTGTATGGTATAGAGTGTAGAGTGTAGGGTATAGAGTGTATAGTGTAGGGTATAGAGTGTAGGGTATAGAGTGTATGGTATAGAGTGTAGGGAATAGAGTGTAGAGTGTATGGTATAGAGTGTAGGGTATAGAGTGTAGAGTGTAGGGTATAGAGTGTAGGGTATAGAGTGTAGGGTATAGAGTGTAGGGTGTAGAGTGTAGGGTATAGAGTGTAGGGTATAGAGTGTAGGGTATAGAGTGTAGAGTGTAGGGATTAGAGTGCAGGGTATAGAGTGTAGAGTATAGAGTGTAGAATGCACGGTATAGAGTGTAGGGTATAGAGTATAGAGTGTAGGGTATAGAGTGTAAAGTGTAGAGTGTAGGGTATAGAGTGTAGAGTGTAGGGTATAGAGTGTAGGGTATAGAGTGTATGGAATAGAGTGTAGGGTATAGAGTGTAGAGTTTAGGGTATAGAGTGTAGGGTATAGAGCGTAGGGTGTAGGGTATAGAGTGTAGGGTATAGAGTGTAGGGTATAGAGTGTAGAGTGTAGGGTATAGAGTGTAGGGTATAGAGTGTATGGTATAGAGTGTAGAGTGTAGGGTATAGAGTGTATAGTGTAGGGTATAGAGTGTAGGGTATAGAGTGTATGGTATAGAGTGTAGGGAATAGAGTGTAGAGTGTATGGTATAGAGTGTAGGGTATAGAGTGTAGAGTGTAGGGTATAGAGTGTAGGGTATAGAGTGTAGGGTATAGAGTGTAGGGTGTAGAGTGTAGGGTATAGAGTGTAGGGTATAGAGTGTAGGGTATAGAGTGTAGAGTGTAGGGATTAGAGTGCAGGGTATAGAGTGTAGAGTATAGAGTGTAGAATGCACGGTATAGAGTGTAGGGTATAGAGTATAGAGTGTAGGGTATAGAGTGTAAAGTGTAGAGTGTAGGGTATAGAGTGTAGAGTGTAGGGTATAGAGTGTAGGGTATAGAGTGTATGGAATAGAGTGTAGGGTATAGAGTGTAGAGTTTAGGGTATAGAGTGTAGGGTATAGAGCGTAGGGTGTAGGGTATAGAGTGTAGGGTATAGAGTGTAGGGTATAGAGTGTAGAGTGTAGGGTATAGAGTGTATGGTATAGAGTGTAGGGTGTAGAGTGTAGGGTATAGAGTGTAGAGTGTAGGGTATAGAGTGTAGAGTGTAGGGTATAGAGTGTAGGGTGTAGAGTGTAGAGTGTAGGGTATAGAAAGTAGGGTATAGAGTGTAAAGTGTATGGTATAGAGTGTAGGGGATAGAGTGTATGGTATAGAGTGTATGGTATAGAGTGTAGGGTAGAGAATGTAGGGTATAGAGTGTAGAGTGTAGGGTATATAGTGTAGGGTGTAGAGTGTAGGGTATAGAGTGTAGAGTGTATGGTATAGAGTGTAGGGGATAGAGTGTATGGTATAGAGTGTATGGTATAGAGTGTATGGTATAGATTGTAGGGTATAGAGTGTAGGGTATCGAGTGTAGAGTGTAGGGTGTAGAGTGTAGGGTATAGAGTGTAGGGTATAGAGTGTAGGGTATAGAGTGTAGAGTGTTGAGTGTAGGGTATAGAGTGTAGGGTATAGGGTGTAGGGTATAGAGTGTAGGGTGTAGAGTGTAGGGTATAGAGTGTAGGGTATAGAGTGTAGGGTATAGAGTGTAGGGTATAGCGTGTAGGGTATAGAGTGAAGGGTATAGAGTGTAGGGTATAGAGTGTAGGGTATAAAGTGTAGAGTGTAGGGTGTAGAGTGTAGAGTGTAGGGTATAGAGTGGAGGGTATAGAGTGTAGGGTATAGAGTGTAGGGTATAAAGTGTAGAGTGTAGGGTATAGAGTGTAGGGTATAGAGTGTAGAGTGTAGGGTATAGAGTGTAGGGTATAGAGTGTAGGGTATAGAGTGTATGGTATAGAGTGTAGGGTATAGAGTGTAGGGTATAAAGTGTAGAGTGTAGGGTATAGAGTGTAGGGTATAGAGTGTAGGGTATAGAGTGTAGGGTATAGAGTGTAGAGTGTAGGGAATAGAGTGTAGGGTATAGAGTGTAGGGTATAGAGTGTAGGGTATAAAGTGTAGAGTGTAGGGTATAGAGTGTAGGGTATAGAGTGTAGGGTATAGAGTGAAGAGTGTAGGGTATAGAGTGTAGGGTATAGAGTGTATGGTATAGAGTGTAGGGTATAGAGTGTAGAGTGTAGGGTATAGAGTGTAGGGTATACTGTGTAGAGTGTAGGGTATAGAGTGTAAGGTATAGAGGGTAGTGCATAGAGTGTATGGTGTAGAGTGTAGGGTATAGAGTGTAGGGCATAGAGTGTAGGGTATAGAGTGTATGGTATAGAGTTTAGGGTATAGAGTGTAGGGTATAGAGTGTAAGCTATAAAGTGTAGGGTGTAGCGTGTAGGGTATGGAGTGTAGGGTATAGAGTGTAGGGTATAGAGTGTAGGGTATAGAGTGTAGAGTGTAGGGTATAGAGTGTAGGGTATAGAGTGTAGAGTGTAGGGTATAGAGTGTAGGGTTTAGAGAGTAGTGTATAGAGTGTAGAGTGTAGGGTATAGAGTGTAGAGTGTAGGGTATAGAGTGTAGGGTATAGAGTGTAGAGTGTAGGGTATAGAGTGTAGGGTTTAGAGAGTTGGGTATAGAGTGTAGAGTGTAGGGTATAGAGTATAGAGTGTAGGGTATAGAGTGTAGGGTATAGAGTGTAGAGTGTAGGGTATAGAGTGTAGGGTATAGAGTGTAGAGTGTAGGGTTTAGAGTGTAGTGTATAGATTGTAGGGTATAGAGTGTAGATTGTAGGGTATAGAGTGTAGGGTATAGAGTGTATGGTATAGAGTGTAGAGAGTAGGGTATAGAGTGTATAGTGTAGGGTATAGAGTGTAGGGTATAGAGTGTATGGTATAGAGTGTAGGGTATAGAGTGTAGGGTATATTGTGTAGGGTATAGAGTGTATGGTATAGAGTGTATGGTATAGATTGTAGGGTATAGAGTGTAGGGTATAGAGTGTAGAGTGTAGGGTATAGAGTGTAGAGTGTAGGGTATAGAGTGTAGGGTATAGAGTGTAGAGTGTAGGGTATAGAGTGTAGGGTATAGAGTGTAGACTGTATGGTATAGAGTGCAGGGGATAGAGTGTAGAGTGTGAGGTATAGAGTGTAGGGTATAGAGTGTATGGTATAGCGTGTATGGTATAGATTGTAGGGTATAGAGTGTAGGGTATAGAGTGTAGAGTGTAGGGTATAGAGTGTAGAGTGTAGGGTATAGAGTGTAGGGTATAGAGTGTAGGGTATAGATTGTAGGGTATAGAGTGTAGGGTATAGAGTGTAGAGTGTAGGGTATAGAGTGTAGAGTGTAGGGTATAGAGTGTAGGGTATAGAGTGTAGAGTGTAGGGTATAGAGTGTAGGGTATAGAGTGTAGAGTGTATGGTATAGAGTGCAGGGGATATAGTGTAGAGTGTGAGGTATAGAGTGTAGGGTACAGAGTGTATGGTATAGAGTGTAGGGTATAGAGTGTATGGTACAGAGTGTAGCGTATAGAGTGTAGAGTGTAGGGTATAGAGTGTAGGTTGTAGAGTGTATGGTATAGAGTGTATGGTATAGATTGTAGGGTATAGAGTGTAGGGTATAGAGTGTAGAGTGTAGGGTATAGAGTGTAGAGTGTAGGGTATAGAGTGTAGAGTGTAGGGTATAGAGTGTAGGGTATAGAGTGTAGAGGGTAGGATATAGAGTGTAGGGTATAGAGTGTAGAGTGTGTGTTATAGAGTGCAGGGGATAGAGTGTAGAGTGTGAGGTATAGAGTGTAGGGTATAGAGTGTATGGTATAGAGTGTATGGTATAGATTGTAGGGTATAGAGTGTAGGGTATAGAGTGTAGAGTGTAGGGTATAGAGTGTAGAGTGTAGGGTATAGAGTGTATGGTATAGAGTGTATGGTATAGATTGTAGGGTATAGAGTGTAGGGTATAGAGTGTAGAGTGTAGAGTATAGAGTGTAGAGTGTAGGGTATAGAGTGTAGGGTATAGAGTGTAGAGTGTAGGGTACAGAGTGTAGAGTATAGAGTGTAGAGTGTATGGTATAGAGTGCAGGGGATAGAGTGTAGAGTGTAGGGTATAGAGTGTAGGGTATAGAGTGTAGAGTGTAGGGTATAGAGTGTAGGGTTTAGAGAGTAGGGTATAGAGTGTAGAGTGTAGGGTATAGAGTGTAGAGTGTAGGGTATAGAGTGTAGGGTGTAGAGTGTAGAGTGTAGGGTATAGAAAGTAGGGTATAGAGTGTAAAGTGTATGGTATAGAGTGTAGGGGATAGAGTGTATGGTATAGAGTGTATGGTATAGAGTGTAGGGTAGAGAATGTAGGGTATAGAGTGTAGAGTGTAGGGTATATAGTGTAGGGTGTAGAGTGTAGGGTATAGAGTGTAGAGTGTATGGTATAGAGTGTAGGGGATAGAGTGTATGGTATAGAGTGTATGGTATAGAGTGTATGGTATAGATTGTAGGGTATAGAGTGTAGGGTATCGAGTGTAGAGTGTAGGGTGTAGAGTGTAGGGTATAGAGTGTAGGGTATAGAGTGTAGGGTATAGAGTGTAGAGTGTTGAGTGTAGGGTATAGAGTGTAGGGTATAGGGTGTAGGGTATAGAGTGTAGGGTGTAGAGTGTAGGGTATAGAGTGTAGGGTATAGAGTGTAGGGTATAGAGTGTAGGGTATAGCGTGTAGGGTATAGAGTGAAGGGTATAGAGTGTAGGGTATAGAGTGTAGGGTATAAAGTGTAGAGTGTAGGGTGTAGAGTGTAGAGTGTAGGGTATAGAGTGGAGGGTATAGAGTGTAGGGTATAGAGTGTAGGGTATAAAGTGTAGAGTGTAGGGTATAGAGTGTAGGGTATAGAGTGTAGAGTGTAGGGTATAGAGTGTAGGGTATAGAGTGTAGGGTATAGAGTGTATGGTATAGAGTGTAGGGTATAGAGTGTAGGGTATAAAGTGTAGAGTGTAGGGTATAGAGTGTAGGGTATAGAGTGTAGGGTATAGAGTGTAGGGTATAGAGTGTAGAGTGTAGGGTATAGAGTGTAGGGTATAGAGTGTAGGGTATAGAGTGTAGGGTATAAAGTGTAGAGTGTAGGGTATAGAGTGTAGGGTATAGAGTGAAGGGTATAGAGTGTAGAGTGTAGGGTATAGAGTGTAGGGTATAGAGTGTATGGTATAGAGTGTAGGGTATAGAGTGTAGGGTATAGAGTGTAGGGTATACTGTGTAGAGTGTAGGGTATAGAGTGTAAGGTATAGAGGGTAGTGCATAGAGTGTATGGTGTAGAGTGTAGGGTATAGAGTGTAGGGTATAGAGTGTAGGGTATAGAGTGTATGGTATAGAGTTTAGGGTATAGAGTGTAGGGTATAGAGTGTAAGCTATAAAGTGTAGGGTGTAGCGTGTAGGGTATGGAGTGTAGGGTATAGAGTGTAGGGTATAGAGTGTAGGGTATAGAGTGTAGAGTGTAGGGTATAGAGTGTAGGGTATAGAGTGTAGAGTGTAGGGTATAGAGTGTAGGGTTTAGAGAGTAGGGTATAGAGTGTAGAGTGTAGGGTATAGAGTGTAGAGTGTAGGGTATAGAGTGTAGGGTATAGAGTGTAGAGTGTAGGGTATAGAGTGTAGGGTTTAGAGAGTTGGGTATAGAGTGTAGAGTGTAGGGTATAGAGTATAGAGTGTAGGGTATAGAGTGTAGGGTATAGAGTGTAGAGTGTAGGGTATAGAGTGTAGGGTATAGAGTGTAGAGTGTAGGGTTTAGAGTGTAGTGTATAGATTGTAGGGTATAGAGTGTAGATTGTAGGGTATAGAGTGTAGGGTATAGAGTGTATGGTATAGAGTGTAGAGAGTAGGGTATAGAGTGTATAGTGTAGGGTATAGAGTGTAGGGTATAGAGTGTATGGTATAGAGTGTAGGGAATAGAGTGTAGGCTATAGAGTGTATGATATAGAGTGTAGGGTATAGAGAGTATGGTATAGAGTGTAGGGTATAGAGTGTAGGGTATATTGTGTAGGGTATAGAGTGTATGGTATAGAGTGTATGGTATAGATTGTAGGGTATAGAGTGTAGGGTATAGAGTGTAGAGTGTAGGGTATAGAGTGTAGAGTGTAGGGTATAGAGTGTAGGGTATAGAGTGTAGAGTGTAGGGTATAGAGTGTAGGGTATAGAGTGTAGACTGTATGGTATAGAGTGCAGGGGATAGAGTGTAGAGTGTGAGGTATAGAGTGTAGGGTATAGAGTGTATGGTATAGCGTGTATGGTATAGATTGTAGGGTATAGAGTGTAGGGTATAGAGTGTAGAGTATAGGGTATAGAGTGTAGAGTGTAGGGTATAGAGTGTAGGGTATAGAGTGTAGGGTATAGATTGTAGGGTATAGAGTGTAGGGTATAGAGTGTAGAGTGTAGGGTATAGAGTGTACAGTGTAGGGTATAGAGTGTAGGGTATAGAGTGTAGAGTGTAGGGTATAGAGTGTAGGGTATAGAGTGTAGAGTGTATGGTATAGAGTGCAGGGGATATAGTGTAGAGTGTGAGGTATAGAGTGTAGGGTGCAGAGTGTATGGTATAGAGTGTAGGGTATAGAGTGTATGGTACAGAGTGTAGCGTATAGAGTGTAGAGTGTAGGGTATAGAGTGTAGGTTGTAGAGTGTATGGTATAGAGTGTATGGTATAGATTGTAGGGTATAGAGTGTAGGGTATAGAGTGTAGAGTGTAGGGTATAGAGTGTAGAGTGTAGGGTATAGAGTGTAGAGTGTAGGGTATAGAGTGTAGGGTATAGAGTGTAGAGTGTAGGATATAGAGTGTAGGGTATAGAGTGTAGAGTGTGTGTTATAGAGTGCAGGGGATAGAGTGTAGATTGTGAGGTATAGAGTGTAGGGTATAGAGTGTATGGTATAGAGTGTATGGTATAGATTGTAGGGTATAGAGTGTAGGGTATAGAGTGTAGAGTGTAGGGTATAGAGTGTAGAGTGTAGGGTATAGAGTGTATGGTATAGAGTGTATGGTATAGATTGTAGGGTATAGAGTGTAGGGTATAGAGTGTAGAGTGTAGAGTATAGAGTGTAGAGTGTAGGGTATAGAGTGTAGGGTATAGAGTGTAGAGTGTAGGGTATAGAGTGTAGAGTATAGAGTGTAGAGTGTATGGTATAGAGTGCAGGGGTTAGAGTGTAGAGTGTAGGGTATAGAGTGTAGGGTATAGAGTGTAGAGTGTAGGGTATAAAGAGTAGGGTTTAGAGAGTAGGGTATAGAGTGTAGAGTGTAGGGTATAGAGTGTAGAGTGTAGGGTATAGAGTGTAGGGTATAGAGTGTAGGGTATAGAGTGTAGAGTGTAGGGTATAGAGTGTAGGGTATAGAGTGTATGGTATAGAGTTTAGGGTATAGAGTGTAGGGTATAGAGTGTAAGCTATAAAGTGTAAGGTGTAGCGTGTAGGGTATGGAGTGTAGGGTATAGAGTGTAGGGTATAGAGTGTAGGGTATAGAGTGTAGAGTGTAGGGTATAGAGTGTAGGGTATAGAGTGTAGAGTGTAGGGTATAGAGTGTAGGCTTTAGAGAGTAGGGTATAGAGTGTAGAGTGTAGGGTATAGAGTGTAGAGTGTAGGGTATAGAGTGTAGGGTATAGAGTGTAGAGTGTAGGGTATAGAGTGTAGGGTTTAGAGAGTTGGGTATAGAGTGTAGAGTGTAGGGTATAGAGTATAGAGTGTAGGGTATAGAGTGTAGGGTATAGAGTGTAGAGTGTAGGGTATAGAGTGTAGGGTATAGAGTGTAGAGTGTAGGGTTTAGAGTGTAGTGTATAGATTGTAGGGTATAGAGTGTAGATTGTAGGGTATAGAGTGTAGGGTATAGAGTGTATGGTATAGAGTGTAGAGAGTAGGGTATAGAGTGTATAGTGTAGGGTATAGAGTGTAGGGTATAGAGTGTATGGTATAGAGTGTAGGGAATAGAGTGTAGGCTATAGAGTGTATGATATAGAGTGTAGGGTATAGAGAGTATGGTATAGAGTGTAGGGTATAGAGTGTAGGGTATATTGTGTAGGGTATAGAGTGTATGGTATAGAGTGTATGGTATAGATTGTAGGGTATAGAGTGTAGGGTATAGAGTGTAGAGTGTAGGGTATAGAGTGTAGAGTGTAGGGTATAGAGTGTAGGGTATAGAGTGTAGAGTGTAGGGTATAGAGTGTAGGGTATAGAGTGTAGACTGTATGGTATAGAGTGCAGGGGATAGAGTGTAGAGTGTGAGGTATAGAGTGTAGGGTATAGAGTGTATGGTATAGCGTGTATGGTATAGATTGTAGGGTATAGAGTGTAGGGTATAGAGTGTAGAGTGTAGGGTATAGAGTGTAGAGTGTAGGGTATAGAGTGTAGGGTATAGAGTGTAGGGTATAGATTGTAGGGTATAGAGTGTAGGGTATAGAGTGTAGAGTGTAGGGTATAGAGTGTAGAGTGTAGGGTATAGAGTGTAGAGTGTAGGGTATAGAGTGTAGGGTATAGAGTGTAGAGTGTATGGTATAGAGTGCAGGGGATATAGTGTAGAGTGTGAGGTATAGAGTGTAGGGTACAGAGTGTATGGTATAGAGTGTAGGGTATAGAGTGTATGGTACAGAGTGTAGCGTATAGAGTGTAGAGTGTAGGGTATAGAGTGTAGGTTGTAGAGTGTATGGTATAGAGTGTATGGTATAGATTGTAGGGTATAGAGTGTAGGGTATAGAGTGTAGAGTGTAGGGTATAGAGTGTAGAGTGTAGGGTATAGAGTGTAGAGTGTAGGGTATAGAGTGTAGGGTATAGAGTGTAGAGTGTAGGATATAGAGTGTAGGGTATAGAGTGTAGAGTGTGTGTTATAGAGTGCAGGGGATAGAGTGTAGAGTGTGAGGTATAGAGTGTAGGGTATAGAGTGTATGGTATAGAGTGTATGGTATAGATTGTAGGGTATAGAGTGTAGGGTATAGAGTGTAGAGTGTAGGGTATAGAGTGTAGAGTGTAGGTTATAGAGTGTATGGTATAGAGTGTATGGTATAGATTGTAGGGTATAGAGTGTAGGGTATAGAGTGTAGAGTGTAGAGTATAGAGTGTAGAGTGTAGGGTATAGAGTGTAGGGTATAGAGTGTAGAGTGTAGGGTATAGAGTGTAGAGTATAGAGTGTAGAGTGTATGGTATAGAGTGCAGGGGATAGAGTGTAGAGTGTAGGGTATAGAGTGTAGGGTATAGAGTGCAGAGTGTAGGGTATAGAGTGTAGGGTTTAGAGAGTAGGGTATAGAGTGTAGAGTGTAGGGTATAGAGTGTAGAGTGTAGGGTATAGAGTGTAGGGTATAGAGTGTAGGGTATAGAGTGTAGAGAGTAGGGTATAGAGTGTAGGGTATAGAGTCTATGGTATAGAGTGTATGGTATAGATTGTAGGGTATAGAGTGTAGGGTATAGAGTGTAGAGTGTAGGGTATAGAGTGTAGGGTATAGAGTGTAGAGTGTAGGGTATAGAGTGTAGGGTATAGAGTGTAGAGTGTATGGTATAGAGTGCAGGGGATATAGTGTAGAGTGTGAGTTATAGAGTGTAGGGTACAGAGTGTATGGTATAGAGTGTAGGGTATAGAGTGTAGGGTACAGAGTGTAGTGTATAGAGTGTAGAGTGTAGGGTATAGAGTGTAGGTTGTAGAGTGTATGGTATAGAGTGTATGGTATAGATTGTAGGGTATAGAGTGTAGGGTATAGAGTGTAGAGTGTAGGGTATAGAGTGTAGAGTGTAGGGTATAGAGTGTAGGGTATAGAGTGTAGAGTGTAGGATATAGAGTGTAGGGTATAGAGTGTAGAGTGTGTGTTATAGAGTGCAGGGGATAGAGTGTAGAGTGTGAGGTATAGAGTGTAGGGTATAGAGTGTATGGTATAGAGTGTATGGTATAGATTGTAGGGCATAGAGTGTAGGGTGTAGAGTGTAGAGTGTAGGGTATAGAGTGTAGAGTGTAGGGTATAGAGTGTATGGTATAGAGTGTATGGTATAGATTGTAGGGTATAGAGTGTAGGGTATAGAGTGTAGAGTGTAGGGTATCGAGTGTAGAGTGTAGGGTATAGAGTGTAGGGTATAGAGTGTAGAGTGTAGGGTATAGAGTGTAGAGTATAGAGTGTAGAGTGTATGGTATAGAGTGCAGGGGATAGAGTGTAGAGTGTAGGGTATAGAGTGTAGGGTATAGAGTGTAGAGTGTAGGGTATAGAGTGTAGGGTTTAGAGAGTAGGGTTTAGAGTGTAGAGTGTAGGGTATAGAGTGTAGAGTGTAGGGTATAGAGTGTAGGGTATAGAGTGTAGAGTGTAGGGTATAGAGTGTAGTGTTTAGAGAGTTGGGTATAGAGTGTAGAGTGTAGGGTATAGAGTATAGAGTGTAGGGTATAGAGTGTAGGGTATAGAGTGTAGAGTGTAGGGTATAAAGTGTAGAGAGTAGGGTGTAGAGTATAGGGTATAGAGTGTAGGTTATAGAGTGTAGGGTATAGATTGTAGATTGTAGGATGTAGATTGTAGGTTATAGAGTGTAGGGTATAAAGTGTAGAGAGTAGGGTATAGAGTGTAGAGTATAGAGTGTGGGTTATAGAGTGTAGGGTATAGAGTGTAGGGTATAGAGTGTAGGGTATAGAGTGTAAGGTATTGAGTGTACGGTATAAAGTGTATGTTATAGAGTGTAGGGTATAGAGTGTAGAGTGTAGGGTATAGAGTGTAGGGTATAGAGTTTAGGGTATAGAGTGTATGGTATAGAGTGTAGGGTATAGAGTGTAGAGTGTAGGGTATAGAGTGTAGGGTTTAGAGTGTAGGGTATAGAGTGTAGGGTATAGATTGTAGGGTATAGAGTGTAGAGTGTAGGGTATAGAGTGTAGGGTATAGAGTGTATGGTATAGAGTGTAGGGTATAGAGTGTAGAGTGTAGGGAATAGAGTGTAGGGTATACTGTGTAGAGTGTAGGGTATAGAGTGTAAGGTATAGAGGGTAGTGCATAGAGTGTATGGTGTAGAGTGTAGGGTATAGAGTGTAGGGTATAGAGTGTATGGTATAGAGTTTAGGGTATAGAGTGTAGGGTATAGAGTGTAAGCTATAAAGTGTAGGGTGTAGCGTGTAGGGTATGGAGTGTAGGGTATAGAGTGTAGGGTATAGAGTGTAGGGTATAGAGTGTAGAGTGTAGGGTATAGAGTGTAGGGTATAGAGTGTAGAGTGTAGGGTATAGAGTGTAGGGTTTAGAGAGTAGGGTATAGAGTGTAGAGTGTAGGGTATAGAGTGTAGAGTGTAGGGTATAGAGTGTAGGGTATAGAGTGTAGAGTGTAGGGTTTAGAGAGTTGGGTATAGAGTGTAGAGTTTAGGGTATAGAGTATAGAGTGTAGGGTATAGAGTGTAGGGTATAGAGTGTAGAGTGTAGGGTATAGAGTGTAGGGTATAGAGTGTAGAGTGTAGGGTTTAGAGTGTAGTGTATAGATTGTAGGGTATAGAGTGTAGATTGTAGGGTATAGAGTGTAGGGTATAGAGTGTATGGTATAGAGTGTAGAGAGTAGGGTATAGAGTGTATAGTGTAGGGTATAGAGTGTAGGGTATAGAGTGTATGGTATAGAGTGTAGGGAATAGAGTGTAGGCTATAGAGTGTATGATATAGAGTGTAGGGTATAGAGAGTATGGTATAGAGTGTAGGGTATAGAGTGTAGGGTATATTGTGTAGGGTATAGAGTGTATGGTATAGAGTGTATGGTATAGATTGTAGGGTATAGAGTGTAGGGTATAGAGTGTAGAGTGTAGGGTATAGAGTGTAGAGTGTAGGGTATAGAGTGTAGGGTATAGAGTGTAGAGTGTAGGGTATAGATTGTAGGGTATAGAGTGTAGACTGTATGGTATAGAGTGCAGGGGATAGAGTGTAGAGTGTGAGGTATAGAGTGTAGGGTATAGAGTGTATGGTATAGCGTGTATGGTATAGATTGTAGGGTATATAGTGTAGGGTATAGAATGTAGAGTGTAGGGTATAGAGTGTAGAGTGTAGGGTATAGAGTGTAGGGTATAGAGTGTAGGGTATAGATTGTAGGGTATAGAGTGTAGGGTATAGAGTGTAGAGTGTAGGGTATAAAGTGTAGAGTGTAGGGTATAGAGTGTAGGGTATAGAGTGTAGAGTGTAGGGTATAGAGTGTAGGGTATAGAGTGTAGAGTGTATGGTATAGAGTGCAGGGGATATAGTGTAGAGTGTGAGGTATAGAGTGTAGGGTACAGAGTGTATGGTATAGAGTGTAGGGTATAGAGTGTATGGTACAGAGTGTAGCGTATAGAGTGTAGAGTGTAGGGTATAGAGTGTAGGTTGTAGGGTATAGAGTGTAGGGTATAGAGTGTATGGTATAGAGTGTAGAGAGTAGGGTATAGAGTGTATAGTGTAGGGTATAGAGTGTAGGGTATAGAGTGTATGGTATAGAGTGTAGGGAATAGAGTGTAGGCTATAGAGTGCAGGGGATATAGTGTAGAGTGTGAGGTATAGAGTGTAGGGTACAGAGTGTATGGTATAGAGTGTAGGGTATAGAGTGTATGGTACAGAGTGTAGCGTATAGTGTATAGATTGTAGGGTATAGAGTGTAGATTGTAGGGTATAGAGTGTAGGGTATAGAGTGTATGGTATAGAGTGTAGAGAGTAGGGTATAGAGTGTATAGTGTAGGGTATAGAGTGTAGGGTATAGAGTGTATGGTATAGAGTGTAGGGAATAGAGTGTAGGCTATAGAGTGTATGATATAGAGTGTAGGGTATAGAGAGTATGGTATAGAGTGTAGGGTATAGAGTGTAGGGTATATTGTGTAGGGTATAGAGTGTATGGTATAGAGTGTATGGTATAGATTGTAGGGTATAGAGTGTAGGGTATAGAGTGTAGAGTGTAGGGTAAAGAGTGTAGAGTGTAGGGTATAGAGTGTAGGGTATAGAGTGTAGAGTGTAGGGTATAGAGTGTAGGGTATAGAGTGTAGACTGTATGGTATAGAGTGCAGGGGATAGAGTGTAGAGTGTGAGGTATAGAGTGTAGGGTATAGAGTGTATGGTATAGCGTGTATGGTATAGATTGTAGGGTATAGAGTGTAGGGTATAGAGTGTAGAGTATAGGGTATAGAGTGTAGAGTGTAGGGTATAGAGTGTAGGGTATAGAGTGTAGGGTATAGATTGTAGGGTATAGAGTGTAGGGTATAGAGTGTAGAGTGTAGGGTATAGAGTGTACAGTGTAGGGTATAGAGTGTAGGGTATAGAGTGTAGAGTGTAGGGTATAGAGTGTAGGGTATAGAGTGTAGAGTGTATGGTATAGAGTGCAGGGGATATAGTGTAGAGTGTGAGGTATAGAGTGTAGGGTATAGAGTGTATGGTATAGAGTGTAGGGTATAGAGTGTATGGTACAGAGTGTAGCGTATAGAGTGTAGAGTGTAGGGTATAGAGTGTAGGTTGTAGAGTGTATGGTATAGAGTGTATGGTATAGATTGTAGGGTATAGAGTGTAGGGTATAGAGTGTAGAGTGTAGGGTATAGAGTGTAGAGTGTAGGGTATAGAGTGTAGAGTGTAGGGTATAGAGTGTAGGGTATAGAGTGTAGAGTGTAGGATATAGAGTGTAGGGTATAGAGTGTAGAGTGTGTGTTATAGAGTGCAGGGGATAGAGTGTAGATTGTGAGGTATAGAGTGTAGGGTATAGAGTGTATGGTATAGAGTGTATGGTATAGATTGTAGGGTATAGAGTGTAGGGTATAGAGTGTAGAGTGTAGGGTATAGAGTGTAGAGTGTAGGGTATAGAGTGTATGGTATAGAGTGTATGGTATAGATTGTAGGGTATAGAGTGTAGGGTATAGAGTGTAGAGTGTAGAGTATAGAGTGTAGAGTGTAGGGTATAGAGTGTAGGGTATAGAGTGTAGAGTGTAGGGTATAGAGTGTAGAGTATAGAGTGTAGAGTGTATGGTATAGAGTGCAGGGGTTAGAGTGTAGAGTGTAGGGTATAGAGTGTAGGGTATAGAGTGTAGAGTGTAGGGTATAAAGAGTAGGGTTTAGAGAGTAGGGTATAGAGTGTAGAGTGTAGGGTATAGAGTGTAGAGTGTAGGGTATAGAGTGTAGGGTATAGAGTGTAGGGTATAGAGTGTAGAGTGTAGGGTATAGAGTGTAGGGTATAGAGTGTATGGTATAGAGTTTAGGGTATAGAGTGTAGGGTATAGAGTGTAAGCTATAAAGTGTAAGGTGTAGCGTGTAGGGTATGGAGTGTAGGGTATAGAGTGTAGGGTATAGAGTGTAGGGTATAGAGTGTAGAGTGTAGGGTATAGAGTGTAGGGTATAGAGTGTAGAGTGTAGGGTATAGAGTGTAGGCTTTAGAGAGTAGGGTATAGAGTGTAGAGTGTAGGGTATAGAGTGTAGAGTGTAGGGTATAGAGTGTAGGGTATAGAGTGTAGAGTGTAGGGTATAGAGTGTAGGGTTTAGAGAGTTGGGTATAGAGTGTAGAGTGTAGGGTATAGAGTATAGAGTGTAGGGTATAGAGTGTAGGGTATAGAGTGTAGAGTGTAGGGTATAGAGTGTAGGGTATAGAGTGTAGAGTGTAGGGTTTAGAGTGTAGTGTATAGATTGTAGGGTATAGAGTGTAGATTGTAGGGTATAGAGTGTAGGGTATAGAGTGTATGGTATAGAGTGTAGAGAGTAGGGTATAGAGTGTATAGTGTAGGGTATAGAGTGTAGGGTATAGAGTGTATGGTATAGAGTGTAGGGAATAGAGTGTAGGCTATAGAGTGTATGATATAGAGTGTAGGGTATAGAGAGTATGGTATAGAGTGTAGGGTATAGAGTGTAGGGTATATTGTGTAGGGTATAGAGTGTATGGTATAGAGTGTATGGTATAGATTGTAGGGTATAGAGTGTAGGGTATAGAGTGTAGAGTGTAGGGTATAGAGTGTAGAGTGTAGGGTATAGAGTGTAGGGTATAGAGTGTAGAGTGTAGGGTATAGAGTGTAGGGTATAGAGTGTAGACTGTATGGTATAGAGTGCAGGGGATAGAGTGTAGAGTGTGAGGTATAGAGTGTAGGGTATAGAGTGTATGGTATAGCGTGTATGGTATAGATTGTAGGGTATAGAGTGTAGGGTATAGAGTGTAGAGTGTAGGGTATAGAGTGTAGAGTGTAGGGTATAGAGTGTAGGGTATAGAGTGTAGGGTATAGATTGTAGGGTATAGAGTGTAGGGTATAGAGTGTAGAGTGTAGGGTATAGAGTGTAGAGTGTAGGGTATAGAGTGTAGAGTGTAGGGTATAGAGTGTAGGGTATAGAGTGTAGAGTGTATGGTATAGAGTGCAGGGGATATAGTGTAGAGTGTGAGGTATAGAGTGTAGGGTACAGAGTGTATGGTATAGAGTGTAGGGTATAGAGTGTATGGTACAGAGTGTAGCGTATAGAGTGTAGAGTGTAGGGTATAGAGTGTAGGTTGTAGAGTGTATGGTATAGAGTGTATGGTATAGATTGTAGGGTATAGAGTGTAGGGTATAGAGTGTAGAGTGTAGGGTATAGAGTGTAGAGTGTAGGGTATAGAGTGTAGAGTGTAGGGTAAAGAGTGTAGGGTATAGAGTGTAGAGTGTAGGATATAGAGTGTAGGGTATAGAGTGTAGAGTGTGTGTTATAGAGTGCAGGGGATAGAGTGTAGAGTGTGAGGTATAGAGTGTAGGGTATAGAGTGTATGGTATAGAGTGTATGGTATAGATTGTAGGGTATAGAGTGTAGGGTATAGAGTGTAGAGTGTAGGGTATAGAGTGTAGAGTGTAGGTTATAGAGTGTATGGTATAGAGTGTATGGTATAGATTGTAGGGTATAGAGTGTAGGGTATAGAGTGTAGAGTGTAGAGTATAGAGTGTAGAGTGTAGGGTATAGAGTGTAGGGTATAGAGTGTAGAGTGTAGGGTATAGAGTGTAGAGTATAGAGTGTAGAGTGTATGGTATAGAGTGCAGGGGATAGAGTGTAGAGTGTAGGGTATAGAGTGTAGGGTATAGAGTGCAGAGTGTAGGGTATAGAGTGTAGGGTTTAGAGAGTAGGGTATAGAGTGTAGAGTGTAGGGTATAGAGTGTAGAGTGTAGGGTATAGAGTGTAGGGTATAGAGTGTAGGGTATAGAGTGTAGAGAGTAGGGTATAGAGTGTAGGGTATAGAGTCTATGGTATAGAGTGTATGGTATAGATTGTAGGGTATAGAGTGTAGGGTATAGAGTGTAGAGTGTAGGGTATAGAGTGTAGGGTATAGAGTGTAGAGTGTAGGGTATAGAGTGTAGGGTATAGAGTGTAGAGTGTATGGTATAGAGTGCAGGGGATATAGTGTAGAGTGTGAGTTATAGAGTGTAGGGTACAGAGTGTATGGTATAGAGTGTAGGGTATAGAGTGTAGGGTACAGAGTGTAGTGTATAGAGTGTAGAGTGTAGGGTATAGAGTGTAGGTTGTAGAGTGTATGGTATAGAGTGTATGGTATAGATTGTAGGGTATAGAGTGTAGGGTATAGAGTGTAGAGTGTAGGGTATAGAGTGTAGAGTGTAGGGTATAGAGTGTAGGGTATAGAGTGTAGAGTGTAGGATATAGAGTGTAGGGTATAGAGTGTAGAGTGTGTGTTATAGAGTGCAGGGGATAGAGTGTAGAGTGTGAGGTATAGAGTGTAGGGTATAGAGTGTATGGTATAGAGTGTATGGTATAGATTGTAGGGCATAGAGTGTAGGGTGTAGAGTGTAGAGTGTAGGGTATAGAGTGTAGAGTGTAGGGTATAGAGTGTATGGTATAGAGTGTATGGTATAGATTGTAGGGTATAGAGTGTAGGGTATAGAGTGTAGAGTGTAGGGTATCGAGTGTAGAGTGTAGGGTATAGAGTGTAGGGTATAGAGTGTAGAGTGTAGGGTATAGAGTGTAGAGTATAGAGTGTAGAGTGTATGGTATAGAGTGCAGGGGATAGAGTGTAGAGTGTAGGGTATAGAGTGTAGGGTATAGAGTGTAGAGTGTAGGGTATAGAGTGTAGGGTTTAGAGAGTAGGGTTTAGAGTGTAGAGTGTAGGGTATAGAGTGTAGAGTGTAGGGTATAGAGTGTAGGGTATAGAGTGTAGAGTGTAGGGTATAGAGTGTAGTGTTTAGAGAGTTGGGTATAGAGTGTAGAGTGTAGGGTATAGAGTATAGAGTGTAGGGTATAGAGTGTAGGGTATAGAGTGTAGAGTGTAGGGTATAAAGTGTAGAGAGTAGGGTGTAGAGTATAGGGTATAGAGTGTAGGTTATAGAGTGTAGGGTATAGATTGTAGATTGTAGGATGTAGATTGTAGGTTATAGAGTGTAGGGTATAAAGTGTAGAGAGTAGGGTATAGAGTGTAGAGTATAGAGTGTAGGTTATAGAGTGTAGGGTATAGAGTGTAGGGTATAGAGTGTAGGGTATAGAGTGTAAGGTATTGAGTGTACGGTATAAAGTGTATGTTATAGAGTGTAGGGTATAGAGTGTAGAGTGTAGGGTATAGAGTGTAGGGTATAGAGTTTAGGGTATAGAGTGTATGGTATAGAGTGTAGGGTATAGAGTGTAGAGTGTAGGGTATAGAGTGTAGGGTTTAGAGTGTAGGGTATAGAGTGTAGGGTATAGATTGTAGGGTATAGAGTGTAGAGTGTAGGGTATAGAGTGTAGGGTATAGAGTGTATGGTATAGAGTGTAGGGTATAGAGTGTAGAGTGTAGGGAATAGAGTGTAGGGTATACTGTGTAGAGTGTAGGGTATAGAGTGTAAGGTATAGAGGGTAGTGCATAGAGTGTATGGTGTAGAGTGTAGGGTATAGAGTGTAGGGTATAGAGTGTATGGTATAGAGTTTAGGGTATAGAGTGTAGGGTATAGAGTGTAAGCTATAAAGTGTAGGGTGTAGCGTGTAGGGTATGGAGTGTAGGGTATAGAGTGTAGGGTATAGAGTGTAGGGTATAGAGTGTAGAGTGTAGGGTATAGAGTGTAGGGTATAGAGTGTAGAGTGTAGGGTATAGAGTGTAGGGTTTAGAGAGTAGGGTATAGAGTGTAGAGTGTAGGGTATAGAGTGTAGAGTGTAGGGTATAGAGTGTAGGGTATAGAGTGTAGAGTGTAGGGTTTAGAGAGTTGGGTATAGAGTGTAGAGTTTAGGGTATAGAGTATAGAGTGTAGGGTATAGAGTGTAGGGTATAGAGTGTAGAGTGTAGGGTATAGAGTGTAGGGTATAGAGTGTAGAGTGTAGGGTTTAGAGTGTAGTGTATAGATTGTAGGGTATAGAGTGTAGATTGTAGGGTATAGAGTGTAGGGTATAGAGTGTATGGTATAGAGTGTAGAGAGTAGGGTATAGAGTGTATAGTGTAGGGTATAGAGTGTAGGGTATAGAGTGTATGGTATAGAGTGTAGGGAATAGAGTGTAGGCTATAGAGTGTATGATATAGAGTGTAGGGTATAGAGAGTATGGTATAGAGTGTAGGGTATAGAGTGTAGGGTATATTGTGTAGGGTATAGAGTGTATGGTATAGAGTGTATGGTATAGATTGTAGGGTATAGAGTGTAGGGTATAGAGTGTAGAGTGTAGGGTATAGAGTGTAGAGTGTAGGGTATAGAGTGTAGGGTATAGAGTGTAGAGTGTAGGGTATAGATTGTAGGGTATAGAGTGTAGACTGTATGGTATAGAGTGCAGGGGATAGAGTGTAGAGTGTGAGGTATAGAGTGTAGGGTATAGAGTGTATGGTATAGCGTGTATGGTATAGATTGTAGGGTATATAGTGTAGGGTATAGAATGTAGAGTGTAGGGTATAGAGTGTAGAGTGTAGGGTATAGAGTGTAGGGTATAGAGTGTAGGGTATAGATTGTAGGGTATAGAGTGTAGGGTATAGAGTGTAGAGTGTAGGGTATAAAGTGTAGAGTGTAGGGTATAGAGTGTAGGGTATAGAGTGTAGAGTGTAGGGTATAGAGTGTAGGGTATAGAGTGTAGAGTGTATGGTATAGAGTGCAGGGGATATAGTGTAGAGTGTGAGGTATAGAGTGTAGGGTACAGAGTGTATGGTATAGAGTGTAGGGTATAGAGTGTATGGTACAGAGTGTAGCGTATAGAGTGTAGAGTGTAGGGTATAGAGTGTAGGTTGTAGAGTGTATGGTATAGAGTGTATGGTATAGATTGTAGGGTATAGAGTGTAGGGTATAGAGTGTAGAGTGTAGGGTATAGAGTGTAGATTGTAGGGTATAGAGTGTAGGGTATAGAGTGTAGAGTGTAGGATATAGAGTGTAGGGTATAGAGTGTAGAGTGTGTGTTATATAGTGCAGGGGATAGAGTGTAGAGTGTGAGGTATAGAGTGTAGGGTATAGAGTGTATGGTATAGAGTGTATGGTATAGATTGTAGGGTATAGAGTGTAGGGTATAGAGTGTAGAGTGTAGGGTATAGAGTGTAGGGTTTAGAGTGTAGGGTATAGAGTGTAGGGTATAGATTGTAGGGTATAGAGTGTAGAGTGTAGGATATAGAGTGTAGGGTATAGAGTGTATGGTATAGAGTGTAGGGTATAGAGTGTAGAGTGTAGGGTATAGAGTGTAGGGTATACTGTGTAGAGTGTAGGGTATAGAGTGTAAGGTATAGAGGGTAGTGCATAGAGTGTATGGTGTAGAGTGTAGGGTATAGAGTGTAGGGTATAGAGTGTATGGTATAGAGTTTAGGGTATAGAGTGTAGGGTATAGAGTGTAAGCTATAAAGTGTAGGGTGTAGCGTGTAGGGTATGGAGTGTAGGGTATAGAGTGTAGGGTATAGAGTGTAGGGTATAGAGTGTAGAGTGTAGGGTATAGAGTGTAGGGTATAGAGTGTAGAGTGTAGGGTATAGAGTGTAGGGTTTAGAGAGTAGGGTATAGAGTGTAGAGTGTAGGGTATAGAGTGTAGAGTGTAGGGTATAGAGTGTAGGGTATAGAGTGTAGAGTGTAGGGTATAGAGTGTAGGGTATAGAGTGTAGAGTGTAGGGTTTAGAGTGTAGTGTATAGATTGTAGGGTATAGAGTGTAGATTGTAGGGTATAGAGTGTAGGGTATAGAGTGTATGGTATAGAGTGTAGAGAGTAGGGTATAGAGTGTATAGTGTAGGGTATAGAGTGTAGGGTATAGAGTGTATGGTATAGAGTGTAGGGAATAGAGTGTAGGCTATAGAGTGTATGATATAGAGTGTAGGGTATAGAGAGTATGGTATAGAGTGTAGGGTATAGAGTGTAGGGTATATTGTGTAGGGTATAGAGTGTATGGTATAGAGTGTATGGTATAGATTGTAGGGTATAGAGTGTAGGGTATAGAGTGTAGAGTGTAGGGTATAGAGTGTAGAGTGTAGGGTATAGAGTGTAGGGTATAGAGTGTAGAGTGTAGGGTATAGATTGTAGGGTATAGAGTGTAGACTGTATGGTATAGAGTGCAGGGGATAGAGTGTAGAGTGTGAGGTATAGATTGTAGGGTATAGAGTGTATGGTATAGCGTGTATGGTATAGATTGTAGGGTATAGAGTGTAGGGTATAGAGTGTAGAGTGTAGGGTATAGAGTGTAGAGTGTAGGGTATAGAGTGTAGGGTATAGAGTGTAGGGTATAGATTGTAGGGTATAGAGTGTAGGGTATAGAGTGTAGGGTGTAGGGTATAAAGTGTAGAGTGTAGGGTATAGAGTGTAGGGTATAGAGTGTAGAGTGTAGGGTATAGAGTGTAGGGTATAGAGTGTAGAGTGTATGGTATAGAGTGCAGGGGATATAGTGTAGAGTGTGAGGTATAGAGTGTAGGGTACAGAGTGTATGGTATAGAGTGTAGGGTATAGAGTGTATGGTACAGAGTGTAGCGTATAGAGTGTAGAGTGTAGGGTATAGAGTGTAGGTTGTAGAGTGTATGGTATAGAGTGTATGGTATAGATTGTAGGGTATAGAGTGTAGGGTATAGAGTGTAGAGTGTAGGGTATAGAGTGTAGAGTGTAGGGTATAGAGTGTAGGGTATAGAGTGTAGAGTGTAGGATATAGAGTGTAGGGTATAGAGTGTAGAGTGTGTGTTATAGAGTGCAGGGGATAGAGTGTAGAGTGTGAGGTATAGAGTGTAGGGTATAGAGTGTATGGTATAGAGTGTATGGTATAGATTGTAGGGTATAGAGTGTAGGGTATAGAGTGTAGGGTATAGAGTGTAGAGTGTAGGGTATAGAGTGTATGGTATAGAGTGTATGGTATAGATTGTAGGGTATAGAGTGTAGGGTATAGAGTGTAGAGTATAGAGTGTAGAGTGTAGGGTATAGAGTGTAGGGTATAGAGTGTAGAGTGTAGGGTATAGAGTGTAGAGTATACAAGGAAACTCCCTTGACTTGGTCTTCTCCCGACTTTGCTCAGTGGATGACTTCACAAACTCCCCTCTCCCGCTCTCTGACCACAACCTTCTTTCATTCTCTATCAAGAACTGCCATCCCGCTCAGGTCACCCCCACTTTCCACACCTATAGAAACATACAGGCCATTAACACCCAGAAACTTATGATGAACTTGCAGTCCTCATTGGCCCCTATTTCCTCCATCTCATGTCCTGATTCTGCATTGAAGCATTACAATGAAACCCTGCAAAGTGCTCTGGATGAAGCTGCTCCTCCTATACATAAAACAACTCGGCACAGACGGCAACAACCGTGGCACACGCTGCAAACACGTTTCCTGCAGCGGTGCTCCAGGTGCGCAGAACGTCTGTGGAGAAAATCTAATCTACCCGAAGATTTCATCCATTATAAGTTCATGCTAAAGACATACAATTCTGCCCTTCACCTCTCCAAACAAACCTACTTCAACACCCTCATCACCTCCCTGTCCAATAACCCTAAACGTCTCTTTGACACGTTCCAGTCCCTACTCAACCCAAGAGAGCAGGCCCCAACCACGGATCTCCGTGCTGACGATCTGGCCAATTACTTCAAAGAAAAAATTGACCACATTCGACAGGAAATCATCTCCCAATCTCTTCATACCATGCACTGTCCTCCCTCCCCCACTGCATCTAGTTCACTCTCTGACTTTGAAGCAGTTACAGAAGAAGAAGTAAGCAGGCTCCTTGCATCTTCTCGCCCGACCACTTGCACCAGTGACCCCATTCCGTCACATCTCCTCCAGTCCCTTTCCCCGGCTATCACCTCTCACCTAACAAAAATATTCAACCTTTCCCTCACTTCCGGTATTTTTCCCTCCTCATTTAAGCATGCCATCATACATCCATTACTTAAAAAACCATCCCTCGATCAAAACTGTGCCGCTAATTATAGACCTGTCTCTAATCTTCCCTTCATCTCTAAACTCCTCGAACGCCTGGTCCACTCCCGTCTTACCCGCTATCTCTCAGATAACTCTCTTCTCGACCCTCTTCAATCTGGCTTCCGCTCTTTACACTCTACTGAAACTGCCCTCATTAAAGTCTCTAATGACCTACTAACAGCTAAATCTAATGGTCACTACTCCATGCTAATTCTCTTGGATCTCTCTGCAGCATTCGACACTGTGGATCATCAGCTCCTCCTCACTATGCTCCGCTCCATCGGCCTCAAGGACACCGTTCTCTCCTGGTTCTCCTCCTATCTCTCTGACCGATCCTTCACTGTATGTTTTGCTGGTTCCTCCTCCTCTCACCTTCCCCTTACTGTTGGGGTTCCTCAAGGATCAGTCCTAGGCCCCCTACTCTTCTCGTTGTATACTGCCCCTATTGGACAAACAATCAGTAGATTTGGTTTCCAGTACCATCTCTATGCTGACGACACCCAATTATACACTTCTGCTCCCGATATCACACCGACCTTTTTAGAAAACACCAGTGATTGTCTTACCGCTGTCTCTAACATCATGTCCTCCCTCTATCTGAAACTAAACCTGTCAAAAACTGAACTCCTCGTGTTCTCTCCCTCTACTAACCTACCTTTGCCTGACATTGCCATCTCCGTGTGCGGTTCCACCATTACTCCAAAGCAACATGCCCGCTGCCTTGGGGTCATCCTTGATTCTGACCTTTCATTCACCCCCTACATCCGATCACTGGCTCGCTCTTCTTACCTGAATCTCAAAAACATTTCTAGAATTCGCCCTTTTCTTAATTTCGACTCTGCAAAAACTCTGACTGTTTCACTTATTCATTCTCGTCTGGACTATTGTAACTCTCTACTAATCGGTCTCCCTCTTGCAAAACTCTCCCCGCTCCAATCTGTCCTGAATGCTGCAGCCAGGATCATATTCCTCACCAACCGTTACACCGATGCCTCTACCCTGTGCCAGTCATTACACTGGCTACCCATCCACTCCAGAATCCAGTACAAAACTACTACCCTCATCCACAAAGCACTCCATGGCTCAGCACCACCCTACATCTCCTCCCTGGTATCAGTCTACCACCCTACCCGTGCCCTCCGCTCCGCTAATGACCTCAGGTTAGCATCCTCAATAATCAGAACCTCCCACTCCCGTCTCCAAGACTTTACACGTGCTGCGCCGATTCTTTGGAATGCACTACCTAGGTTAATACGATTAATCCCCAATCCCCACAGTTTTAAGCGTGCCCTAAAAACTCATTTGTTCAGACTGGCCTACCGCCTCAATGCATTAACCTAACGATCCCTGTGTGGCCTATTTATAATAAAAAAAAAAAAAAAAAAAAAAAAAGGTTCCTCGCATCATGTTCTCATACACTTTATGCAGTATTAGCCCTCTGTGTCTGTACTGCTACATACTTAGGCAGGTAACTGGTTCATGCAGCTTTACATGAACACCTGAGCCTTACACTATAGCTGGTCCGAATAACTAAAGCAATTGTTACCATCCACCTCTCGTGTCTCCCCTTTTCCCCATAGTTTGTAAGCTTGCGAGCAGGGCCCTCACTCCTCCTGGTATCTGTTTTGAACTGTATTTCTGTTATGCTGTAATGTCTATTGTCTGTACAAGTCCCCTCTATAATTTGTAAAGCGCTGCGGAATATGTTGGCGCTATATAAATAAAATTATTATTATTATTATTATTAGTATAGAGTGTAGAGTGTATGGTATAGAGTGCAGGGGATAGAGTGTAGAGTGTAGGGTATAGAGTGTAGGGTATAGAGTGTAGAGTGTAGGGTATAGAGTGTAGGGTTTAGAGAGTAGGGTATAGAGTGTATAGTGTAGGGTATAGAGTGTAGGGTATAGAGTGTATGGTATAGAGTGTAGGGAATAGAGTGTAGGCTATAGAGTGTATGATATAGAGTGTAGGGTATAGAGTGTATGGTATAGAGTGTAGGGTATAGATTGTAGGGTATAGAGTGTAGGGTATAGAGTGTATGGTATAGAGTGTATGGTATAGATTGTAGGGTATAGAGTGTAGGGTATAGAGTGTAGAGTGTAGGGTATAGAGTGTAGAGTGTAGGGTATAGAGTGTAGGGTATAGAGTGTAGAGTGTAGGGTATAGAGTGTAGGGTATAGAGTGTAGAGTGTATGGTATAGAGTGCAGGGGATAGAGTGTAGAGTGTGAGATATAGAGTGTAGGGTATAGAGTGTATGGTATAGCGTGTATGGTATAGATTGTAGGGTATAGAGTGTAGGGTATACAGTGTAGAGTGTAGGGTATAGAGTGTAGGGTATAGAGTGTAGGGTATAGAGTGTAGGGTATAGAGTGTAGAGTGTAGGGTATAGAGTGTAGGGTATAGAGTGTATGGTATAGAGTGTATGGTATAGATTGTAGGGTATAGAGTGTAGGGTATAGAGTGTAGAGTGTAGGGTATAGAGTGTAGAGTGTAGGGTATAGAGTGTAGGGTATAGAATGTAGATTGTAGGGTATAGAGTGTAGGGTATAGAGTGTAGAGTGTATGGTATAGAGTGCAGGGGATATAGTGTAGAGTGTGAGGTATAGAGTGTAGGGTACAGAGTGTATGGTATAGAGTGTAGGGTATAGAGTGTAGGGTACAGAGTGTAGTGTATAGAGTGTAGAGTGTAGGGTATAGAGTGTAGGTTGTAGAGTGTATGGTATAGAGTGTATGGTATAGATTGTAGGGTATAGAGTGTAGGGTATAGAGTGTAGAGTGTAGGGTATAGAGTGTAGAGTGTAGGGTATAGAGTGTAGGGTATAGAGTGTAGAGTGTAGGATATAGAGTGTAGGGTATAGAGTGTAGAGTGTGTGTTATAGAGTGCAGGGGATAGAGTGTAGAGTGTGAGGTATAGAGTGTAGGGTATAGAGTGTATGGTATAGAGTGTATGGTATAGATTGTAGGGTATAGAGTGTAGGGTATAGAGTGTAGAGTGTAGGGTATAGAGTGTAGAGTGTAGGGTATAGAGTGTATGGTATAGAGTGTATGGTATAGATTGTAGGGTATAGAGTGTAGGGTATAGAGTGTAGAGTGTAGGGTATAGAGTGTAGAGTGTAGGGTATAGAGTGTAGGGTATAGAGTGTAGGGTATAGAGTGTAGAGTATAGAGTGTAGAGTGTATGGTATAGAGTGCAGGGGATAGAGTGTAGAGTGTAGGGTATAGAGTGTAGGGTATAGAGTGTAGAGTGTAGGGTATAGAGTGTAGGGTTTAGAGAGTAGGGTATAGAGTGTAGAGTGTAGGGTATAGAGTGTAGAGTGTAGGGTATAGAGTGTAGGGTATAGAGTGTAGAGTGTAGGGTATAGAGTGTAGTGTTTAGATAGTTGGGTATAGAGTGTAGAGTGTAGGGTATAGAGTATAGAGTGTAGGGTATAGAGTGTAGGGTATAGAGTGTAGAGTGTAGGGTATAAAGTGTAGAGAGTAGGGTGTAGAGTGTAGGGTATAGAGTGTAGGTTATAGAGTGTAGGGTATAGATTGTAGATTGTAGGGTGTAGATTGTAGGTTATAGAGTGTAGAGTGTAGGGTATAAAGTGTAGAGAGTAGGGTATAGAGTGTAGGTTATAGAGTGTAGGGTATAGAGTGTAGGGTGTAGAGTGTAGGGTATAGAGTGTAAGGTATAGAGTGTACGGTATAAAGTGTATGTTATAGAGTGTAGGGTATAGAGTGTAGAGTGTAGGGTATAGAGTGTAGGGTATAGAGTGTAGGGTATAGAGTGTATGGTATAGAGTGTAGGGTATAGAGTGTAGAGTGTAGGGTACAGAGTGTAGGGTTTAGAGTGTAGGGTATAGAGTGTAGGGTATAGATTGTAGGGTATAGAGTGTAGAGTGTAGGGTATAGAGTGTAGGGTATAGAGTGTAGAGTGTAGGGTATAGAGTGTATATTGTAGGGTAAAAAGTGTAGGGTATAGAGAGTATGGTATAGAGTGTAGGGAATAGAGTGTAGAGTGTAGGGAATAGAGTGTAGAGTGTAGGGTATAGAGTGTAGGGTATAGAGTGTAGAGTGTAGGGTATAAAGTGTAGAGAGTAGGGTAAAGAGTGTAGGGTGCAGAGTGTAGGTTATAGAGTGTAGGGTATAGAGTGTAGAGTGTAGGGTGTAGAGTGTAGGGTATAGAGTGTAAGGTATAGAGTGTAGGGTATAAAGTGTACGGTATAGAGTGTAGGGTATAGATTGTAGGGTATAGAGTGTAGATTGTAGGGTATAGAGTCTATGGTATAGAGTGTAGAGTGTAGGGTATAGAGTGTATAGTGTAGGGTAAAGAGTGTAGGGTATAGAGTGTATGGTATAGAGTGTAGGGAATAGAGTGTAGAGTGTAGGGTATAGAGTGTATGGTATAGAGTGTAGGGTATAGAGTGTAGAGTGTAGGGTATAGAGTGTAGGGTATAGAGTGTAGGGTATAGAGTGTAGAGTGTAGGGATTAGAGTGTAGGGTATAGAGTGTAGGGTATATAGTGTAGAATGTACGGTATAGAGTGTATTGTATAGAGTATAGAGTGTAGGGTATAGAGTATAGAGTGTAGGGTATAGAGTGTAAGGTATAGAGTGTAAAGTGTAGAGTGTATGGTATAGAGTGTAGAGTGTAGGGTATAGAGTGTAGGGTATAGAGTGTATGGAATAGAGTGTAGGGTATAGAGTGTTGAGTGTAGGGTATAGAGTGTAGGGTATAGAGCGTAGGGTGTAGGGTATAGAGTGTAGGGTATAGAGTGTAGGGTATAGAGTTTAGAGTGTAGGGTACAGGGTGTATGGTATAGAGTGTAGGGTGTATGGTATAGAGTGCAGGGGATAGAGTGTAGAGTGTGAGGTATAGAGTGTAGGGTATAGAGTGTATGGTATAGAGTTTATGGTATAGATTGTAATGTATAGAGTGTAGGGTATAGAGTGTAGAGTGTAGGGTATAGAGTGTAGAGTGTAGGGTATAGAGTGTAGGGTATAGAGGGTATGATATAGAGTGTATGGTATAGAGTGTATGGTATAGAGTGTACGGTATAGAGTGTAGGGTATA
Organism: Ranitomeya imitator; assembly: GCF_032444005.1. NCBI lineage: Eukaryota > Metazoa > Chordata > Amphibia > Anura > Dendrobatidae > Ranitomeya > Ranitomeya imitator. The sequence continues at coordinate 70,587 of NW_027193764.1, read as the reverse complement.
GAGTGTAGAGTGTAGGGTATAGAGTGTAGGGTATAGAGTGTAGGGTATAGAGTGTAGGGTATAGAGTGTAGGGTGTAGAGTTTAGGGTATAGAGTGTAGCGTGTAGGGTATAGAGTGTATGGTATAGAGTGTAGAGTGTAGGGTATAGAGTGTATGGTATAGAGTGTAGGGTGTAGAATGTATGTTATAGAGTGTAGGGTATAGAGTGTATGGTATGGAGATTAGAGTGTAGGGCATATAGTGTATGGTATAGAGTGTATGGTATAGAGTGTAGGGTATAGAGTGTAGAGTGTAGGGTATAGAGTGTATGGTATAGAGTGTAGGGTATAGAGTGTAGAGTGTAGGGTATAGAGTGTAGGGTATAGAGTGTAGGATATAGCGTGTAGGGTATAGAGTGTAGGGTATAGATTGTAGGGTATAGAGTGTAGGGTATAAAGTGTAGAGTGTAGGGTATAGAGTGAATGGTATAGAGTGTAGAGTGTATGGTATAGAGTGTATGGTATAGAGTGTAGGGTGTAGAATGTATGTTATAGAGTGTAGGGTATAGAGTGTATGGTATGGAGATTAGAGTGTAGGGCATAGAGTGTAGGGTATAGAGTGTATGGTATAGAGTGTAGGGTATAGAGTGTAGAGTGTAGGGTATAGAGTGTAGGGTATAGAGTGTAGGATATAGAGTGTATGGTATAGAGTGTAGGTTATAGAGTGTAGAGTGTAGGGTATAGAGTGTAGGGTATAGAGTGTATTGTAAAGAGTGTAAGGTATAGATTGTAAGGTATAGAGTGTATAGCGTAGAGTATAGAGTGTAGGGTATAGAGTGTATGGTGTAGAGTGTAGGGTATAGAGTGTATAGTGTAGGGTATAGAGTGTAGGGTATAGAGTGTAGAGTGTGGGGTATAGAGTGTATGGTATAGAGTGTATGGTGTAGAGTGTATGGTATAGAGTGTAGGGTATAGAGTGTATGGAATAGAGTGTAGGGTATAGAGTGTAGATTGTAGGGTATAGAGTGTAGGGTGTAGAGTGTAGGGTATAGAGTGTAGGGTATAGATTGTAGGGTATAGAGTGCAGAGTGTAGGGTATAGAGTGTAGGGTATAGAGTGTATGGTATAGAGTGTAGAGTGTAGGGTATAGAGTGTATAGTGTAGGGTATAGAGTGTAGGGTATAGAGTGTATGGTATAGAGTGTAGGGAATAGAGTGTAGAGTGTGTGGTATAGAGTGTAGGGTATAGAGTGTAGAGTGTAGGGTATAGAGTGTAGGGTATAGAGTGTAGGGTATAGAGTGTAGGGTGTAGAGTGTAGGGTATAGAGTGTAGGGTATAGAGTGTAGGGTATAGAGTGTAGAGTGTAGGGATTAGAGTGCAGGGTATAGAGTGTAGGGTATAGAGTGTAGAATGCACGATATAGAGTGTAGGGTATAGAGTATAGAGTGTAGGGTATAGAGTGTAAAGTGTAGGGTATAGAGTGTAGAGTGTAGGGTATAGAGTGTAGGGTATAGAGTGTATGGAATAGAGTGTAGGGTATAGAGTGTAGAGTTTAGGGTATAGAGTGTAGGGTATAGAGCGTAGGGTGTAGGGTATAGAGTGTAGGGTATAGAGTGTAGGGTATAGAGTGTAGAGTGTAGGGTATAGAGTGTATGGTATAGAGTGTAGGGTGTAGAGTGTAGGGTATAGAGTGTAGAGTGTAGGGTACAGAGTGTAGAGTGTAGGGTATAGAGTGTAGGGTGTAGAGTGTAGAGTGTAGGGTATAGAAAGTAGGGTATAGAGTGTAAAGTGTATGGTATAGAGTGTAGGGGATAGAGTGTATGGTATAGAGTGTATGGTATAGAGTGTAGGGTAGAGAATGTAGGGTATAGAGTGTAGAGTGTAGGGTATATAGTGTAGGGTGTAGAGTGTAGGGTATAGAGTGTAGAGTGTATGGTATAGAGTGTAGGGGATAGAGTGTATGGTATAGAGTGTATGGTATAGAGTGTATGGTATAGATTGTAGGGTATAGAGTGTAGGGTATCGAGTGTAGAGTGTAGGGTATAGAGTGTAGAGTGTAGGGTATAGAGTGTAGGGTAGAGTGTAGGGTATAGAGTGTAGGGTATAGAGTGTAGAGTGTTGAGTGTAGGGTATAGAGTGTAGGGTATAGGGTGTAGGGTATAGAGTGTAGGGTGTAGAGTGTAGGGTATAGAGTGTAGGGTATAGAGTGTAGGGTATAGAGTGTAGGGTATAGCGTGTAGGGTATAGAGTGAAGGGTATAGAGTGTAGGGTATAGAGTGTAGGGTATAAAGTGTAGAGTGTAGGGTATAGAGTGTAGGGTATAGAGTGTAGAGTGTAGGGTATAGAGTGTAGGGTTTAGAGAGTAGGGTATAGAGTGTAGAGTGTAGGGTATAGAGTGTAGAGTGTAGGGTATAGAGTGTAGGGTATAGAGTGTAGAGTGTAGGGTATAGAGTGTAGGGTTTAGAGAGTTGGGTATAGAGTGTAGAGTGTAGGGTATAGAGTATAGAGTGTAGGGTATAGAGTGTAGGGTATAGAGTGTAGAGTGTAGGGTATAGAGTGTAGGGTATAGAGTGTAGTCTATACCCTACAATCTATACCATACACTCTATACCATACACTCTACAACCTACACTCTATACCCTACACTCTACACTCTATACACTACACTCTGTACCCTACACTCTATACCCTACACTCTATACCATACACTCTGTACCATACACTCTATAACTCACACTCTACACTATATCCCCTGCACTCTATACCATACACTCTACACTCTATACCCTACACTCTATACCCTACACTCTACACTCTATACCCTACACTCTATACCCTACACTCTACACTCTATACCCTACACTCTATACCCTACAATCTATACCATACACTCTATACCATACACTCTATACCCTACACTCTATACCCTACACTCTACACTCTATACCCTACACTCTATACCCTACACTCTATACCCTACACTCTACACTCTATACCCTACACTCTACACTCTATACCCTACTCTCTAAACCCTACACTCTATACCCTACACTCTACACTCTATACCCTACACTCTATACCCTACACTCTACACTCTATCCCCTGCACTCTATACCATACACTCTACACTCTATACTCTACACTCTATACCCTACACTCTACACTCTATACCCTACACTCTATACCCTACACTCTACACTCTATACTCTACACTCTACACTCTATACCCTACACTCTATACCCTACAATCTATACCATACACTCTATACCATACACTCTATACCCTACACTCTACACTATATCCCCTGCACTCTATACCATACACTCTACACTCTATACCCTACACTCTATACCCTACACTCTACACTCTATACCCTACACTCTATACCCTACACTCTACACTCTATACCCTACACTCTATACCCTACAATCTATACCATACACTCTATACCCTACACTCTATACCCTACACTTTACACTCTATACCCTACTTTCTATACCCTACACTCTACACTCTACACCCTACACTCTATACCCTACACTCTACACTCTATACCCTACACTCTACACTCTATACCCTACACTCTACACCCTACACTCTATACCATACACTCTATACCCTACACTCTACACTCTATACCCTACACTCTATACCCTACACTCTATACCCTACACCCTACGCTCTATACCCTACACTCTATACCCTAAACTCTACACTCTATACCCTACACTCTATTCCATACACTCTATACCCTACACTCTATACCCTACACTCTACACTCTATACCCTACACTCTACACTTTACACTCTATACCCTACACTCTATACTCTATACCCTACACTCTATACCGTTCATTCTACACTCTATACTCTACACTCTATACCCTGCACTCTAATCCCTACACTCTACACTCTATACCCTACACTCTATACCCTACACTCTATACCCTAAACTCTACACCCTACACTCTATACCCTACACTCTATACCCTACACTCTATACCCTACACTCTACACTCTATACCCTACACTCTATACCATACACTCTACACTCTATTCCCTACACTCTATACCCTACAATCTATACCCTACACTCTATACCCTACACTCTACACCCTACACTTTATACCCTACAATCTACACTCTATACCCTACACTCTATTCCATACACTCTATACCCTACACTCTATACCATACACTCTACACCATACACTCTATACCATACACTCTATACCCCACACTCTACACTCTACACTCTATACCCTACACTCTATACCCTACACTATACACTCTATACCCTACACTCTACACCATACACTCTATACCCTACACTCTATACTCTACGCTATACACTCTATACCTTACAATCTATACCTTACACTCTTTACAATACACTCTATACCCTACACTCTATACCCTACACTCTACACTCTATAACCTACACTCTATACCATACACTCTATATCCTACACTCTATACCCTACACTCTATACCCTACACTCTACACTCTATACCCTACACTCTATACCATACACTCTATACCCTACACTCTATGCCCTACACTCTAATCTCCATACCATACACTCTATACCCTACACTCTATAACATACATTCTACACCCTACACTCTATACCATACACTCTATACCATACACTCTACATTCTATACCATTCACTCTATACCCTACACTCTACACTTTATACCCTACACTCTATACCCTACAATCTATACCCTACACTCTATACCCTACACGCTATATCCTACACTCTATACCCTACACTCTATACCCTACACTCTACACTCTATACCCTACACTCTATACCATACACTCTATACCATACACTATATGCCCTACACTCTAATCTCCATACCATACACTCTATACCCTACACTCTATAACATACATTCTACACCCTACACTCTATACCATACACTCTATACCCTACACTCTACACTCTATACCATACACTCTATACCCTACACGCTACACTCTATACCCTAAACTCTACACCCTACACTCTATACCCTACACTCTATACCCTACACTCTATACCCTACACTCTATACCCTACACTCTACACTCTATACCCTACACTCTATACCGTACACTCTATACCATACACTCTATACCATACACTCTATATCATACCCTCTATACCCTACACTCTATACCCTACACTCTACACTCTATACCCTACACTCTACACTCTATACCCTACACTCTATACATTACAATCTATACCATACACTCTATACCGTACACTCTATACCCTACACTCTATACCTCACACTCTACACTCTATCCCCTGCACTCTATACCATACACCCTACACTCTATACCATACACCCTGTACCCTACACTCTAAACTCTATACCCTACACTCTATACCCTACACTCTATACCCTACACCCTACGCTCTATACCCTACACTCTATACCCTACACTCAACACTCTATACCCTACACTCTATTCCATACACTCTATACCCTACACTCTATACCCTACACTCTACTCTCTATACCATACACTCTACACTTTACACTCTATACCTTACACTCTATACCCTACACTCTATACTCTATACCCTACACTCTATACTCTATACAATACACTCTATACCGTACATTCTACACTATATACCCTACACTCTATACCCTACACTCTAATCCCTACACTCTACACTCTATACCCTACACTCTATACCCTACACTCTATACCCTACACTCTACACTCTATACCCTACACTCTATACCATACACTCTATACCCTACACTCTACACTCTATTCCCTACACTCTATACCATACACTCTATACCCTACACTCTTTACCCTACACTATACACTCTATACCCTACACTCTACACTCTATACCATAGACTCTATACCCTACAATCTACACTCTATACCCTACAATCTATACCCTACACTCTATACCGTACACTTTATACCCTACACTCTATACCTTACACTCTATACCCTACACTTTACACCCTACACTCTACACTCTATACCCTACACTCTATAACCTACACTCTATACCCTACACTCTTTACCCTACTCTCTACACTTTATACCCTACACTCTACACTCTATTCCCTACACTCTACACTCTATTCCCTACACTCTATACCATACTCTCTATACCCTACACTTTTTACCCTACAATATACACTCTATACCCTACACTCTACACTCTATACCCTACACTCTATACCCTACACTCTACACTCTATACCCTACAATCTATACCCTACACTCTATACCCTACACTCTAAACGCTACACTCTGTACCCTACACTCTACACTCTATACCCTACACTCTATACCATACACTCTATACCCTACACTCTATACCCTACACTCTATACCCTACACTCTACACTCTATACCCTACACTCTATAACATACACTTTATACCGTACACTCTATACCTTACACTCTATACCCTACACTCTACACCCTACACTCTATACCCTACACTCTATAACCTACACTCTATACCCTACTCTCTACACTTTAAACCCTACACTCTACACTCTATAACCTACAATCTACACCCTACAATCTACAATCTATACCCTACACTCTATAACCTACACTCTATACCCTACACTCTACACCCTACTCTCTACACTTTATACCCTACACTCTACACTCTATACCCTACACTCTATACCCTACACTCTATACTCTATACCCTACACTCTACACTCTATACCCAACTATCTAAACACTACACTCTATACCCTACACTCTACACTCTATACCCTACACTCTATACCCTACACTCTACACTCTATACCCTACACTCTACACTCTATACCCTACTCTCTAAACCCTACACTCTATACCCTACACTCTACACTCTATACCCTACACTCTATACCCTACACTCTACACTCTATCCCCTGCACTCTATACCATACACTCTACACTCTATACTCTACACTCTATACCCTACACTCTACACTCTATACCCTACACTCTATACCCTACACTCTACACTCTATACCCTACACTCTACACTCTATACCCTACACTCTATACCCTACAATCTATACCATACACTCTATACCATACACTCTATACCCTACACTCTACACTCTATACCCTACACTCTACACTCTATACCCTACACTCTATACCCTACAATCTATACCATACACTCTATACCATACACTCTATTCCCTACACTCTATACCATACTCTCTATACCCTACACTTTTTACCCTACAATATACACTCTATACCCTACACTCTACACTCTATACCCTACACTCTATACCCTACACTCTACACTCTATACCCTACAATCTATACCCTACACTCTATACCCTACACTCTAAACGCTACACTCTGTACCCTACACTCTACACTCTATACCCTACACTCTATACCCTACACTCTATACCCTACACTCTACACTCTATACCCTACACTCTACACTGTATACCCTACACTCTATACCCTACAATCTATACCATACACGCTATACCATACACTCTATACCCTACACTCTATATCTCACACTCTACACTCTATCCCCTGCACTCTATACCATACACTCTACACTCTATACCCTACACTCTATACCCTACACTCTACATTCTATACCCTACACTCTATACCCTACACTCTACACTCTATACCCTACACTCTACACTCTATACCCTACACTCTATACCCTACAATCTATACCATACACTTTATACCATACACTCTATACCCTACACTCTATACCCTACACTCTACACTCTATACCCTACACTCTATACCCTACACTCTATACCCTACACTCTACACTCTATACCCTACACTCTACACTCTATAACCTACACTCTATACCATACACTCTATATCCTACACTCTATACCCTACACTCTATACCCTACACTCTACACTCTATACCCTACACTCTATACCATACACTCTATACCCTACACTCTATGCCCTACACTCTAATCTCCATACCATACACTCTATACCCTACACTCTATAACATACATTCTACACCCTACACTCTATACCATACACTCTATACCATACACTCTACATTCTATACCATTCACTCTATACCCTACACTCTACACTTTATACCCTACACTCTATACCCTACAATCTATACCCTACACTCTATACCCTACACGCTATATCCTACACTCTATACCCTACACTCTATACCCTACACTCTACACTCTATACCCTACACTCTATACCATACACTCTATACCCTACACTCTACACTCTATACCCTACACTCTATACCATACACTCTATACCATACACTATATGCCCTACACTCTAATCTCCATACCATACACTCTATACCCTACACTCTATAACATACATTCTACACCCTACACTCTATACCATACACTCTATACCCTACACTCTACACTCTATACCATACACTCTATACCCTACACGCTACACTCTATACCCTAAACTCTACACCCTACACTCTATACCCTACACTCTATACCCTACACTCTATACCCTACACTCTATACCCTACACTCTACACTCTATACCCTACACTCTATACCGTACACTCTATACCATACACTCTATACCATACACTCTATATCATACCCTCTATACCCTACACTCTATACCCTACACTCTACACTCTATACCCTACACTCTACACTCTATACCCTACACTCTATACATTACAATCTATACCATACACTCTATACCATACACTCTATACCCTACACTCTATACCTCACACTCTACACTCTATCCCCTGCACTCTATACCATACACCCTACACTCTATACCATACACCCTGTACCCTACACTCTAAACTCTATACCCTACACTCTATACCCTACACTCTATACCCTACACCCTACGCTCTATACCCTACACTCTATACCCTACACTCAACACTCTATACCCTACACTCTATTCCATACACTCTATACCCTACACTCTATACCCTACACTCTACACTCTATACCATACACTCTACACTTTACACTCTATACCTTACACTCTATACCCTACACTCTATACTCTATACCCTACACTCTATACTCTATACAATACACTCTATACCGTACATTCTACACTATATACCCTACACTCTATACCCTACACTCTAATCCCTACACTCTACACTCTATACCCTACACTCTATACCCTACACTCTATACCCTACACTCTACACTCTATACCCTACACTCTATACCATACACTCTATACCCTACACTCTACACTCTATTCCCTACACTCTATACCATACACTCTATACCCTACAGTCTTTACCCTACACTATACACTCTATACCCTACACTCTACACTCTATACCATAGACTCTATACCCTACAATCTACACTCTATACCCTACAATCTATACCCTACACTCTATACCGTACACTTTATACCCTACACTCTATACCTTACACTCTATACCCTACACTCTACACCCTACACTCTACACTCTATACCCTACACTCTATAACCTACACTCTATACCCTACACTCTTTACCCTACTCTCTACACTTTATACCCTACACTCTACACTCTATTCCCTACACTCTACACTCTATTCCCTACACTCTATACCATACTCTCTATACCCTACACTTTTTACCCTACAATATACACTCTATACCCTACACTCTACACTCTATACCCTACACTCTATACCCTACACTCTACACTCTATACCCTACAATCTATACCCTACACTCTATACCCTACACTCTAAACGCTACACTCTGTACCCTACACTCTACACTCTATACCCTACACTCTATACCATACACTCTATACCCTACACTCTATACCCTACACTCTATACCCTACACTCTACACTCTATACCCTACACTCTATAACATACACTTTATACCGTACACTCTATACCTTACACTCTATACCCTACACTCTACACCCTACACTCTATACCCTACACTCTATAACCTACACTCTATACCCTACTCTCTACACTTTATACCCTACACTCTACACTCTATAACCTACAATCTACACCCTACAATCTACAATCTATACCCTACACTCTATAACCTACACTCTATACCCTACACTCTACACCCTACTCTCTACACTTTATACCCTACACTCTACACTCTATACCCTACACTCTATACCCTACACTCTATACTCTATACCCTACACTCTACACTCTATACCCAACTATCTAAACACTACACTCTATACCCTACACTCTACACTCTATACCCTACACTCTATACCCTACACTCTACACTCTATACCCTACACTCTACACTCTATACCCTACTCTCTAAACCCTACACTCTATACCCTACACTCTACACTCTATACCCTACACTCTATACCCTACACTCTACACTCTATCCCCTGCACTCTATACCATACACTCTACACTCTATACTCTACACTCTATACCCTACACTCTACACTCTATACCCTACACTCTATACCCTACACTCTACACTCTATACCCTACACTCTACACTCTATACCCTACACTCTATACCCTACAATCTATACCATACACTCTATACCATACACTCTATACCCTACACTCTACACTCTATACCCTACACTCTACACTCTATACCCTACACTCTATACCCTACAATCTATACCATACACTCTATACCATACACTCTATTCCCTACACTCTATACCATACTCTCTATACCCTACACTTTTTACCCTACAATATACACTCTATACCCTACACTCTACACTCTATACCCTACACTCTATACCCTACACTCTACACTCTATACCCTACAATCTATACCCTACACTCTATACCCTACACTCTAAACGCTACACTCTGTACCCTACACTCTACACTCTATACCCTACACTCTATACCCTACACTCTATACCCTACACTCTACACTCTATACCCTACACTCTACACTGTATACCCTACACTCTATACCCTACAATCTATACCATACACGCTATACCATACACTCTATACCCTACACTCTATATCTCACACTCTACACTCTATCCCCTGCACTCTATACCATACACTCTACACTCTATACCCTACACTCTATACCCTACACTCTACATTCTATACCCTACACTCTATACCCTACACTCTACACTCTATACCCTACACTCTACACTCTATACCCTACACTCTATACCCTACAATCTATACCATACACTTTATACCATACACTCTATACCCTACACTCTATACCCTACACTCTACACTCTATACCCTACACTCTATACCCTACACTCTATACCCTACACTCTACACTCTATACCCTACACTCTACACTGTATACCCTACACTCTATACCCTACAATCTATACCATACACGCTATACCATACACTCTATACCCTACACTCTATATCTCACACTCTACACTCTATCTCCTGCACTCTATACCATACACTCTACACTCTATACCCTACACTCTATACCCTACAATCTATACTATACACTCTATACCATACACTCTATACCCTACACTCTATACCCTACACTCTACACTCTATACCCTACACTCTACACTCTATACCCTACACTCTATACCCTACACTCTACACTCTATACCCTACACTCTATACCCTACAATCTATACCATACACTCTATACCATACACTCTATACCCTACACTCTATACCTCACACTCTACACTCTATCCCCTGTACTCTATACCATACACTCTACACTCTATACCCTACACTCTATACCCTACAATCTATACCATACACTCTATACCATACACTCTATACCCTACACTCTACACTCTATACCCTACACTCTACACTCTATACCCTACACTCTATACCCTACAATCTATACCATACACTCTATACCATACACTCTATACCCTACACTCTATACCTCACACTCTACACTCTATCCCCTGCACTCTATAACACACACTCTACACTCTATACCCTACACTCTATATCCTACACTCTACACTCTATACCCTACACTCTATACCCTACACTCTACACTCTATACCCTACACTCTACACTCTATACCCTACACTCTATACCCTACAATCTATACCATACACTCTATACCATACACTCTACAACCTACACTCTATACCCTACACTCTACACTCTATACACTACACTCTGTACCCTACACTCTATACCCTACACTCTATACCATATACTCTGTACCCTACACTGTATACCTCACACTCTACACTATATCCCCTGCACTCTATACCATACACTCTACACTCTATACCCTACACTCTATACCCTACACTCTACATTCTATACCCTACACTCTATACCCTACACTCTACACTCTATACCCTACACTCTACACTCTATACCCTACACTCTATACCCTACAATCTATACCATACACTTTATACCATACACTCTATACCCTACACTCTATACCCTACACTCTACACTCTATACCCTACACTCTATACCCTACACTCTATACCCTACACTCTACACTCTATACCCTACACTCTACACTGTATACCCTACACTCTATACCCTACAATCTATACCATACACGCTATACCATACACTCTATACCCTACACTCTATATCTCACACTCTACACTCTATCCCCTGCACTCTATACCATACACTCTACACTCTATACCCTACACTCTATACCCTACACTCTACACTCTATACCCTACACTCTATACCCTACACTCTACACTCTATACCCTACACTCTACACTCTATACCCTACACTCTATACCCTACAATCTATACCATACACTCTATACCATACACTCTATACCCTACACTCTATACCCTACAATCTATACCCTACACTCTATACCATACACTCTATACCCTACACTCTATATCATACACTCTATAGCCTACACTCTATTCCCTACACTCTATACCATACACTCTATACCCTACACTCTATACCCTACACTATACACTCTATACCCTACTCTCTACAATCTTTACCATACACTCTATACCCTACACTCTATACCCTACAATCTACACTCTATACCCTACAATCTATACACTACACTCTATACCCTACAATCTACACTCTATACCCTACACTCTACACTCTATACCCTACACTCTATACTCTATACCCTACACTCTACACTCTATACCCAACTCTCTAAACCCTACACTCTATACCCTACACTCTACACTCTATACCCTACACTCTATACCCTACACTCTACACTCAATACCCTACACTCTACACTCTATACCCTACTCTCTAAACCCTACACTTTATACCCTACACTCTACACTCTATACCCTACACTCTACACTCTATACCCTACACTCTATACCCTACACTCTATACTCTACACTCTATACCCTACACTCTATACCCTACACTCTACACCCTACACTTTATAGCTTACACTCTATACCCTACACTCTATACCCTAAACTCTATACCATACACTCTATACCCTACACTCAATACCCTACACTCTATACCCTACACTCTACACCATACACTCTATACCCTACCCTCTATACCTTACACTCTATACCCTACACTCTACACAGTATACCCTACACTCTATACCCTACACTCTATACCATACACTCTATACCCTACACTCTACACTCTATACCCTACACTCTATACCCTACAATCTATACCATACACTCTATACCATACACTCTACAACCTACACTCTATACCCTACACTCTACACTCTATACACTACACTCTGTACCCTACACTCTATACCCTACACTCTATACCATACACTCTGTACCCTACACTCTATACCTCACACTCTACACTATATCCCCTGCACTCTATACCATACACTCTACACTCTATACCCTACACTCTATACCCTACACTCTACACTCTATACCCTACACTCTACACTGTATACCCTACACTCTATACCCTACAATCTATACCATACACGCTATACCATACACTCTATACCCTACACTCTATATCTCACACTCTACACTCTATCCCCTGCACTCTATACCATACACTCTACACTCTATACCCTACAATCTATACCCTACACTCTACACTCTATACCCTACACTCTATACCCTACACTCTACACTCTATACCCTACACTCTACACTCTATACCCTACACTCTATACCCTACAATCTATACCATACACTCTATACCATACACTCTATACCCTACACTCTATACCCTACAATCTATACCCTACACTCTATACCATACACTCTATACCCTACACTCTATATCATACACTCTATAGCCTACACTCTATTCCCTACACTCTATACCATACACTCTATACCCTACACTCTATACCCTACACTATACACTCTATACCCTACTCTCTACAATCTTTACCATACACTCTATACCCTACACTCTATACCCTACAATCTACACTCTATACCCTACATTCTATACACTACACTCTATACCCTACACTCTACACTCTATACCCTACACTCTACACTCTATACCCTACACTCTATACTCTATACCCTACACTCTACACTCTATACCCAACTCTCTAAACCCTACACTCTATACCCTACACTCTACACTCTATACCCTACACTCTATACCCTACACTCTACACTCAATACCCTACACTCTACACTCTATACCCTACTCTCTAAACCCTACACTCTATACCCTACACTCTACACTCTATACCCTACACTCTACACTCTATACCCTACACTCTATACCCTACACTCTATACTCTACACTCTATACCCTACACTCTATACCCTACACTCTACACCCTACACTTTATAGCTTACACTCTATACCCTACACTCTATACCCTAAACTCTATACCATACACTCTATACCCTACACTCAATACCCTACACTCTATACCCTACACTCTACACCATACACTCTATACCCTACCCTCTATACCTTACACTCTATACCCTACACTCTACACAGTATACCCTACACTCTATACCCTACACTCTATACCATACACTCTATACCCTACACTCTACACTCTATACCCTACACTCTATACCCTACAATCTATACCATACACTCTATACCATACACTCTACAACCTACACTCTATACCCTACACTCTACACTCTATACACTACACTCTGTACCCTACACTCTATACCCTACACTCTATACCATACACTCTGTACCCTACACTCTATACCTCACACTCTACACTATATCCCCTGCACTCTATACCATACACTCTACACTCTATACCCTACACTCTATACCCTACACTCTACATTCTATACCCTACACTCTATACCCTACACTCTACACTCTATACCCTACACTCTACACTCTATACCCTACACTCTATACCCTACAATCTATACCATACACTCTATACCATACACTCTATACCCTACACTCTATACCCTACACTCTACACTCTATACCCTACACTCTATACCCTACACTCTATACCCTACACTCTACACTCTATACCCTACACTCTACACTGTATACCCTACACTCTATACCCTACAATCTATACCATACACGCTATACCATACACTCTATACCCTACACTCTATATCTCACACTCTACACTCTATCCCCTGCACTCTATACCATACACTCTACACTCTATACCCTACACTCTATACCCTACACTCTACACTCTATACCCTACACTCTATACCCTACACTCTACACTCTATACCCTACACTCTACACTCTATACCCTACACTCTATACCCTACAATCTATACCATACACTCTATACCATACACTCTATACCCTACACTCTATACCCTACAATCTATACCCTACACTCTATACCATACACTCTATACCCTACACTCTATATCATACACTCTATAGCCTACACTCTATTCCCTACACTCTATACCATACACTCTATACCCTACACTCTATACCCTACAATCTACACTCTATACCCTACAATCTATACACTACACTCTATACCCTACACTCTACACTCTATACCCTACACTCTATACCCTACACTCTACACTCTATACCCTACACTCTATACTCTATACCCTACACTCTACACTCTATACCCAACTCTCTAAACCCTACACTCTATACCCTACACTCTACACTCTATACCCTACACTCTATACCCTACACTCTACACTCAATACCCTACACTCTACACTCATACACTGTAGAGTGTATGGTATAGAGTTTAGGGTATAGAGTGTATGGTATAGAGTGTAGGGTATAGAGTGTAGAGTGTAGGGTATGGAGTGTAGGGTATAGAGTGTAGGGTATAGAGTGTAGAGTGTAGGGATTAGAGTGTATGGTATAGAGTGTAGGGTATAGAGTGTAGAGTATAGGGTATAGAGTGTAGAGTATGGAGTGTAGAGTATAGAGTGTAGGTTATAGAGCGTAGAGTGTAGGGATTAGAGTGTAGTGCATAGAGTGTAGGGCATAGAGTGTATAGTGTAGGGTATAGAGTGTAGGGTATAGAGTATAGAGTGTAGGGTATAGAGTGTAGGGTATAGATTGTAGAGTGTAGGGTATAGAGTGTAGAGTGTAGGGAATAGAGTGTAGGGTATAGAGTGCATGGAATAGAGTGTAGAGTGTATGGTATAGAGTGTAGGGTATAAAGTGTATGGTATACAGTGTAGGGTACAGAGTGTAGGGTATAGAGTGTAGAGTGTAGGGATTAGACTGTAGGGTATAGAGTGTAGGGTATAGAATGTATGGAATAGAGTATAGGGTATAGAGTATAGAGTGTAGGGTATAGAGTGTAGGGTAAAGAGCGTAGGGTGTAGGGTATAGAGTGTAGGGTATAGAGTGTAGGGTATAGAGTGTAGAGTGTAGGCTATAGAGTGTATGGTATAGAGTGTAGGGTATAGAGTGAAGGGTATAGAGTGTAGAGTGTAGGTATAGAGTGTATGGTATAGATTGTATGGTGTATAGAGTGTAGAGTGTATAGTATAGAATGCAGGGGATATAGTGTAGAGTGTGAGGTATAGAGTGTAGGGTACAGAGTGTATTGTATAGAGTGTAGGGTATAGAGTGTAGGGTACAGAGTGTAGTGTATAGAGTGTAGAGTGTAGGGTATAGAGTGTAGGTTGTAGAGTGTATGGTATAGAGTGTATGGTATAGATTGTAGGGTATAGAGTGTAGGGTATAGAGTGTAGAGTGTAGGGTATAGAGTGTAGAGTGTAGGGTATAGAGTGTAGGGTATAGAGTGTAGAGTGTGTGTTATAGAGTGCAGGGGATAGAGTGTAGAGTGTGAGGTATAGAGTGTAGGGTATAGAGTGTATGGTATAGAGTGTATGGTATAGATTGTAGGGTATAGAGTGTAGGGTATAGAGTGTAGAGTGTAGGGTATAGAGTGTAGAGTGTAGGGTATAGAGTGTAGGGTATAGAGTGTAGGGTATAGAGTGTAGGGTATAGAGTGTAGAGTGTAGGGTATAGAGTGTAGGGTATAGAGTGTAGGGTATAGAGTGTAGGGTATAGAGTGTAGGGTATAAAGTGTAGAGTGTAGGGTATAGAGTGTAGGGTATAGAGTGTAGGGTATAGAGTGTAGAGTGTAGGGTATAGAGTGTAGGGTATAGAGTGTATGGTATAGAGTGTAGGGTATAGAGTGTAGAGTGTAGGGTATAGAGTGTAGGGTATACTGTGTAGAGTGTAGGGTATAGAGTGTAAGGTATAGAGGGTAGGGTATAGAGTGTATGGTGTAGAGTGTAGGGTATAGAGTGTAGGGTATTGAGTGTAGGGTATAGAGTGTATGGTATAGAGTTTAGGGTATAGAGTGTAGGGTATAGAGTGTAAGCTATAAAGTGTAGGGTGTAGAGTGTAGGGTATAGAGTGTAGGGTATAGAGTGTAGAGTATAGAGTGTAGGGTATAGAGTGTAGGGTATAGAGTGTAGAGTGTAGGGTATAGAGTGTAGGGTATAGAGTGTAGAGTGTAGGGTATATAGTGTAGGGTTTAGAGAGTAGGGTGTAGAGTGTAGAGTGTAGGGTATTGAGTGTAGAGTGTAGGGTATAGAGTGTAGGGTATAGAGTGTAGAGTGTAGGGTATAGAGTGTAGGGTTTAGAGAGTTGGGTATAGAGTGTAGAGTGTAGGGTATAGAGTATAGAGTGTAGGGTATAGAGTGTAGAGTGTAGAGTATAGAGTGTAGGGTATAGAGTGTAGAGTGTAGGTATAGAGTGTAGTGTATAGATTGTAGGGTATAGAGTGTAGATTGTAGGGTATAGAGTGTAGGGTATAGAGTGTATGGTAAAGATTGTAGAGAGTAGGGTATAGAGTGTATAGTGTAGGGTATAGAGTGTAGGGTATAGAGTGTATGGTATAGAGTGTAGGGAATAGAGTGTAGGCTATAGAGTGTATGATATAGAGTGTAGGGTATAGAGTGTATGGTATAGAGTGTAGGGTATAGATTGTAGGGTATAGAGTGTAGGGTATAGAGTGTATGGTATAGAGTGTATGGTATAGATTGTAGGGCATAGAGTGTAGGGTATAGAGTGTAGAGTGTAGGGTATAGAGTGTAGAGTGTAGGGTATAGAGTGTAGGGTATAGAGTGTAGAGTGTAGGGTATAGAGTGTAGGGTATAGAGTGTAGAGTGTATGGTATAGAGTGCAGGGGATAGAGTGTAGGGTGTGAGATATAGAGTGTAGGGTATAGAGTGTATGGTATAGCGTGTATGGTATAGATTGTAGGGTATAGAGTGTAGGGTATACAGTGTAGAGTGTAGGGTATAGAGTGTAGAGTGTAGGGTATAGAGTGTAGGGTATAGAGTGTAGGGTATAGAGTGTAGAGTGTAGGGTGTAGAGTGTAGGGTATAGAGTGTATAGTATAGAGTGTATGGTATAGATTGTAGGGTATAGAGTGTAGGGTATAGAGTGTAGAGTGTAGGGTATAGAGTGTAGAGTGTAGGGTATAGAGTGTAGGGTATAGAATGTAGAGTGTAGGGTATAGAGTGTAGGGTATAGAGTGTAGAGTGTATGGTATAGAGTGCAGGGGATATAGTGTAGAGTGTGAGGTATAGAGTGTAGGGTACAGAGTGTATGGTATAGAGTGTAGGGTATAGAGTGTAGGGTACAGAGTGTAGTGTATAGAGTGTAGAGTGTAGGGTATAGAGTGTAGGTTGTAGAGTGTATGGTATAGAGTGTATGGTATAGATTGTAGGGTATAGAGTGTAGGGTATAGAGTGTAGAGTGTAGGGTATAGAGTGTAGAGTGTAGGGTATAGAGTGTAGGGTATAGAGTGTAGAGTGTAGGATATAGAGTGTAGGGTATAGAGTGTAGAGTGTGTGTTATAGAGTGCAGGGGATAGAGTGTAGAGTGTGAGGTATAGAGTGTAGGGTATAGAGTGTATGGTATAGAGTGTATGGTATAGATTGTAGGGTATAGAGTGTAGGGTATAGAGTGTAGAGTGTAGGGTATAGAGTGTAGAGTGTAGGGTATAGAGTGTATGGTATAGAGTGTATGGTATAGATTGTAGGGTATAGAGTGTAGGGTATACAGTGTAGAGTGTAGGGTATAGAGTGTAGAGTGTAGGGTATAGAGTGTAGGGTATAGAGTGTAGGGTATAGAGTGTAGAGTGTAGGGTATAGAGTGTAGAGTGTAGGGTATAGAGTGTAGGGTATAGAGTGTAGAGTGTAGGGTATAGAGTGTAGGGTATAGAGTGTAGAGTGTATGGTATAGAGTGCAGGGGATAGAGTGTAGGGTGTGAGATATAGAGTGTAGGGTATAGAGTGTATGGTATAGCGTGTATGGTATAGATTGTAGGGTATAGAGTGTAGGGTATACAGTGTAGAGTGTAGGGTATAGAGTGTAGAGTGTAGGGTATAGAGTGTAGGGTATAGAGTGTAGGGTATAGAGTGTAGAGTGTAGGGTATAGAGTGTAGGGTATAGAGTGTATAGTATAGAGTGTATGGTATAGATTGTAGGGTATAGAGTGTAGGGTATAGAGTGTAGAGTGTAGGGTATAGAGTGTAGAGTGTAGGGTATAGAGTGTAGGGTATAGAATGTAGAGTGTAGGGTATAGAGTGTAGGGTATAGAGTGTAGAGTGTATGGTATAGAGTGCAGGGGATATAGTGTAGAGTGTGAGGTATAGAGTGTAGGGTACAGAGTGTATGGTATAGAGTGTAGGGTATAGAGTGTAGGGTACAGAGTGTAGTGTATAGAGTGTAGAGTGTAGGGTATAGAGTGTAGGTTGTAGAGTGTATGGTATAGAGTGTATGGTATAGATTGTAGGGTATAGAGTGTAGGGTATAGAGTGTAGAGTGTAGGGTATAGAGTGTAGAGTGTAGGGTATAGAGTGTAGGGTATAGAGTGTAGAGTGTAGGATATAGAGTGTAGGGTATAGAGTGTAGAGTGTGTGTTATAGAGTGCAGGGGATAGAGTGTAGAGTGTGAGGTATAGAGTGTAGGGTATAGAGTGTATGGTATAGAGTGTATGGTATAGATTGTAGGGTATAGAGTGTAGGGTATAGAGTGTAGAGTGTAGGGTATAGAGTGTAGAGTGTAGGGTATAGAGTGTATGGTATAGAGTGTATGGTATAGATTGTAGGGTATAGAGTGTAGGGTATACAGTGTAGAGTGTAGGGTATAGAGTGTAGAGTGTAGGGTATAGAGTGTAGGGTATAGAGTGTAGGGTATAGAGTGTAGAGTGTAGGGTATAGAGTGTAGGGTATAGAGTGTATAGTATAGAGTGTATGGTATAGATTGTAGGGTATAGAGTGTAGGGTATAGAGTGTAGAGTGTAGGGTATAGAGTGTAGAGTGTAGGGTATAGAGTGTAGGGTATAGAATGTAGAGTGTAGGGTATAGAGTGTAGGGTATAGAGTGTAGAGTGTATGGTATAGAGTGCAGGGGATATAGTGTAGAGTGTGAGGTATAGAGTGTAGGGTACAGAGTGTATGGTATAGAGTGTAGGGTATAGAGTGTAGGGTACAGAGTGTAGTGTATAGAGTGTAGAGTGTAGGGTATAGAGTGTAGGTTGTAGAGTGTATGGTATAGAGTGTATGGTATAGATTGTAGGGTATAGAGTGTAGGGTATAGAGTGTAGAGTGTAGGGTATAGAGTGTAGAGTGTAGGGTATAGAGTGTAGGGTATAGAGTGTAGAGTGTAGGATATAGAGTGTAGGGTATAGAGTGTAGAGTGTGTGTTATAGAGTGCAGGGGATAGAGTGTAGAGTGTGAGGTATAGAGTGTAGGGTATAGAGTGTATGGTATAGAGTGTATGGTATAGATTGTAGGGTATAGAGTGTAGGGTATAGAGTGTAGAGTGTAGGGTATAGAGTGTAGAGTGTAGGGTATAGAGTGTATGGTATAGAGTGTATGGTATAGAGTGTAGGGTATAGAGTGTAGGGTATAGAGTGTAGAGTGTAGGGTATAGAGTGTAGAGTGTAGGGTATAGAGTGTAGGGTATAGAGTGTAGAGTGTAGGGTATAGAGTGTAGAGTATAGAGTGTAGAGTGTATGGTATAGAGTGCAGGGGATAGAGTGTAGAGTGTAGGGTATAGAGTGTAGGGTATAGAGTGTAGAGTGTAGGGTATAGAGTGTAGGGTTTAGAGAGTAGGGTATAGAGTGTAGAGTGTAGGGTATAGAGTGTAGAGTGTAGGGTATAGAGTGTAGGGTATAGAGTGTAGAGTGTAGGGTATAGAGTGTAGTGTTTAGATAGTTGGGTATAGAGTGTAGAGTGTAGGGTATAGAGTATAGAGTGTAGGGTATAGAGTGTAGGGTATAGAGTGTAGAGTATAAAGTGTAGAGAGTAGGGTGTAGAGTGTAGGGTATAGAGTGTAGGTTATAGAGTGTAGGGTATAGATTGTAGATTGTAGGGTGTAGATTGTAGGTTATAGAGTGTAGAGTGTAGGGTATAAAGTGTAGAGAGTAGGGTATAGAGTGTAGGTTATAGAGTGTAGGGTATAGAGTGTAGGGTGTAGAGTGTAGGGTATAGAGTGTAAGGTATAGAGTGTACGGTATAAAGTGTATGTTATAGAGTGTAGGGTATAGAGTGTAGAGTGTAGGGTATAGAGTGTAGGGTATAGAGTGTAGGGTATAGAGTGTATGGTATAGAGTGTAGGGTATAGAGTGTAGAGTATAGGGTACAGAGTGTAGGGTTTAGAGTGTAGGGTATAGAGTGTAGGGTATAGATTGTAGGGTATAGAGTGTAGAGTGTAGGGTATAGAGTGTAGGGTATAGAGTGTAGAGTGTAGGGTATAGAGTGTATATTGTAGGGTAAAAAGTGTAGGGTATAGAGAGTATGGTATAGAGTGTAGGGAATAGAGTGTAGAGTGTAGGTAATAGAGTG
The DNA here is from genome assembly GCF_032444005.1 of Ranitomeya imitator. Classification (NCBI taxonomy): domain Eukaryota; kingdom Metazoa; phylum Chordata; class Amphibia; order Anura; family Dendrobatidae; genus Ranitomeya; species Ranitomeya imitator. Next base: position 48,437 of record NW_027193764.1, on the reverse strand, counting down.
TAGAGTGTAGGGTATAGAGTGTAGGGTATAGAGTGTAGAGTGTAGGGTATAAAGTGTAGAGAGTAGGGTAAAGAGTGTAGGGTATAGAGTGTAGGTTATAGAGTGTAGGGTATAGAGTGTAGAGTGTAGGGTGTAGAGTGTAGGGTATAGAGTGTAAGGTATAGAGTGTAGGGTATAAAGTGTACGGTATAGAGTGTAGGGTATAGATTGTAGGGTATAGAGTGTAGATTGTAGGGTATAGAGTCTATGGTATAGAGTGTAGAGTGTAGGGTATAGAGTGTATAGTGTAGGGTAAAGAGTGTAGGGTATAGAGTGTATGGTATAGAGTGTAGGGAATAGAGTGTAGAGTGTAGGGTATAGAGTGTATGGTATAGAGTGTAGGGTATAGAGTGTAGAGTGTAGGGTATAGAGTGTAGGGTATAGAGTGTAGGGTATAGAGTGTAGAGTGTAGGGATTAGAGTGTAGGGTATAGAGTGTAGGGTATATAGTGTAGAATGTACGGTATAGAGTGTATTGTATAGAGTATAGAGTGTAGGGTATAGAGTATAGAGTGTAGGGTATAGAGTGTAAGGTATAGAGTGTAAAGTGTAGAGTGTAGGGTATAGAGTGTAGAGTGTAGGGTATAGAGTGTAGGGTATAGAGTGCATGGAATAGAGTGTAGGGTATAGAGTGTTGAGTGTAGGGTATAGAGTGTAGGGTATAGAGCGTAGGGTGTAGGGTATAGAGTGTAGGGTATAGAGTGTTGGGTATAGAGTTTAGAGTGTAGGGTACAGGGTGTATGGTATAGAGTGTAGGGTGTATGGTATAGAGTGCAGGGGATAGAGTGTAGAGTGTGAGGTATAGAGTGTAGGGTATAGAGTGTATGGTATAGAGAGTATGGTATAGATTGTAATGTATAGAGTGTAGGGTATAGAGTGTAGAGTGTAGGGTATAGAGTGTAGAGTGTAGGGTATAGAGTGTAGGGTATAGAGGGTATGATATAGAGTGTATGGTATAGAGTGTATGGTATAGAGTGTACGGTATAGAGTGTAGGGTATAGAGTGTAGAGTGTAGGGTATAGAGTGTAAGGTATAGAGTGTAGGGTATAGAGTGTAGGGTATAGAGTGTAGGGTGTAGAGTTTAGGGTATAGAGTGTAGCGTGTAGGGTATAGAGTGTATGGTATAGAGTGTAGAGTGTAGGGTATAGAGTGTATGGTATAGAGTGTAGGGTGTAGAATGTATGTTATAGAGTGTAGGGTATAGAGTGTATGGTATGGAGATTAGAGTGTAGGGCATATAGTGTATGGTATAGAGTGTATGGTATAGAGTGTAGGGTATAGAGTGTAGAGTGTAGGGTATAGAGTGTATGGTATAGAGTGTAGGGTATAGAGTGTAGAGTGTAGGGTATAGAGTGTAGGGTATAGAGTGTAGGATATAGCGTGTAGGGTATAGAGTGTAGGGTATAGATTGTAGGGTATAGAGTGTAGGGTATAAAGTGTAGAGTGTAGGGTATAGAGTGAATGGTATAGAGTGTAGAGTGTATGGTATAGAGTGTATGGTATAGAGTGTAGGGTGTAGAATGTATGTTATAGAGTGTAGGGTATAGAGTGTATGGTATGGAGATTAGAGTGTAGGGCATAGAGTGTAGGGTATAGAGTGTATGGTATAGAGTGTAGGGTATAGAGTGTAGAGTGTAGGGTATAGAGTGTAGGGTATAGAGTGTAGGATATAGAGTGTATGGTATAGAGTGTAGGTTATAGAGTGTAGAGTGTAGGGTATAGAGTGTAGGGTATAGAGTGTATTCTAAAGAGTGTAAGGTATAGATTGTAAGGTATAGAGTGTATAGCGTAGAGTATAGAGTGTAGGGTATAGAGTGTATGGTGTAGAGTGTAGGGTATAGAGTGTATAGTGTAGGGTATAGAGTGTAGGGTATAGAGTGTAGAGTGTGGGGTATAGAGTGTATGGTATAGAGTGTATGGTGTAGAGTGTATGGTATAGAGTGTAGGGTATAGAGTGTATGGAATAGAGTGTAGGGTATAGAGTGTAGATTGTAGGGTATAGAGTGTAGGGTGTAGAGTGTAGGGTATAGAGTGTAGGGTATAGATTGTAGGGTATAGAGTGTAGAGTGTAGGGTATAGAGTGTAGGGTATAGAGTGTATGGTATAGAGTGTAGAGTGTAGGGTATAGAGTGTATAGTGTAGGGTATAGAGTGTAGGGTATAGAGTGTATGGTATAGAGTGTAGGGAATAGAGTGTAGAGTGTATGGTATAGAGTGTAGGGTATAGAGTGTAGAGTGTAGGGTATAGAGTGTAGGGTATAGAGTGTAGGGTATAGAGTGTAGGGTGTAGAGTGTAGGGTATAGAGTGTAGGGTATAGAGTGTAGGGTATAGAGTGTAGAGTGTAGGGATTAGAGTGCAGGGTATAGAGTGTAGGGTATAGAGTGTAGAATGCACGGTATAGAGTGTAGGGTATAGAGTATAGACTGTAGGGTATAGAGTGTAAAGTGTAGAGTGTAGGGTATAGAGTGTAGAGTGTAGGGTATAGAGTGTAGGGTATAGAGTGTATGGAATAGAGTGTAGGGTATAGAGTGTAGAGTTTAGGGTATAGAGTGTAGGGTATAGAGCGTAGGGTGTAGGGTATAGAGTGTAGGGTATAGAGTGTAGGGTATAGAGTGTAGAGTGTAGGGTATAGAGTGTATGGTATAGAGTGTAGGGTGTAGAGTGTAGGGTATAGAGTGTAGAGTGTAGGGTATAGAGTGTAGGGTGTAGAGTGTAGAGTGTAGGGTATAGAAAGTAGGGTATACAGTGTAAAGTGTATGGTATAGAGTGTAGGGGATAGAGTGTATGGTATAGAGTGTATGGTATAGAGTGTAGGGTAGAGAATGTAGGGTATAGAGTGTAGAGTGTAGGGTATATAGTGTAGGGTGTAGAGTGTAGGGTATAGAGTGTAGAGTGTATGGTATAGAGTGTAGGGGATAGAGTGTATGGTATAGAGTGTATGGTATAGAGTGTATGGTATAGATTGTAGGGTATAGAGTGTAGGATATCGAGTGTAGAGTGTAGGGTATAGAGTGTAGAGTGTAGGGTATAGAGTGTAGGGTATAGAGTGTAGGGTATAGAGTGTAGGGTATAGAGTGTAGAGTGTTGAGTGTAGGGTATAGAGTGTAGGGTATAGGGTGTAGGGTATAGAGTGTAGGGTGTAGAGTGTAGGGTATAGAGTGTAGGGTATAGAGTGTAGGGTATAGCGTGTAGGGTATAGAGTGAAGGGTATAGAGTGTAGGGTATAGAGTGTAGGGTATAAAGTGTAGAGTGTAGGGTGTAGAGTGTAGGGTATAGAGTGGAGGGTATAGAGTGTAGGGTATAGAGTGTAGGGTATAAAGTGTAGAGTGTAGGGTATAGAGTGTAGGGTATAGAGTGTAGAGTGTAGGGTATAGAGTGTAGGGTATAGAGTGTAGGGTATAGAGTGTATGGTATAGAGTGTAGGGTATAGAGTGTAGGGTATAAAGTGTAGAGTGTAGGGTATAGAGTGTAGGGTATAGAGTGTAGGGTATAGAATGTAGGGTATAGAGTGTAGAGTGTAGGGTATAGAGTGTAGGGTATAGAGTGTAGGGTATAAAGTGTAGAGTGTAGGGTATAGAGTGTAGGGTATAGAGTGTAGGGTATAGAGTGTAGAGTGTAGGGTATAGAGTGTAGGGTATAGAGTGTATGGTATAGAGTGTAGGGTATAGAGTGTAGAGTGTAGGGTATAGAGTGTAGGGTATACTGTGTAGAGTGTAGGGTATAGAGTGTAAGGTATAGAGGGTAGTGCATAGAGTGTATGGTGTAGAGTGTAGGGTATAGAGTGTAGGGTATAGAGTGTAGGGTATAGAGTGTAGAGTGTAGGGTATAGAGTGTATGGTATAGAGTGTAGGGTATAGAGTGTAGAGTGTAGGGTATAGAGTGTAGGGTATAGAGTGTAGGGTATAGAGTGTAGGGTATAGAGTGTAGGGTATAGAGTGTAGAGTGTAGGGTATAGAGTGTAGGGTATGGAGTGTAGGGTATAGAGTGTAGGGTATAGAGTGTAGAGTGTAGGGATTAGAGTGTATGGTATAGAGTGTAGGGTATAGAGTGTAGAGTATAGGGTATAGAGTGTAGAGTATGGAGTGTAGAGTATAGAGTGTAGGTTATAGAGTGTAGAGTGTAGGGATTAGAGTGTAGGGCATAGAGTGTAGGGCATAGAGTGTATAGTGTAGGGTATAGAGTGTAGGGTATAGAGTATAGAGTGTAGGGTATAGAGTGTAGGGTATAGAGTGTAGAGTGTAGGGATTAGACTGTAGGGTATAGAGTGTAGGGTATAGAATGTATGGAATAGAGTATAGGGTATAGAGTATAGAGTGTAGGGTATAGAGTGTAGGGTATAGAGCGTAGGGTGTAGGGTATAGAGTGTAGGGTATAGAGTGTAGGGTATAGAGTGTAGAATGTAGGGTCTAGAGTGTATGGTATAGAGTGTAGGGTATAGAGTGAAGGGTATAGAGTGTAGAGTGTAGGTATAGAGTGTATGGTATAGATTGTATGGTGTAGAGTGTATGGTATAGAGTTTAGGGTATAGAGTGTATGGTATAGAGTGTAGGGTATAGAGTGTAGGGTATAGAGTGTAGGGTATAGAGTGTAGGGCATAGTGTGTAGGGTATAGATTGTAGGGTATAGAGTGTATAGTGTAGGGTATAGAGTGTAGGGTTTAGAGTGTATGGTATAGAGTGTAGGGAATAGAGTGTAGAGTGTATGGTATAGAGTGTAGGGTATAGAGTGTAGGGTATAAAGTGTAGGGTATAGAGTGTAGGGTATAGAGTGTAGAGAGTAGGGTATAGAGTGTAGGGTATAAAGTGTAGGGTATAGAGTGTAGAGTGTAGGGATTAGAAAGTAGGTTATAGAGTGTAGGGTATAGAGTGTAGAATGTACGGTATAGAGTGTAGGGTATAGAGTATAGAGTGTAGGGTATAGAGTGTAGGGTATAGTGTGCAAAGTGTAGAGTGTAGGGTATAGAGTGTAGAGTGTAGGGTATAGAGTGTAGGGTATAGAGTGTATGGAATAGAGTGTAGGGTATAGTGTGTAGAGTGTAGGGTATAGAGTGTAGGGTATAGAGCGTAGGGTGTAGGGTATAGAGTGTAGGGTATAGAGTGTAGGGTATAGAGTGTAGAGTGTAGGGTATAGAGTGTATGGTATAGAGTGTAGGGTGTAGAGTGTAGGGTATAGAGTGTAGAGTGTAGGGTATAGAGTGTAGAGTGTAGGGTATAGAGTGTAGAGTGTATGGGCTAGAGTGTAGGGGATAGAGTGTATGGTATAGAGTGTATGGTATAGAGTGTAGGGTATAGAGTGTAGGGTATAGAGTGTAGAGTGTAGGGTATAGAGTGTAGGGTATAGAGTGTAGAGTGTAGGGTATAGAGTGTAGGGTATAGAGTGTAGAGTGTATGGTATAGTGTGTATGGTATAGAGTGTATGATATAGATTGTAGGGTATAGAGTGTAGGGTATAGAGTGTAGAGTGTAGGGTATAGAGTGTAGAGTGTAGGGTATAGAGTGTAGGGTATAGAGTTTAGAGTGTAGGGTATACAGTGTAGGGTATAGAGTGTAGAGTGTATGGTATAGAGTGTAGGGGATAGAGTGTATGGTATAGAGTGTATGGTATAGAGTGTAGGGTATAGAGTGTAGGGTATAGAGTGTAGGGTATAGAGTGTAGGGTGTAGAGTGTATGTAGGGTATAGAGTGTAGGGTATAGGGTGTAGGGTATGGAGTGTAGGGTGTAGAATGTAGGGTATAGAGTGTAGGGTATAGAGTGTAGGGTATAGAGTGTAGGGTATAGCGTGTAGGGTATAGAGTGTAGGGTATAGAGTGTAGGGTATAGAGTGTAGGGGATAAAGTGTAGAGTGTAGGGTATAGAGTGTAGGGTATAGAGTGTAGAGTATAGAGTGTAAAGTGTAGAGTGTAGGGTGTAGAGTGTAGAGTGTAGGGTATAGAGTGTAGAGTGTAGGGTATAGAGTGTAGGGTATAGAGTGTATGGTATAGAGTGTAGGGTATAGAGTGTAGAGTGTAGGGTATATAGTGTAGGGAATAATGTGTAGAGTGTAGGGTATAGAGTGTACGGTATAGAGGGTAGGGTATATAGTGTATGGTGTATGGTGTAGAGTGTAGAATATAGAGTGTAGGGTATAGAGTGTAGGGTATAGAGTGAATGGTATAGAGTGTAGGGTATAGAGTGTAAGCTATAAAGTGTAGGGTGAAGAGTGTAGGGTATAGAGTGTAGGGTATAGAGTGTAGGGTATAGAGTGTAGGGTATAGAGTGTAGGGTATAGAGTGTAGAGTGTAGGGTATAGAGTGTAGGGTATAGAGTGTAGGGTATAGAGTGTAGAGTGTAGGGTATAGAGTGTATGGTATAGAGTGTAGGGTATAGAGTGTAGAGTGTAGGGTATAGAGTGTAGGGTATAGAGTGTAGGGTATAGAGTGTAGGGTATAGAGTGTAGGGTATAGAGTGTAGAGTGTAGGGTATAAAGTGTAGGGTATGGAGTGTAGGGTATAGAGTGTAGGGTATAGAGTGTAGAGTGTAGGGATTAGAGTGTATGGTATAGAGTGTAGGGTATAGAGTGTAGAGTATAGGGTATAGAGTGTAGAGTATGGAGTGTAGAGTATAGAGTGTAGGTTATAGAGTGTAGAGTGTAGGGATTAGAGTGTAGGGCATAGAGTGTAGGGCATAGAGTGTATAGTGTAGGGTATAGAGTGTAGGGTATAGAGTATAGAGTGTAGGGTATAGAGTGTAGGGTATAGAGTGTAGAGTGTAGGGATTAGACTGTAGGGTATAGAGTGTAGGGTATAGAATGTATGGAATAGAGTATAGGGTATAGAGTATAGAGTGTAGGGTATAGAGTGTAGGGTATAGAGCGTAGGGTGTAGGGTATAGAGTGTAGGGTATAGAGTGTAGGGTATAGAGTGTAGAATGTAGGGTCTAGAGTGTATGGTATAGAGTGTAGGGTATAGAGTGAAGGGTATAGAGTGTAGAGTGTAGGTATAGAGTGTATGGTATAGATTGTATGGTGTAGAGTGTATGGTATAGAGTTTAGGGTATAGAGTGTATGGTATAGAGTGTAGGGTATAGAGTGTAGAGTGTAGGGTATAGAGTGTAGGGTATAGAGTGTAGGGCATAGTGTGTAGGGTATAGATTGTAGGGTATAGAGTGTATAGTGTAGGGTATAGAGTGTAGGGTTTAGAGGGTATGGTATAGAGTGTAGGGAATAGAGTGTAGAGTGTATGGTATAGAGTGTAGGGTATAGAGTGTAGAGTGTAGGGTATAAAGTGTAGGGTATAGAGTGTAGGGTATAGAGTGTAGAGAGTAGGGTATAGAGTGTAGGGTATAAAGTGTAGGGTATAGAGTGTAGAGTGTAGGGATTAGAAAGTAGGTTATAGAGTGTAGGGTATAGAGTGTAGAATGTACGGTATAGAGTGTAGGGTATAGAGTATAGAGTGTAGGGTATAGAGTGTAGGGTATAGTGTGTAAAGTGTAGAGTGTAGGGTATAGAGTGTAGAGTGTAGGGTATAGAGTGTAGGGTATAGAGTGTATGGAATAGAGTGTAGGGTATAGTGTGTAGAGTGTAGGGTATAGAGTGTAGGGTATAGAGCGTAGGGTGTAGGGTATAGAGTGTAGGGTATAGAGTGTAGGGTATAGAGTGTAGAGTGTAGGGTATAGAGTGTATGGTATAGAGTGTAGGGTGTAGAGTGTAGGGTATAGAGTGTAGAGTGTAGGGTATAGAGTGTAGAGTGTAGGGTATAGAGTGTAGAGTGTATGGGCTAGAGTGTAGGGGATAGAGTGTATGGTATAGAGTGTATGGTATAGAGTGTAGGGTATAGAGTGTAGGGTATAGAGTGTAGAGTGTAGGGTATAGAGTGTAGGGTATAGAGTGTAGAGTGTAGGGTATAGAGTGTAGGGTATAGAGTGTAGAGTGTATGGTATAGTGTGTATGGTATAGAGTGTATGATATAGATTGTAGGGTATAGAGTGTAGGGTATAGAGTGTAGAGTGTAGGGTATAGAGTGTAGAGTGTAGGGTATAGAGTGTAGGGTATAGAGTTTAGAGTGTAGGGTATACAGTGTAGGGTATAGAGTGTAGAGTGTATGGTATAGAGTGTAGGGGATAGAGTGTATGGTATAGAGTGTATGGTATAGAGTGTAGGGTATAGAGTGTAGGGTATAGAGTGTAGGGTATAGAGTGTAGGGTGTAGAGTGTATGTAGGGTATAGAGTGTAGGGTATAGGGTGTAGGGTATGGAGTGTAGGGTGTAGAGTGTAGGGTATAGAGTGTAGGGTATAGAGTGTAGGGTATAGCGTGTAGGGTATAGAGTGTAGGGTATAGAGTGTAGGGTATAGAGTGTAGGGGATAAAGTGTAGAGTGTAGGGTATAGAGTGTAGGGTATAGAGTGTAGAGTATAGAGTGTAAAGTGTAGAGTGTAGGGTGTAGAGTGTAGAGTGTAGGGTATAGAGTGTAGAGTGTAGGGTATAGAGTGTAGGGTACAGAGTGTATGGTATAGAGTGTAGGGTATAGAGTGTAGAGTGTAGGGTATATAGTGTAGGGTATAATGTGTAGAGTGTAGGGTATAGAGTGTACGGTATAGAGGGTAGGGTATATAGTGTATGGTGTATGGTGTAGAGTGTAGGGTATAGAGTGTAGGGTATAGAGTGTAGGGTATAGAGTGAATGGTATAGAGTGTAGGGTATAGAGTGTAAGCTATAAAGTGTAGGGTGAAGAGTGTAGGGTATAGAGTGTAGGGTATAGAGTGTAGGGTATAGAGTGTAGGGTATAGAGTGTAGAGTGTAGGGTATAGAGTGTAGGGTATAGAGTGTAGAGTGTAGGGTATAGAGTGTAGGGTTTAAAGAGTAGGGTATAGAGTGTAGAGTGTAGGGTATAGAGTGTAGAGTGTAGGGTATAGAGTGTAGGGTATAGAGTGTAGAGTGTAGGGTATAGAGTGTAGGGTATAGAGTGTAGAGTGTAGGGTATAAAATGTAGAGAGTAGGGTATAGAGTGTAAGATATAGAGTGTAGGTTATAGAGTGTAGGGTATAGAGTGTAGAGTGTAGGGTGTAGAGTATAGGGTATAGAGTGTAGGGTATAGAGTGTAGAGTGTAGGGTATAAAGTGTAGAGAGTAGGGTATAGAGTGTAGGGTATAGAGTGTAGGTTATAGAGTGTAGGGTATAGAGTGTGGAGTGTAGGGTGTAGATTGTAGGTTATAGAGTGTAGAGTGTAGGGTATAAAGTGTAGAGAGTAGGGTATAGAGTGTAGGGTATAGAGTGTAGGTTATAGAGTGTAGGGTATAGAGTGTGGAGGGTAGGGTGTAGAGTGTAGGGTATAGAGTGTAAGGTATAGAGTGTACGGTATAAAGTGTATGTTATAGAGTGTAGGGTATAGAGTGTAGAGTGTAGGGTATAGAGTGTAGGGTATAGAGTGTAGGGTATAGAGTGTAGAGTGTAGGGTATAGAGTGTAGGGTTTAGAGTGTATGGTATAGAGTGTAGGGTATAGATTGTAGGGTGTAGAGTGTAGAGTGTAGGGTATAGAGTGTAGGGTATAGAGTGTATGGTATAGAGTGTAAAGTGTAGAGTGTATGGTATAGAGTGTAGAGTGTAGGGTATAGAGTGTAGGGTATAGAGTGTATGGAATAGAGTGTAGGGTATAGAGTGTTGAGTGTAGGGTATAGAGTGTAGGGTATAGAGCGTAGGGTGTAGGGTATAGAGTGTAGGGTATAGAGTGTAGGGTATAGAGTTTAGAGTGTAGGGTACAGGGTGTATGGTATAGAGTGTAGGGTGTATGGTATAGAGTGCAGGGGATAGAGTGTAGAGTGTGAGGTATAGAGTGTAGGGTATAGAGTGTATGGTATAGAGAGTATGGTATAGATTGTAATGTATAGAGTGTAGGGTATAGAGTGTAGAGTGTAGGGTATAGAGTGTAGAGTGTAGGGTATAGAGTGTAGGGTATAGAGGGTATGATATAGAGTGTATGGTATAGAGTGTATGGTATAGAGTGTACGGTATAGAGTGTAGGGTATAGAGTGTAGAGTGTAGGGTATAGAGTGTAGGGTATAGAGTGTAGGGTATAGAGTGTAGGGTATAGAGTGTAGGGTGTAGAGTTTAGGGTATAGAGTGTAGCGTGTAGGGTATAGAGTGTATGGTATAGAGTGTAGAGTGTAGGGTATAGAGTGTATGGTATAGAGTGTAGGGTGTAGAATGTATGTTATAGAGTGTAGGGTATAGAGTGTATGGTATGGAGATTAGAGTGTAGGGCATATAGTGTATGGTATAGAGTGTATGGTATAGAGTGTAGGGTATAGAGTGTAGAGTGTAGGGTATAGAGTGTATGGTATAGAGTGTAGGGTATAGAGTGTAGAGTGTAGGGTATAGAGTGTAGGGTATAGAGTGTAGGATATAGCGTGTAGGGTATAGAGTGTAGGGTATAGATTGTAGGGTATAGAGTGTAGGGTATAAAGTGTAGAGTGTAGGGTATAGAGTGAATGGTATAGAGTGTAGAGTGTATGGTATAGAGTGTATGGTATAGAGTGTAGGGTGTAGAATGTATGTTATAGAGTGTAGGGTATAGAGTGTATGGTATGGAGATTAGAGTGTAGGGCATAGAGTGTAGGGTATAGAGTGTATGGTATAGAGTGTAGGGTATAGAGTGTAGAGTGTAGGGTATAGAGTGTAGGGTATAGAGTGTAGGATATAGAGTGTATGGTATAGAGTGTAGGTTATAGAGTGTAGAGTGTAGGGTATAGAGTGTAGGGTATAGCGTGTATTGTAAAGAGTGTAAGGTATAGATTGTAAGGTATAGAGTGTATAGCGTAGAGTATAGAGTGTAGGGTATAGAGTGTATGGTGTAGAGTGTAGGGTATAGAGTGTATAGTGTAGGGTATAGAGTGTAGGGTATAGAGTGTAGAGTGTGGGGTATAGAGTGTATGGTATAGAGTGTATGGTGTAGAGTGTATGGTATAGAGTGTAGGGTATAGAGTGTATGGAATAGAGTGTAGGGTATAGAGTGTAGATTGTAGGGTATAGAGTGTAGGGTGTAGAGTGTAGGGTATAGAGTGTAGGGTATATATTGTAGGGTATAGAGTGTAGAATGTAGGGTATAGAGTGTAGGGTATAGAGTGTATGGTATAGAGTGTAGAGTGTAGGGTATAGAGTGTATAGTGTAGGGTATAGAGTGTAGGGTATAGAGTGTATGGTATAGAGTGTAGGGAATAGAGTGTAGAGTGTATGGTATAGAGTGTAGGGTATAGAGTGTAGAGTGTAGGGTATAGAGTGTAGGGTATAGAGTGTTGGGTATAGAGTGTAGGGTGTAGAGTGTAGGGTATAGAGTGTAGGGTATAGAGTGTAGGGTATAGAGTGTAGAGTGTAGGGATTAGAGTGCAGGGTATAGAGTGTAGGGTATAGAGTGTAGAATGCACGGTATAGAGTGTAGGGTATAGAGTATAGAGTGTAGGGTATAGAGTGTAAAGTGTAGAGTGTAGGGTATAGAGTGTAGAGTGTAGGGTATAGAGTGTAGGGTATAGAGTGTATGGAATAGAGTGTAGGGTATAGAGTGTAGAGTTTAGGGTATAGAGTAAAGGGTATAGAGCGTAGGGTGTAGGGTATAGAGTGTAGGGTATAGAGTGTAGGGTATAGAGTGTAGAGTGTAGGGTATAGAGTGTATGGTATAGAGTGTACGGGTGTAGAGTGTAGGGTATAGAGTGTAGAGTGTAGGGTATAGAGTGTAGGGTGTAGAGTGTAGAGTGTAGGGTATAGAAAGTAGGGTATAGAGTGTAAAGTGTATGGTATAGAGTGTAGGGGATAGAGTGTATGGAATAGAGTGTATGGTATAGAGTGTATGGTATAGATTGTAGGGTATAGAGTGTAGGATATCGAGTGTAGAGTGTAGGGTATAGAGTGTAGAGTGTAGGGTATAGAGTGTAGGGTATAGAGTGTAGGGTATAGAGTGTAGGGTATAGAGTGTAGAGTGTTGAGTGTAGGGTATAGAGTGTAGGGTATAGGGTGTAGGGTATAGAGTGTAGGGTGTAGAGTGTAGGGTATAGAGTGTAGGGTATAGAGTGTAGGGTATAGAGTGTAGGGTATAGCGTGTAGGGTATATAGTGAAGGGTATAGAGTGTAGGGTATAGAGTGTAGGGTATAAAGTGTAGAGTGTAGGGTGTAGAGTGTAGGGTATAGAGTGGAGGGTATAGAGTGTAGGGTATAGAGTGTAGGGTATAAAGTGTAGAGTGTAGGGTATAGAGTGTAGGGTATAGAGTGTAGAGTGTAGGGTATAGAGTGTAGGGTATAGAGTGTAGGGTATAGAGTGTATGGTATAGAGTGTAGGGTATAGAGTGTAGGGTATAAAGTGTAGAGTGTAGGGTATAGAGTGTAGGGTATAGAGTGTAGGGTATAGAATGTAGGGTATAGAGTGTAGAGTGTAGGGTATAGAGTGTAGGGTATAGAGTGTAGGGTATAAAGTGTAGAGTGTAGGGTATAGAGTGTAGGGTATAGAGTGTAGGGTATAGAGTGTAGAGTGTAGGGTATAGAGTGTAGGGTATAGAGTGTATGGTATAGAGTGTAGGGTATAGAGTGTAGAGTGTAGGGTATAGAGTGTAGGGTATACTGTGTAGAGTGTAGGGTATAGAGTGTAAGGTATAGAGGGTAGTGCATAGAGTGTATGGTGTAGAGTGTAGGGTATAGAGTGTAGGGTATAGAGTGTAGGGTATAGAGTGTAGAGTGTAGGGTATAGAGTGTATGGTTTAGAGTGTAGGGTATAGAGTGTAGAGTGTAGGGTATAGAGTGTAGGGTATAGAGTGTAGGGTATAGAGTGTAGGGTATAGAGTGTAGGGTATAGAGTGTAGAGTGTAGGGTATAGAGTGTAGGGTATGGAGTGTAGGGTATAGAGTGTAGGGTATAGAGTGTAGAGTGTAGGGATTAGAGTGTATGGTATAGAGTGTAGGGTATAGAGTGTAGAGTATAGGGTATAGAGTGTAGAGTATGGAGTGTAGAGTATAGAGTGTAGGTTATAGAGTGTAGAGTGTAGGGATTAGAGTGTAGGGCATAGAGTGTAGGGCATAGAGTGTATAGTGTAGGGTATAGAGTGTAGGGTATAGAGTATAGAGTGTAGGGTATAGAGTGTAGGGTATAGAGTGTAGAGTGTAGGGATTAGACTGTAGGGTATAGAGTGTAGGGTATAGAATGTATGGAATAGAGTATAGGGTATAGAGTATAGAGTGTAGGGTATAGAGTGTAGGGTATAGAGCGTAGGGTGTAGGGTATAGAGTGTAGGGTATAGAGTGTAGGGTATAGAGTGTAGAATGTAGGGTCTAGAGTGTATGGTATAGAGTGTAGGGTATAGAGTGAAGGGTATAGAGTGTAGAGTGTAGGTATAGAGTGTATGGTATAGATTGTATGGTGTAGAGTGTATGGTATAGAGTTTAGGGTATAGAGTGTATGGTATAGAGTGTAGGGTATATAGTGTAGAGTGTAGGGTATAGAGTGTAGGGTATAGAGTGTAGGGCATAGTGTGTAGGGTATAGATTGTAGGGTATAGAGTGTATAGTGTAGGGTATAGAGTGTAGGGTTTAGAGTGTATGGTATAGAGTGTAGGGAATAGAGTGTAGAGTGTATGGTATAGAGTGTAGGGTATAGAGTGTAGAGTGTAGGGTATAAAGTGTAGGGTATAGAGTGTAGGGTATAGAGTGTAGAGAGTAGGGTATAGAGTGTAGGGTATAAAGTGTAGGGTATAGAGTGTAGAGTGTAGGGATTAGAAAGTAGGTTATAGAGTGTAGGGTATAGAGTGTAGAATGTACGGTATAGAGTGTAGGGTATAGAGTATAGAGTGTAGGGTATAGAGTGTAGGGTATAGTGTGTAAAGTGTAGAGTGTAGGGTATAGAGTGTAGAGTGTAGGGTATAGAGTGTAGGGTATAGAGTGTATGGAATAGAGTGTAGGGTATAGTGTGTAGAGTGTAGGGTATAGAGTGTAGGGTATAGAGCGTAGGGTGTAGGGTATAGAGTGTAGGGTATAGAGTGTAGGGTATAGAGTGTAGAGTGTAGGGTATAGAGTGTATGGTATAGAGTGTAGGGTGTAGAGTGTAGGGTATAGAGTGTAGAGTGTAGGGTATAGAGTGTAGCGTGTAGGGTATAGAGTGTAGAGTGTATGGGCTAGAGTGTAGGGGATAGAGTGTATGGTATAGAGTGTATGGTATAGAGTGTAGGGTATAGAGTGTAGGGTATAGAGTGTAGAGTGTAGGGTATAGAGTGTAGGGTATAGAGTGTAGAGTGTAGGGTATAGAGTGTAGGGTATAGAGTGTAGAGTGTATGGTATAGTGTGTATGGTATAGAGTGTATGATATAGATTGTAGGGTATAGAGTGTAGGGTATAGAGTGTAGAGTGTAGGGTATAGAGTGTAGAGTGTAGGGTATAGAGTGTAGGGTATAGAGTTTAGAGTGTAGGGTATACAGTGTAGGGTATAGAGTGTAGAGTGTATGGTATAGAGTGTAGGGGATAGAGTGTATGGTATAGAGTGTATGGTATAGAGTGTAGGGTATAGAGTGTAGGGTATAGAGTGTAGAGTGTAGGGTATGGAGTGTAGGGTATAGAGTGTAGGGTATAGAGTGTAGGGTGTAGAGTGTATGTAGGGTATAGAGTGTAGGGTATAGGGTGTAGGGTATGGAGTGTAGGGTGTAGAATGTAGGGTATAGAGTGTAGGGTATAGAGTGTAGGGTATAGAGTGTAGGGTATAGCGTGTAGGGTATAGAGTGTAGGGTATAGAGTGTAGGGTATAGAGTGTAGGGGATAAAGTGTAGAGTGTAGGGTATAGAGTGTAGGGTATAGAGTGTAGAGTATAGAGTGTAAAGTGTAGAGTGTAGGGTGTAGAGTGTAGAGTGTAGGGTATAGAGTGTAGAGTGTAGGGTATAGAGTGTAGGGTATAGAGTGTATGGTATAGAGTGTAGGGTATAGAGTGTAGAGTGTAGGGTATATAATGTAGGGTATAATGTGTAGAGTGTAGGGTATAGAGTGTACGGTATAGAGGGTAGGGTATATAGTGTATGGTGTATGGTGTAGAGTGTAGGGTATAGAGTGTAGGGTATAGAGTGTAGGGTATAGAGTGAATGGTATAGAGTGTAGGGTATAGAGTGTAAGCTATAAAGTGTAGGGTGAAGAGTGTAGGGTATAGAGTGTAGGGTATAGAGTGTAGGGTATAGAGTGTAGGGTATAGAGTGTAGGGTATAGAGTGTAGAGTGTAGGGTATAGAGTGTAGGGTATAGAGTGTAGAGTGTAGGGTATAGAGTGTAGGGTTTAAAGAGTAGGGTATAGAGTGTAGAGTGTAGGGTATAGAGTGTAGGGTATAGAGTGTAGAGTGTAGGGTATAGAGTGTAGGGTATAGAGTGTAGAGTGTAGGGTATAAAGTGTAGAGAGTAGGGTATAGAGTGTAAGATATAGAGTGTAGGTTATAGAGTGTAGGGTATAGAGTGTAGAGTGTAGGGTGTAGAGTATAGGGTATAGAGTGTAGGGTATAGAGTGTAGAGTGTAGGGTATAAAGTGTAGAGAGTAGGGTATAGAGTGTAGGGTATAGAGTGTAGGTTATAGAGTGTAGGGTATAGAGTGTGGAGTTTAGGGTGTAGATTGTAGGTTATAGAGTGTAGAGTGTAGGGTATAAAGTGTAGAGAGTAGGGTATAGAGTGTAGGGTATAGAGTGTAGGTTATAGAGTGTAGGGTATAGAGTGTGGAGGTAGGGTGTAGAGTGTAGGGTATAGAGTGTAAGGTATAGAGTGTACGGTATAAAGTGTATGTTATAGAGTGTAGGGTATAGAGTGTAGAGTGTAGGGTATAGAGTGTAGGGTATAGAGTGTAGGGTATAGAGTGTAGAGTGTAGGGTATAGAGTGTAGGGTTTAGAGTGTATGGTATAGAGTGTAGGGTATAGATTGTAGGGTGTAGAGTGTAGAGTGTAGGGTATAGAGTGTAGGGTATAGAGTGTATGGTATAGAGTGTAGAGTGTAGGGTATAGAGTGTATATTGTAGGGTAAAAAGTGTAGGGTATAGAGAGTATGGTATAGAGTGTAGGGAATAGAGTGTAGAGTGTAGGGTATAGAGTGTAGGGTATAGAGTGTGGAGTGTAGGGTATAAAGTGTAGAGAGTAGGGTAAAGAGTGTAGGGTATAGAGTGTAGGTTATAGAGTGTAGGGTATAGAGTGTAGAGTGTAGGGTGTAGAGTGTAAGGTATAGAGTGTAAGGTATGGAGTGTAGGGTATAAAGTGTAGGGTATAGAGTGTAGGGTATAGATTGTAGGGTATAGAGTGTAGATTGTAGGGTATAGAGTCTATGGTATAGAGTGTAGAGTGTAGGGAATAGAGTGTATAGTGTAGGGTAAAGAGTGTAGGGTATAGAGTGTATGGTATAGAGTGTAGGGAATAGAGTGTAGAGTGTAGGGTATAGAGTGTAGGGTATAGAGTGTAGAGTGTAGGGTATAGAGTGTAGGGATTAGAGTATAGAGTGTAGGGTATAGAGTATAGAGTGTAGGGTATAGAGTGTAGGGTATAGAGTGTAAAGTGTAGAGTGTATGGTATAGAGTGTAGAGTGTAGGGTATAGAGTGTAGGGTATAGAGTGTATGGAATAGAGTGTAGGGTATAGAGTGTTGAGTGTAGGGTATAGAGTGTAGGGTATAGAGCGTAGGGTGTAGGGTATAGAGTGTAGGGTATATAGTGTAGGGTATAGAGTTTAGAGTGTAGGGTACAGAGTGTAGGGTGTATGGTATAGAGTGCAGGGGATAGAGTGTAGAGTGTGAGGTATAGAGTGTAGGGTATAGAGTGTATGGTATAGAGTGTATGGTATAGATTGTAATGTATAGAGTGTAGGGTATAGAGTGTAGAGTGTAGGGTATAGAGTGTAGAGTGTAGGGTATAGAGTGTAGGGTATAGAGGGTATGATATAGAGTGTATGGTATAGAGTGTATGGTATAGAGTGTACGGTATAGAGTGTAGGGTATAGAGTGTAGAGTGTAGGGTATAGAGTGTAGGGTATAGAGTGTAGGGTATAGAGTGTAGGGTATAGAGTGTAGGGTGTAGAGTTTAGGGTATAGAGTGTAGCGCGTAGGGTATAGAGTGTATGGTATAGAGTGTAGAGTGTAGGGTATAGAGTGTATGGTATAGAGTGTAGGGTGTAGAATGTATGTTATAGAGTTTAGGGTACAGAGTGTATGGTATGGAGATTAGAGTGTAGGGCATATAGTGTATGGTATAGAGTGTATGGTATAGAGTGTAGGGTATAGAGTGTAGAGTGTAGGGTATAGAGTGTATGGTATAGAGTGTAGGGTATAGAGTGTAGAGTGTAGGGTATAGAGTGTAGGGTATAGAGTGTAGGGTATAGATTGTAGGGTATAGAGTGTAGGGTATAAAGTGTAGAGTGTAGGGTATAGAGTGTATGGTATAGAGTGTAGAGTGTATGGTATAGAGTGTATGGTATAGAGTGTAGGGTGTAGAATGTATGTTATAGAGTGTAGGGTATAGAGTGTATGGTATGGAGATTAGAGTGTAGGGCATAGAATGTAGGGTATAGAGTGTATGGTATAGAGTGTAGGGTATAGAGTGTAGAGTGTAGGGTATAGAGTGTAGGGTATACAGTGTAGGATATAGAGTGTATGGTATAGAGTGTAGGTTATAGAGTGTAGAGTGTAGGGTATAGAGTGTAGGGTATAGAGTGTAGGGTAAAGAGTGTAAGGTATAGATTGTAAGGTATAGAGTGTATAGCGTAGAGTATAGAGTGTAGGGTATAGAGTGTATGGTGTAGAGTGTAGGGTATAGAGTGTATAGTGTAGGGTATAGAGTGTAGGGTATAGAGTGTATAGTATAGAGTGTAGTGTATAGAGTGTAGGGTATAGAGTGTAGAGTGTGGGGTATAGAGTGTATGGTATAGAGTGTATGGTGTAGAGTGTATGGTATAGAGTGTAGGGTATAGAGTGTATTTTATAGAGTGTAGGGTATAGAGTGTAGATTGTAGGGTATAGAGTGTAGGGTGTAGAGTGTAGGGTATAGAGTGTAGGGTATAGATTGTAGGGTATAGAGTGTAGAGTGTAGGGTATAGAGTGTAGGGTATAGAGTGTATGGTATAGAGTGTAGAGTGTAGGGTATAGAGTATATAGTGTAGGGTATAGAGTGTAGGGTATAGAGTGTATGGTATAGAGTGTAGGGAATAGAGTGTAGCGTGTATGGTATAGAGTGTAGGGTATAGAGTGTAGAGTGTAGGGTATAGAGTGTAGGGTATAGAGTGTAGGGTATAGAGTGTAGGGTGTAGAGTGTAGGGTATAGAGTGTAGGGTATAGAGTGTAGAGTGTAGGGATTAGAATGTAGGGTATAGAGTGTAGGGTATAGAGTGTAGAATGTACGGTATAGAGTGTAGGGTATAGAGTATAGAGTGTAGGGTATAGAGTGTAAAGTGTAGAGTGTAGGGTATAGAGTGTAGAGTGTAGGGTATAGAGTGTAGGGTATAGAGTGTATGGAATAGAGTGTAGGGCATAGAGTGTAGAGTGTAGGGTATAGAGTGTAGGGTATAGAGTGTAGGGTATAGAGTGTAGATTGTAGGGTATAGAGTGTATGGTATAGAGTGTAGGGTGTAGAGTGTAGGGTATAGAGTGTAGAGTGTAGGGTATAGAGTGTAGAGTGTAGGGTATAGAGTGTAGGGTATAGAGCGTAAAGTGTATGGTATAGAGTGTAGGGGATAGAGTGTATGGTATAGAGTGTATGGTATAGAGTGTAGGGTAGAGAATGTAGGGTATAGAGTGTAGGGTGTATAGTGTAGGGTATAGAGTGTAGAGTGTATGGTATAGAGTGTAGGGGATAGAGTGTATGGTATAGAGTGTATGGTATAGAGTGTATGATATAGATTGTAGGGTATAGAGTGTAGGGTATCGAGTGTAGAGTGTAGGGTATAGAGTGTAGAGTGTAGGGTATAGAGTGTAGGGTATAGAGTGTAGGGTATAGAGTGTAGGGTGTTGAGTTTAGGGTATAGAGTGTAGGGTATAGGGTGCAGGGTATAGAGTGTAGGGTGTACAGTGTAGGGTATAGAGTGTAGGGTATAGAGTGTAGGGTATAGAGTGTAGGGTATAGCGTGTAGGGTATAGAGTGAAGGGTATAGAGTGTAGGGTATAGAGTGTAGGGTATAAAGTGTAGAGTGTAGGGTGTAGAGTGTAGAGTATAGAGTGGAGGGTATAGAGTGTAGGGTATAGAGTGTAGGGTATAAAGTGTAGAGTGTAGGGTATAGAGTGTAGGGTATAGAGTGTAGGGTATAGAGTGTAGAGTGTAGGGTATAGAGTGTAGGGTATAGAGTGTAGGGTACAGAGTGTATGGTATAGAGTGTAGGGTATAGAGTGTAGGGTATTAAGTGTAGAGTGTAGGGTATAGAGTGTAGGGTATAGAGTGTAGGGTATAGAGTGTAGGGTATAGAGTGTAGGGAATAGAGTGTAGAGTGTAGGGTATAGAGTGTAGGGTATAGAGTGTAGGGTATAGAGTGTAGGGTATAGAGTGTAGGGTATAAAGTGTAGAGTGTAGGGAATAGAGTGTAGGGTATAGAGTGTAGGGTATAGAGTGTAGAGTGTAGGGTATAGAGTGTAGGGTATAGAGTGTATGGTATAGAGTGTAGGGTATAGAGTGTAGAGTGTAGGGTATAGAGTGTAGGGTATACTGTGTAGAGTGTAGGGTATAGAGTGTAAGGTATAGAGGGTAGGGTATAGAGTGTATGGTGTAGAGTGTAGGGTATAGAGTGTAGGGTATTGAGTGTAGGGTATAGAGTGTATGGTATAGAGTTTAGGGTATAGAGTGTAGGGTATAGAGTGTAAGCTATAAAGTGTAGGGTGTAGAGTGTCGGGTATAGAGTGTAGGGTATAGAGTGTAGAGTATAGAGTGTAGGGTATAGAGTGTAGGGTATAGAGTGTAGAGTGTAGGGTATAGAGTGTAGGGTATAGAGTGTAGAGTGTAGGGTATAGAGTGTAGGGTTTAGAGAGTAGGGTATAGAGTGTAGAGTGTAGGGTATTGAGTGTAGAGTGTAGGGTATAGAGTGTAGGGTATAGAGTGTAGAGTGTAGGGTATAGAGTGTAGGGTTTAGAGAGTTGGGTATAGAGTGTAGAGTGTAGGGTATAGAGTATAGAGTGTAGGGTATAGAGTGTAGAGTGTAGGGTATAGAGTGTAGGGTATAGAGTGTAGAGTGTAGGGTATAGAGTGTAGTGTATAGATTGTAGGGTATAGAGTGTAGATTGTAGGGTATAGAGTGTAGGGTATAGAGTGTATGGTATAGAGTGTAGGGAATAGAGTGTAGGCTATAGAGTGTATGATATAGAGTGTAGGGTATAGAGTGTATGGTATAGAGTGTAGGGTATAGATTGTAGGGTATAGAGTGTAGGGTATAGAGTGTATGGTATAGAGTGTATGGTATAGATTGTAGGGTATAGAGTGTAGGGTATAGAGTGTAGAGTGTAGGGTATAGAGTGTAGAGTGTAGGGTATAGAGTGTAGGGTATAGAGTGTAGAGTGTAGGGTATAGAGTGTAGGGTATAGAGTGTAGAGTGTATGGTATAGAGTGCAGGGGATAGAGTGTAGAGTGTGAGATATAGAGTGTAGGGTATAGAGTGTATGGTATAGCGTGTATGGTATAGATTGTAGGGTATAGAGTGTAGGGTATACAGTGTAGAGTGTAGGGTATAGAGTGCAGAGTGTAGGGTATAGAGTGTAGGGTATAGAGTGTAGGGTATAGAGTGTAGAGTGTAGGGTATAGAGTGTAGGGTATAGAGTGTATGGTATAGAGTGTATGGTATAGATTGTAGGGTATAGAGTGTAGGGTATAGAGTGTAGAGTGTAGGGTATAGAGTGTAGAGTGTAGGGTATAGAGTGTAGGGTATATAATGTAGAGTGTAGGGTATAGAGTGTAGGGTATAGAGTGTAGAGTGTATGGTATAGAGTGCAGGGGATATAGTGTAGAGTGTGAGGTATAGAGTGTAGGGTACAGAGTGTATGGTATAGAGTGTAGGGTATAGAGTGTAGGGTACAGAGTGTAGTGTATAGAGTGTAGAGTGTAGGGTATAGAGTGTAGGTTGTAGAGTGTATGGTATAGAGTGTATGGTATAGATTGTAGGGTATAGAGTGTAGGGTATAGAGTGTAGAGTGTAGGGTATAGAGTGTATGGTATAGAGTGTAGGGTATAGAGTGTAGGGTATACTGTGTAGAGTGTAGGGTATAGAGTGTAAGGTATAGAGGGTAGGGTATAGAGTGTATGGTGTAGAGTGTAGGGTATAGAGTGTAGGGTATTGAGTGTAGGGTATAGAGTGTATGGTATAGAGTTTAGGGTATAGAGTGTAGGGTATAGAGTGTAAGCTATAAAGTGTAGGGTGTAGAGTGTAGGGTATAGAGTGTAGGGTATAGAGTGTAGAGTATAGAGTGTAGGGTATAGAGTGTAGGGTATAGAGTGTAGAGTGTAGGGTATAGAGTGTAGAGTGTAGGGTATAGAGTGTAGGGTTTAGAGAGTAGGGTATAGAGTGTAGAGTGTAGGGTATTGAGTGTAGAGTGTAGGGTATAGAGTGTAGGGTATAGAGTGTAGAGTGTAGGGTATAGAGTGTAGGGTTTAGAGAGTTGGGTATAGAGTGTAGAGTGTAGGGTATAGAGTATAGAGTGTAGGGTATAGAGTGTAGAGTGTAGGGTATAGAGTGTAGAGTGTAGGGTATAGAGTGTAGTGTATAGAATGTAGGGTATAGAGTGTAGATTGTAGGGTATAGAGTGTAGGGTATAGAGTGTATGGTAAAGATTGTAGAGAGTAGGGTATAGAGTGTATAGTGTAGGGTATAGAGTGTAGGGTATAGAGTGTATGGTATAGAGTGTAGGGAATAGAGTGTAGGCTATAGAGTGTATGATATAGAGTGTAGGGTATAGAGTGTATGGTATAGAGTGTAGGGTATAGATTGTAGGGTATAGAGTGTAGGGTATAGAGTGTATGGTATAGAGTGTATGGTATAGATTGTAGGGTATAGAGTGTAGGGTATAGAGTGTAGAGTGTAGGGTATAGAGTGTAGAGTGTAGGGTATAGAGTGTAGGGTATAGAGTGTAGAGTGTAGGGTATAGATTGTAGGGTATAGAGTGTAGAGTGTATGGTATAGAGTGCAGGGGATAGAGTGTAGAGTGTGAGATATAGAGTGTAGGGTATAGAGTGTATGGTATAGCGTGTATGGTATAGATTGTAGGGTATAGAGTGTAGGGTATACAGTGTAGAGTGTAGGGTATAGAGTGTAGAGTGTAGGGTATAGAGTGTAGGGTATAGAGTGTAGAGTGTATGGTATAGAGTGCAGGGGATATAGTGTAGAGTGTGAGGTATAGAGTGTAGGGTACAGAGTGTATGGTATAGAGTGTAGGGTATAGAGTGTAGGGTACAGAGTGTAGTGTATAGAGTGTAGAGTGTAGGGTATAGAGTGTAGGTTGTAGAGTGTATGGTATAGAGTGTATGGTATAGATTGTAGGGTATAGAGTGTAGGGTATAGAGTGTAGAGTGTAGGGTATAGGGTGTATGGTATAGAGTGTAGGGTATAGAGTGTAGGGTATACTGTGTAGAGTGTAGGGTATAGAGTGTAAGGTATAGAGGGTAGGGTATAGAGTGTATGGTGTAGAGTGTAGGGTATAGAGTGTAGGGTATTGAGTGTAGGGTATAGAGTGTATGGTATAGAGTTTAGGGTATAGAGTGTAGGGTATAGAGTGTAAGCTATAAAGTGTAGGGTGTAGAGTGTAGGGTATAGAGTGTAGGGTATAGAGTGTAGAGTATAGAGTGTAGGGTATAGAGTGTAGGGTATAGAGTGTAGAGTGTAGGGTATAGAGTGTAGAGTGTAGGGTATAGAGTGTAGGGTTTAGAGAGTAGGGTATAGAGTGTAGAGTGTAGGGTATTGAGTGTAGAGTGTAGGGTATAGAGTGTAGGGTATAGAGTGTAGAGTGTAGGGTATAGAGTGTAGGGTTTAGAGAGTTGGGTATAGAGTGTAGAGTGTAGGGTATAGAGTATAGAGTGTAGGGTATAGAGTGTAGAGTGTAGGGTATAGAGTGTAGAGTGTAGGGTATAGAGTGTAGTGTATAGATTGTAGGGTATAGAGTGTAGATTGTAGGGTATAGAGTGTAGGGTATAGAGTGTATGGTAAAGATTGTAGAGAGTAGGGTATAGAGTGTATAGTGTAGGGTATAGAGTGTAGGGTATAGAGTGTATGGTATAGAGTGTAGGGAATAGAGTGTAGGCTATAGAGTGTATGATATAGAGTGTAGGGTATAGAGTGTATGGTATAGAGTGTAGGGTATAGATTGTAGGGTATAGAGTGTAGGGTATAGAGTGTATGGTATAGAGTGTATGGTATAGATTGTAGGGTATAGAGTGTAGGGTATAGAGTGTAGAGTGTAGGGTATAGAGTGTAGAGTGTAGGGTATAGAGTGTAGGGTATAGAGTGTAGAGTGTAGGGTATAGAGTGTAGGGTATAGAGTGTAGAGTGTATGGTATAGAGTGCAGGGGATAGAGTGTAGAGTGTGAGATATAGAGTGTAGGGTATAGAGTGTATGGTATAGCGTGTATGGTATAGATTGTAGGGTATAGAGTGTAGGGTATACAGTGTAGAGTGTAGGGTATAGAGTGTAGAGTGTAGGGTATAGAGTGTAGGGTATAGAGTGTAGGGTATAGAGTGTAGAGTGTAGGGTATAGAGTGTAGGGTATAGAGTGTATGGTATAAAGTGTATGGTATAGATTGTAGGGTATAGAGTGTAGGGTATAGAGTGTAGAGTGTAGGGTATAGAGTGTAGAGTGTAGGGTATAGAGTGTAGGGTATAGAATGTAGAGTGTAGGGTATAGAGTGTAGGGTATAGAGTGTAGAGTGTATGGTATAGAGTGCAGGGGATATAGTGTAGAGTGTGAGGTATACAGTGTAGGGTACAGAGTATATGGTATAGAGTGTAGGGTATAGAGTGTAGGGTACAGAGTGTAGTGTATAGAGTGTAGAGTGTAGGGTATAGAGTGTAGGTTGTAGAGTGTATGGTATAGAGTGTATGGTATAGATTGTAGGGTATAGAGTGTAGGGTATAGAGTGTAGAGTGTAGGGTATAGAGTGTAGAGTGTAGGGTATAGAGTGTAGGGTATAGAGTGTAGAGTGTAGGATATAGAGTGTAGGGTATAGAGTGTAGAGTGTGTGTTATAGAGTGCAGGGGATAGAGTGTAGAGTGTGAGGTATAGAGTGTAGGGTATAGAGTGTATGGTATAGAGTGTATGGTATAGATTGTAGGGTATAGAGTGTAGGGTATAGAGTGTAGAGTGTAGGGTATAGAGTGTAGAGTGTAGGGTATAGAGTGTATGGTATAGAGTGTATGGTATAGATTGTAGGGTATAGAGTGTAGGGTATAGAGTGTAGAGTGTATGGTATAGAGTGCAGGGGATAGAGTGTAGAGTGTGAGGTATAGAGTGTAGGGTATAGAGTGTATGGTATAGAGTGTATGGTATAGATTGTAGGGTATAGAGTGTAGGGTATAGAGTGTAGAGTGTAGGGTATAGAGTGTAGGGTATAGAGTGTAGAGTGTAGGGTATAGAGTGTAGAGTGTAGGGTATAGAGTGTAGGGTATAGAGTGTATGGTATAGAGTGTATAGTATAGATTGTAGGGTATAGAGTGTAGGGTATAGAGTGTAGAGTGTATGGTATAGAGTGCAGGAGATAGAGTGTAGAGTGTGAGATATAGAGTGTAGGGTATAGAGTGTATGGTATAGCGTGTATGGTATAGATTGTAGGGTATAGAGTGTAGGGTATACAGTGTAGAGTGTAGGGTATAGAGTGTAGAGTGTAGGGTATAGAGTGTAGGGTATAGAGTGTAGGGTATAGAGTGTAGAGTGTAGGGTATAGAGTGTAGGGTATAGAGTGTATGGTATAAAGTGTATGGTATAGATTGTAGGGTATAGAGTGTAGGGTATAGAGTGTAGAGTGTAGGGTATAGAGTGTAGAGTGTAGGGTATAGAGTGTAGGGTATAGAATGTAGAGTGTAGGGTATAGAGTGTAGGGTATAGAGTGTAGAGTGTATGGTATAGAGTGCAGGGGATAGAGTGTAGAGTGTGAGATATAGAGTGTAGGGTATAGAGTGTATGGTATAGCGTGTATGGTATAGATTGTAGGGTATAGAGTGTAGGGTATACAGTGTAGAGTGTAGGGTATAGAGTGTAGAGTGTAGGGTATAGAGTGTAGGGTATAGAGTGTAGGGTATAGAGTGTAGAGTGTAGGGTACAGAGTGTAGCGTTTAGAGTGTAGGGTATAGAGTGTAGGGTATAGATTGTAGGGTATAGAGTGTAGAGTGTAGGGTATAGAGTGTAGGGTATAGAGTGTAGAGTGTAGGGTATAGAGTGTATATTGTAGGGTAAAAAGTGTAGGGTATAGAGAGTATGGTATAGAGTGTAGGGAATAGAGTGTATGGTATAGAGTGTATGGTATAGATTGTAGGGTATAGAGTGTAGGGTATAGAGTGTAGAGTGTAGGGTATAGAGTGTAGAGTGTAGGGTATAGAGTGTAGAGTGTAGGGTATAGAGTGTAGGGTATAGAGTGTAGAGTGTAGGGTATAGAGTGTAGAGTATAGAGTGTAGAGTGTATGGTATAGAGTGCAGGGGATAGAGTGTAGAGTGTAGGGTATAGAGTGTAGGGTATAGAGTGTAGAGTGTAGGGTATAGAGTGTAGGGTTTAGAGAGTAGGGTATAGAGTGTAGAGTGTAGGGTATAGAGTGTAGAGTGTAGGGTATAGAGTGTAGGGTATAGAGTGTAGAGTGTAGGGTATAGAGTGTAGTGTTTAGATAGTTGGGTATAGAGTGTAGAGTGTAGGGTATAGAGTATAGAGTGTAGGGTATAGAGTGTAGGGTATAGAGTGTAGAGTGTAGGGTATAAAGTGTAGAGAGTAGGGTGTAGAGTGTAGGGTATAGAGTGTAGGTTATAGAGTGTAGGGTATAGATTGTAGATTGTAGGGTGTAGATTGTAGGTTATAGAGTGTAGAGTGTAGGGTATAAAGTGTAGAGAGTAGGGTATAGAGTGTAGGTTATAGAGTGTAGGGTATAGAGTGTAGGGTGTAGAGTGTAGGGTATAGAGTGTAAGGTATAGAGTGTACGGTATAAAGTGTATGTTATAGAGTGTAGGGTATAGAGTGTAGAGTGTAGGGTATAGAGTGTAGGGTATAGAGTGTAGGGTATAGAGTGTATGGTATAGAGTGTAGGGTATAGAGTGTAGAGTGTAGGGTACAGAGTGTAGCGTTTAGAGTGTAGGGTATAGAGTGTAGGGTATAGATTGTAGGGTATAGAGTGTAGAGTGTAGGGTATAGAGTGTAGGGTATAGAGTGTAGAGTGTAGGGTATAGAGTGTATATTGTAGGGTAAAAAGTGTAGGGTATAGAGAGTATGGTATAGAGTGTAGGGAATAGAGTGTAGAGTGTAGGGAATAGAGTGTAGAGTGTAGGGTATAAAGTGTAGAGAGTAGGGTAAAGAGTGTAGGGTATAGAGTGTAGGTTATAGAGCGTAGGGTATAGAGTGTAGAGTGTAGGGTGTAGAGTGTAGGGTATAGAGTGTAAGGTATAGAGTGTAGGGTATAAAGTGTACGGTATAGAGTGTAGGGTATAGATTGTAGGGTATAGAGTGTAGATTGTAGGGTATAGAGTCTATGGTATAGAGTGTAGAGTGTAGGGTATAGAGTGTATAGTGTAGGGTAAAGACTGTAGGGTATAGAGTGTATGGTATAGAGTGTAGGGTATAGAGTGTAGAGTGTAGGGTATAGAGTGTAGGGTATAGAGTGTAGGGTATAGAGTGTAGAGTGTAGGGATTAGAGTGTAGGGTATAGAGTGTAGGGTATATAGTGTAGAATGTACGGTATAGAGTGTATTGTATAGAGTATAGAGTGTAGGGTATAGAGTATAGAGTGTAGGGTATAGAGTGTAAGGTATAGAGTGTAAAGTGTAGAGTGTATGGTATAGAGTGTAGAGTGTAGGGTATAGAGTGTAGGGTATAGAGTGTATGGAATAGAGTGTAGGGTATAGAGTGTTGAGTGTAGGGTATAGAGTGTAGGGTATAGAGCGTAGGGTGTAGGGTATAGAGTGTAGGGTATAGAGTGTAGGGTATAGAGTTTAGAGTGTAGGGTACAGGGTGTATGGTATAGAGTGTAGGGTGTATGGTATAGAGTGCAGGGGATAGAGTGTAGAGTGTGAGGTATAGAGTGTAGGGTATAGAGTGTATGGTATAGAGTGTATGGTATAGATTGTAATGTATAGAGTGTAGGGTATAGAGTGTAGAGTGTAGGGTATAGAGTGTAGAGTGTAGGGTATAGAGTGTAGGGTATAGAGGGTATGATATAGAGTGTATGGTATAGAGTGTATGGTATAGAGTGTACGGTATAGAGTGTAGGGTATAGAGTGTAGAGTGTAGGGTATAGAGTGTAGGGTATAGAGTGTAGGGTATAGAGTGTAGGGTATAGAGTGTAGGGTGTAGAGTTTAGGGTATAGAGTGTAGCGTGTAGGGTATAGAGTGTATGGTATAGAGTGTAGAGTGTAGGGTATAGAGTGTATGGTATAGAGTGTAGGGTGTAGAATGTATGTTATAGAGTGTAGGGTATAGAGTGTATGGTATGGAGATTAGAGTGTAGGGCATATAGTGTATGGTATAGAGTGTATGGTATAGAGTGTAGGGTATAGAGTGTAGAGTGTAGGGTATAGAGTGTATGGTATAGAGTGTAGGGTATAGAGTGTAGAGTGTAGGGTATAGAGTGTAGGGTATAGAGTGTAGGATATAGCGTGTAGGGTATAGAGTGTAGGGTATAGATTGTAGGGTATAGAGTGTAGGGTATAAAGTGTAGAGTGTAGGGTATAGAGTGAATGGTATAGAATGTAGAGTGTATGGTATAGAGTGTATGGTATAGAGTGTAGGGTGTAGAATGTATGTTATAGAGTGTAGGGTATAGAGTGTATGGTATGGAGATTAGAGTGTAGGGCATAGAGTGTAGGGTATAGAGTGTATGGTATAGAGTGTAGGGTATAGAGTGTAGAGTGTAGGGTATAGAGTGTAGGGTATAGAGTGTAGGATATAGAGTGTATGGTATAGAGTGTAGGTTATAGAGTGTAGAGTGTAGGGTATAGAGTGTAGAGTGTAGGGTATAGAGTGTAGGGTATAGAGTGTAGGGTATAGAGTGTAGAGTGTAGGGTATAGAGTGTAGGGTATAGAGTGTATGGTATAAAGTGTATGGTATAGATTGTAGGGTATAGAGTGTAGGGTATAGAGTGTAGAGTGTAGGGTATAGAGTGTAGAGTGTAGGGTATAGAGTGTAGGGTATAGAATGTAGAGTGTAGGGTATAGAGTGTAGGGTATAGAGTGTAGAGTGTATGGTATAGAGTGCAGGGGATAGAGTGTAGAGTGTGAGATATAGAGTGTAGGGTATAGAGTGTATGGTATAGCGTGTATGGTATAGATTGTAGGGTATAGAGTGTAGGGTATACAGTGTAGAGTGTAGGGTATAGAGTGTAGAGTGTAGGGTATAGAGTGTAGGGTATAGAGTGTAGGGTATAGAGTGTAGAGTGTAGGGTACAGAGTGTAGCGTTTAGAGTGTAGGGTATAGAGTGTAGGGTATAGATTGTAGGGTATAGAGTGTAGAGTGTAGGGTATAGAGTGTAGGGTATAGAGTGTAGAGTGTAGGGTATAGAGTGTATATTGTAGGGTAAAAAGTGTAGGGTATAGAGAGTATGGTATAGAGTGTAGGGAATAGAGTGTATGGTATAGAGTGTATGGTATAGATTGTAGGGTATAGAGTGTAGGGTATAGAGTGTAGAGTGTAGGGTATAGAGTGTAGAGTGTAGGGTATAGAGTGTATGGTATAGAGTGTATGGTATAGATTGTAGGGTATAGAGTGTAGGGTATAGAGTGTAGAGTGTAGGGTATAGAGTGTAGAGTGTAGGGTATAGAGTGTAGGGTATAGAGTGTAGAGTGTAGGGTATAGAGTGTAGAGTATAGAGTGTAGAGTGTATGGTATAGAGTGCAGGGGATAGAGTGTAGAGTGTAGGGTATAGAGTGTAGGGTATAGAGTGTAGAGTGTAGGGTATAGAGTGTAGGGTTTAGAGAGTAGGGTATAGAGTGTAGAGTGTAGGGTATAGAGTGTAGAGTGTAGGGTATAGAGTGTAGGGTATAGAGTGTAGAGTGTAGGGTATAGAGTGTAGTGTTTAGATAGTTGGGTATAGAGTGTAGAGTGTAGGGTATAGAGTATAGAGTGTAGGGTATAGAGTGTAGGGTATAGAGTGTAGAGTGTAGGGTATAAAGTGTAGAGAGTAGGGTGTAGAGTGTAGGGTATAGAGTGTAGGTTATAGAGTGTAGGGTATAGATTGTAGATTGTAGGGTGTAGATTGTAGGTTATAGAGTGTAGAGTGTAGGGTATAAAGTGTAGAGAGTAGGGTATAGAGTGTAGGTTATAGAGTGTAGGGTATAGAGTGTAGGGTGTAGAGTGTAGGGTATAGAGTGTAAGGTATAGAGTGTACGGTATAAAGTGTATGTTATAGAGTGTAGGGTATAGAGTGTAGAGTGTAGGGTATAGAGTGTAGGGTATAGAGTGTAGGGTATAGAGTGTATGGTATAGAGTGTAGGGTATAGAGTGTAGAGTGTAGGGTACAGAGTGTAGCGTTTAGAGTGTAGGGTATAGAGTGTAGGGTATAGATTGTAGGGTATAGAGTGTAGAGTGTAGGGTATAGAGTGTAGGGTATAGAGTGTAGAGTGTAGTGTATAGAGTGTATATTGTAGGGTAAAAAGTGTAGGGTATAGAGAGTATGGTATAGAGTGTAGGGAATAGAGTGTAGAGTGTAGGGAATAGAGTGTAGAGTGTAGGGTATAAAGTGTAGAGAGTAGGGTAAAGAGTGTAGGGTATAGAGTGTAGGTTATAGAGTGTAGGGTATAGAGTGTAGAGTGTAGGGTGTAAAGTGTAGGGTATAGAGTGTAAGGTATAGAGTGTAGGGTATAAAGTGTACGGTATAGAGTGTAGGGTATAGATTGTAGGGTATAGAGTGTAGATTGTAGGGTATAGAGTCTATGGTATAGAGTGAAGAGTGTAGGGTATAGAGTGTATAGTGTAGGGTAAAGAGTGTAGGGTATAGAGTGTATGGTATAGAGTGTAGGGAATAGAGTGTAGAGTGTAGGGTATAGAGTGTATGGTATAGAGTGTAGGGTATAGAGTGTAGAGTGTAGGGTATAGAGTGTAGGGTATAGAGTGTAGGGTATAGAGTGTAGAGTGTAGGGATTAGAGTGTAGGGTATAGAGTGTAGGGTATATAGTGTAGAATGTACGGTATAGAGTGTATTGTATAGAGTATAGAGTGTAGGGTATAGAGTATAGAGTGTAGGGTATAGAGTGTAAGGTATAGAGTGTAAAGTGTAGAGTGTATGGTATAGAGAGTAGAGTGTAGGGTATAGAGTGTAGGGTATAGAGTGTATGGAATAGAGTGTAGGGTATAGAGTGTTGAGTGTAGGGTATAGAGTGTAGGGTATAGAGCGTAGGGTGTAGGGTATAGAGTGTAGGGTATAGAGTGTAGGGTATAGAGTTTAGAGTGTAGGGTACAGGGTGTATGGTATAGAGTGTAGGGTGTATGGTATAGAGTGCAGGGGATAGAGTGTAGAGTGTGAGGTATAGAGTGTAGGGTATAGAGTGTACGGTATAGAGTGTATGGTATAGATTGTAATGTATAGAGTGTAGGGTATAGAGTGTAGAGTGTAGGGTATAGAGTGTAGAGTGTAGGGTATAGAGTGTAGGGTATAGAGGGTATGATATAGAGTGTATGGTATAGAGTGTATGGTATAGAGTGTACGGTATAGAGTGTAGGGTATAGAGTGTAGAGTGTAGGGTATAGAGTGTAGGGTATAGAGTGTAGGGTATAGAGTGTAGGGTATAGAGTGTAGGGTGTAGAGTTTAGGGTATAGAGTGTAGCGTGTAGGGTATAGAGTGTATGGTATAGAGTGTAGAGTGTAGGGTATAGAGTGTATGGTATAGAGTGTAGGGTGTAGAATGTATGTTATAGAGTGTAGGGTATAGAGTGTATGGTATGGAGATTAGAGTGTAGGGCATATAGTGTATGGTATAGAGTGTATGGTATAGAGTGTAGGGTATAGAGTGTAGAGTGTAGGGTATAGAGTGTAGGGTATAGAGTGTAGGATATAGCGTGTAGGGTATAGAGTGTAGGGTATAGATTGTAGGGTATAGAGTGTAGGGTATAAAGTGTAGAGTGTAGGGTATAGAGTGAATGGTATAGAATGTAGAGTGTATGGTATAGAGTGTATGGTATAGAGTGTAGGGTGTAGAATGTATGTTATAGAGTGTAGGGTATAGAGTGTATGGTATGGAGATTAGAGTGTAGGGCATAGAGTGTAGGGTATAGAGTGTATGGTATAGAGTGTAGGGTATAGAGTGTAGAGTGTAGGGTATAGAGTGTAGGGTATAGAGTGTAGGATATAGAGTGTATGGTATAGAGTGTAGGTTATAGAGTGTAGAGTGTAGGGTATAGAGTGTAGGGTATAGAGTGTATTGTAAAGAGTGTAAGGTATAGATTGTAAGGTATAGAGTGTATAGCGTAGAGTATAGAGTGTAGGGTATAGAGTGTATGGTGTAGAGTGTAGGGTATAGAGTGTATAGTGTAGGGTATAGAGTGTAGGGTATAGAGTGTAGAGTGTAGAGTGTGGGGTATAGAGTGTATGGTATAGAGTGTATGGTGTAGAGTGTATGGTATAGAGTGTAGGGTATAGAGTGTATGGAATAGAGTGTAGGGTATAGAGTGCAGATTGTAGGGTAGAAAGTGTAGGGTGTAGAGTGTAGGGTATAGAGTGTAGGGTATAGATTGTAGGGTATAGAGTGTAGGGAATAGAGTGTAGAGTGTATGGTATAGAGTGTAGGGTATAGAGTGTAGAGTGTAGGGTATAGAGTGTAGGGTATAGAGTGTAGGGTATAGAGTGTAGGGTGTAGAGTGTAGGGTATAGAGTGTAGGGTATAGAGTGTAGGGTATAGAGTGTAGAGTGTAGGGATTAGAGTGCAGGGTATAGAGTGTAGAGTATAGAGTGTAGAATGAACGGTATAGAGTGTAGGGTATAGAGTATAGAGTGTAGGGTATAGAGTGTAAAGTGTAGAGTGTAGGGTATAGAGTGTAGAGTGTAGGGTATAGAGTGTAGGGTATAGAGTGTATGGAATAGAGTGTAGGGTATAGAGTGTAGAGTTTAGGGTATAGAGTGTAGGGTATAGAGCGTAGGGTGTAGGGTATAGAGTGTAGGGTATAGAGTGTAGGGTATAGAGTGTAGAGTGTAGGGTATAGAGTGTATGGTATAGAGTGTAGGGTGTAGAGTGTAGGGTATAGAGTGTAGAGTGTAGGGTATAGAGTGTAGAGTGTAGGGTATAGAGTGTAGGGTGTAGAGTGTAGAGTGTAGGGTATAGAAAGTAGGGTATAGAGTGTAAAGTGTAGGGTATAGAGTGTAGGGTATAGAGTGTATGGTATAGATTGTAGGGTATAGAGTGTAGGGTATAGAGTGTAGAGTGTAGGGTATAGAGTGTAGGGTATAGAGTGTAGAGTGTAGGGTATAGAGTGTAGGGTATAGAGTGTAGAGTGTATGGTATAGAGTGCAGGGGATATAGTGTAGAGTGTAGGGTATAGAGTGTATGGTATAGAGTGTATGGTATAGATTGTAGGGTATAGAGTGTAGGGTATAGAGTGTAGAGTGTAGAGTATAGAGTGTAGAGTGTAGGGTATAGAGTGTAGGGTATAGAGTGTAGAGTGTAGGGTATAGAGTGTAGAGTATAGAGTGTAGAGTGTATGGTATAGAGTGCAGGGGATAGAGTGTAGAGTGTAGGGTATAGAGTGTAGGGTATAGAGTGTAGAGTGTAGGGTATAGAGTGTAGGGTTTAGAGAGTAGGGTATAGAGTGTAGAGTGTAGGGTATAGAGTGTAGAGTGTAGGGTATAGAGTGTAGGGTATAGAGTGTAGGGTATAGAGTGTAGAGTGTAGGGTATAGAGTGTAGGGTATAGAGTGTATGGTATAGAGTGTATGGTATAGATTGTAGGGTATAGAGTGTAGGGTATAGAGTGTAGAGTGTAGGGTATAGAGTGTAGGGTATAGAGTGTAGAGTGTAGGGTATAGAGTGTAGGGTATAGAGTGTAGAGTGTATGGTATAGAGTGCAGGGGATATAGTGTAGAGTGTGAGTTATAGAGTGTATGGTACAGAGTGTATGGTATAGAGTGTAGGGTATAGAGTGTAGGGTACAGAGTGTAGTGTATAGAGTGTAGAGTGTAGGGTATAGAGTGTAGGTTGTAGAGTGTATGGTATAGAGTGTATGGTATAGATTGTAGGGTATAGACTACACTCTATACCCTACACTCTATACCCTACACTCTACACTCTATACCCTACACTCTATACCCTACACTCTATACTCTATACCCTACACTCTACACTCTATACCCAACTCTCTAAACCCTACACTCTATACCCCACACTCTACACTCTATACCCTACACTCTATACCCTACACTCTACACTCTATACCCTACACTCTACACTCTATACCCTACTCTCTAAACCCTACACTCTATACCCTACACTCTACACTCTATACCCTACACTCTATACCCTACACTCTACACTTTATACCCTACACTCTATACCCTACACTCTATACCCTTCACTCTATACCCTACACGCTATACCCTACACTCTATACCCTACACTCTATACCCTACACTCTATACCCTACACTCTACACCCTACACTCTATACCCTACACCCTATACCCTACACTCTATACCCTACACTCAACACTCTACACTCTATACCCTACACTCTATACCCTACACTCTACCCTACACTCTATACCCTACACTCTACACTCTATACCCTACACTCTACACTCGATACCCTACACTCTATACCCTACAATCTATACCATACACTCTATACCATACACTCTATACCATACACTCTATCCCCTACACTCTATACCATACACTCTACACTCTATACCCTACACTCTACACCCTACACTATATACCCTACACTCTACACTCTATACCCTACATTCTCTACCCTACACTCTATACCATACACTCTATACCATACACTCTATCCCCTACACTCTATACCATACACTTTACACTCTATACCCTACTTTCTATACCCTACACTCTACACTCTACACCCTACACTCTATACCCTACACTCTACACTCTGTACCCTACACTCTACACTCTATACCCTACACTCTACACCCTACACTCTATACCATACACTCTATACCCTACACTCTACACTCTATACCCTACACTCTATACCCTACACTCTATACCCTACACCCTACGCTCTATACCCTACACTCTATACCCTAAACTCTACACTCTATACCCTACACTCTATTCCATACACTCTATACCCTACACTCTATACCCTACACTCTACACTCTATACCCTACACTTTACACTCTATACCCTACACTCTATACTCTATACCCTACACTCTATATCGTGCATTCTACACTCTATACCCTACACTCTATACCCTGCACTCTAATCCCTACACTCTACACTCTATACCCTACACTCTATACCCTACACTCTATACCCTACACTCTACACCCTACACTCTATACCCTACACTCTATACCCTACACTCTATACCCTACACTCTACACTCTATACCCTACACTCTATACCACACACTCTACACTCTATTCCCTACACTCTATACCATACACTCTATACCCTACACTCTATACCCTACACTATACACTCTATACCCTACACTCTACACTCTATACCATACACTCTATACCCTACACTCTATACCCTACACTCTGCACTCTATACCCTACAATCTATACCCTACACTCTATACCCTACACTCTACACCCTACACTCTATACCCTACAATCTACACTCTATACCCTACACTCTATTCCATACACTCTATACCCTACACTCTATACCATACACTCTACACCATACACTCTATACCATACACTCTATACCCCACACTCTACACTCTATACCCTACACTCTATACCCTACACTATACACTCTATACCCTACACTCTACACCATACACTCTATACCCTACACTCTATACTCTACGCTATACACTCTATACCTTACAATCTATACCTTACACTCTTTACAATACACTCTATACCCTACACTCTATACCCTACACTCTACACTCTATAACCTACACTCTATACCATACACTCTATATCCTACACTCTATACCCTACACTCTATACCCTACACTCTACACTCTATACCCTACACTCTATACCATACACTCTATACCCTACACTCTATGCCCTACACTCTAATCTCCATACCATACACTCTATACCCTACACTCTATAACATACATTCTACACCCTACACTCTATACCATACACTCTATACCATACACTCTACACTCTATACCATTCACTCTATACCCTACACTCTACACTTTATACCCTACACTCTATACCCTACAATCTATACCCTACACTCTATACCCTACACGCTATATCCTACACTCTATACCCTACACTCTATACCCTACACTCTACACTCTATACCCTACACTCTATACCATACACTCTATACCCTACACTCTACACTCTATACCCTACACTCTATACCATACACTCTATACCATACACTATATGCCCTACACTCTAATCTCCATACCATACACTCTATACCCTACACTCTATAACATACATTCTACACCCTACACTCTATACCATACACTCTATACCCTACACTCTACACTCTATACCATACACTCTATACCCTACACGCTACACTCTATACCCTAAACTCTACACCCTACACTCTATACCCTACACTCTATACCCTACACTCTATACCCTACACTCTATACCCTACACTCTACACTCTATACCCTACACTCTATACCGTACACTCTATACCATACACTCTATACCATACACTCTATATCATACCCTCTATACCCTACACTCTATACCCTACACTCTACACTCTATACCCTACACTCTACACTCTATACCCTACACTCTATACATTACAATCTATACCATAAACTCTATACCATACACTATATACCCTACACTCTATACCTCACACTCTACACTCTATCCCCTGCACTCTATACCATACACCCTACACTCTATACCATACACCCTGTACCCTACACTCTAAACTCTATACCCTACACTCTATACCCTACACTCTATACCCTACACCCTACGCTCTATACCCTACACTCTATACCCTACACTCAACACTCTATACCCTACACTCTATTCCATACACTCTATACCCTACACTCTATACCCTACACTCTACACTCTATACCATACACTCTACACTTTACACTCTATACCTTACACTCTATACCCTACACTCTATACTCTATACCCTACACTCTATACTCTATACAATACACTCTATACCGTACATTCTACACTATATACCCTACACTCTATACCCTACACTCTAATCCCTACACTCTACACTCTATACCCTACACTCTATACCCTACACTCTATACCCTACACTCTACACTCTATACCCTACACTCTATACCATACACTCTATACCCTACACTCTACACTCTATTCCCTACACTCTATACCATACACTCTATACCCTACACTCTTTACCCTACACTATACACTCTATACCCTACACTCTACACTCTATACCATAGACTCTATACCCTACAATCTACACTCTATACCCTACAATCTATACCCTACACTCTATACCGTACACTTTATACCCTACACTCTATACCTTACACTCTATACCCTACACTCTACACCCTACACTCTACACTCTATACCCTACACTCTATAACCTACACTCTGCTCCCTACACTCTTTACCCTACTCTCTACACTTTATACCCTACACTCTACACTCTATACCCTACACTCTATACCCTACACTCTACACTCTATTCCCTACACTCTACACTCTATTCCCTACACTCTATACCATACTCTCTATACCCTACACTTTTTACCCTACAATATACACTCTATACCCTACACTCTACACTCTATACCCTACACTCTATACCCTACACTCTACACTCTATACCCTACAATCTATACCCTACACTCTATACCCTACACTCTAAACCCTACACTCTGTACCCTACACTCTACACTCTATACCCTACACTCTATACCATACACTCTATACCCTACACTCTATACCCTACACTCTATACCCTACACTCTACACTCTATACCCTACACTCTATAACATACACTTTATACCGTACACTCTATACCTTACACTCTATACCCTACACTCTACACCCTACACTCTATACCCTACACTCTATAACCTACACTCTATACCCTACTCTCTACACTTTATACCCTACACTCTACACTCTATAACCTACAATCTACACCCTACAATCTACAATCTATACCCTACACTCTATAACCTACACTCTATACCCTACACTCTACACCCTACTCTCTACACTTTATACCCTACACTCTACACTCTATACCCTACACTCTATACCCTACACTCTATACTCTATACCCTACACTCTACACTCTATACCCAACTATCTAAACACTACACTCTATACCCTACACTCTACACTCTATACCCTACACTCTATACCCTACACTCTACACTCTATACCCTACACTCTACACTCTATACCCTACTCTCTAAACCCTACACTCTATACCCTACACTCTACACTCTATACCCTACACTCTATACCCTACACTCTACACTCTATCCCCTGCACTCTATACCATACACTCTACACTCTATACTCTACACTCTATACCCTACACTCTATACCCTACACTCTATACCCTACACTCTACACTCTATACCCTACACTCTACACTCTATACCCTACACTCTATACCCTACAATCTATACCATACACTCTATACCATACACTCTATACCCTACACTCTATACCCTACACTCTACACTCTATACCCTACACTCTATACCCTACAATCTATACCATACACTCTATACCATACACTCTATACCCTACACTCTATACCTCACACTCTACACTCTATCCCCTGCACTCTATAACACACACTCTACACTCTATACCCTACACTCTATATCCTACACTCTACACTCTATACCCTACACTCTATACCCTACACTCTACACTCTATACCCTACACTCTACACTCTATACCCTACACTCTATACCCTACAATCTATACCATACACTCTATACCATACACTCTACAACCTACACTCTATACCCTACACTCTACACTCTATACACTACACTCTGTACCCTACACTCTATACCCTACACTCTATACCATACACTCTGTACCCTACACTCTATACCTCACACTCTACACTATATCCCCTGCACTCTATACCATACACTCTACACTCTATACCCTACACTCTATACCCTACAATCTACATTCTATACCCTACACTCTATACCCTACACTCTACACTCTATACCCTACACTCTACACTCTATACCCTACACTCTATACCCTACAATCTATACCATACACTCTATACCATACACTCTATACCCTACACTCTATACCCTACACTCTACACTCTATACCCTACACTCTATACCCTACACTCTATACCCTACACTCTATACCCTACACTCTACACTGTATACCCTACACTCTATACCCTACAATCTATACCATACACGCTATACCATACACTCTATACCCTACACTCTATATCTCACACTCTACACTCTATCCCCTGCACTCTATACCATACACTCTACACTCTATACCCTACACTCTATACCCTACACTCTACACTCTATACCCTACACTCTATACCCTACACTCTACACTCTATACCCTACACTCTACACTCTATACCCTACACTCTATACCCTACAATCTATACCATACACTCTATACCATACACTCTATACCCTACACTCTATACCCTACAATCTATACCCTACACTCTATACCATACACTCTATACCCTACACTCTATATCATACACTCTATAGCCTACACTCTATTCCCTACACTCTATACCATACACTCTATACCCTACACTCTATACCCTACACTATACACTCTATACCCTACTCTCTAAACCCTACACTCTATACCCTACACTCTACACTCTATACCCTACACTCTATACCCTACACTCTACACTCTATCCCCTGCACTCTATACCATACACTCTACACTCTATACTAATAATAATAATAATAATAATTTTATTTATATAGCGCCAACATATTCCGCAGCGCTTTACAAATTATAGAGGGGACTTGTACAGACAATAGACATTACAGCATAACAGAAATACAGTTCAAAACAGATACCAGGAGGAGTGAGGGCCCTGCTCGCAAGCTTACAAACTATGGGGAAAAGGGGAGACACGAGAGGTGGATGGTAACAATTGCTTTAGTTATTCGGACCAGCTATAGTGTAAGGCTCAGGTGTTCATGTAAAGCTGCATGAACCAGTTACCTGCCTAAGTATGTAGCAGTACAGACACAGAGGGCTAATACTGCATAAAGTGTATGAGAACATGATGCGAGGAACCTTTTTTTTTTTTTTTTATTATAAATAGGCCACACAGGGATCGTTAGGTTAATGCATTGAGGCGGTAGGCCAGTCTGAACAAATGAGTTTTTAGGGCACGCTTAAAACTGTGGGGATTGGGGATTAATCGTATTAACCTAGGTAGTGCATTCCAAAGAATCGGCGCAGCACGTGTAAAGTCTTGGAGACGGGAGTGGGAGGTTCTGATTATTGAGGATGCTAACCTGAGGTCATTAGCGGAGCGGAGGGCACGGGTAGGGTGGTAGACTGATACCAGGGAGGAGATGTAGGGTGGTGCTGAGCCATGGAGTGCTTTGTGGATGAGGGTAGTAGTTTTGTACTGGATTCTGGAGTGGATGGGTAGCCAGTGTAATGACTGGCACAGGGTAGAGGCATCGGTGTAACGGTTGGTGAGGAATATGATCCTGGCTGCAGCATTCAGGACAGATTGGAGCGGGGAGAGTTTTGCAAGAGGGAGACCGATTAGTAGAGAGTTACAATAGTCCAGACGAGAATGAATAAGTGAAACAGTCAGAGTTTTTGCAGAGTCGAAATTAAGAAAAGGGCGAATTCTAGAAATGTTTTTGAGATGCAGGTAAGAAGAGCGAGCCAGTGATCGGATGTAGGGGGTGAATGAAAGGTCAGAATCAAGGATGACCCCAAGGCAGCGGGCATGTTGCTTTGGAGTAATGGTGGAACCGCACACGGAGATGGCAATGTCAGGCAAAGGTAGGTTAGTAGAGGGAGAGAACACGAGGAGTTCAGTTTTTGACAGGTTTAGTTTCAGATAGAGGGAGGACATGATGTTAGAGACAGCGGTAAGACAATCACTGGTGTTTTCTAAAAAGGTCGGTGTGATATCGGGAGCAGAAGTGTATAATTGGGTGTCGTCAGCATAGAGATGGTACTGGAAACCAAATCTACTGATTGTTTGTCCAATAGGGGCAGTATACAACGAGAAGAGTAGGGGGCCTAGGACTGATCCTTGAGGAACCCCAACAGTAAGGGGAAGGTGAGAGGAGGAGGAACCAGCAAAACATACAGTGAAGGATCGGTCAGAGAGATAGGAGGAGAACCAGGAGAGAACGGTGTCCTTGAGGCCGATGGAGCGGAGCATAGTGAGGAGGAGCTGATGATCCACAGTGTCGAATGCTGCAGAGAGATCCAAGAGAATTAGCATGGAGTAGTGACCATTAGATTTAGCTGTTAGTAGGTCATTAGAGACTTTAATGAGGGCAGTTTCAGTAGAGTGTAAAGAGCGGAAGCCAGATTGAAGAGGGTCGAGAAGAGAGTTATCTGAGAGATAGCGGGTAAGACGGGAGTGGACCAGGCGTTCGAGGAGTTTAGAGATGAAGGGAAGATTAGAGACAGGTCTATAATTAGCGGCACAGTTTTGATCGAGGGATGGTTTTTTAAGTAATGGATGTATGATGGCATGCTTAAATGAGGAGGGAAAAATACCGGAAGTGAGGGAAAGGTTGAATATTTTTGTTAGGTGAGAGGTGATAGCCGGGGAAAGGGACTGGAGGAGATGTGACGGAATGGGGTCACTGGTGCAAGTGGTCGGGCGAGAAGATGCAAGGAGCCTGCTTACTTCTTCTTCTGTAACTGCTTCAAAGTCAGAGAGTGAACTAGATGCAGTGGGGGAGGGAGGACAGTGCATGGTATGAAGAGATTGGGAGATGATTTCCTGTCGAATGTGGTCAATTTTTTCTTTGAAGTAATTGGCCAGATCGTCAGCACGGAGATCCGTGGTTGGGGCCTGCTCTCTTGGGTTGAGTAGGGACTGGAACGTGTCAAAGAGACGTTTAGGGTTATTGGACAGGGAGGTGATGAGGGTGTTGAAGTAGGTTTGTTTGGAGAGGTGAAGGGCAGAATTGTATGTCTTTAGCATGAACTTATAATGGATGAAATCTTCGGGTAGATTAGATTTTCTCCACAGACGTTCTGCGCACCTGGAGCACCGCTGCAGGAAACGTGTTTGCAGCGTGTGCCACGGTTGTTGCCGTCTGTGCCGAGTTGTTTTATGTATAGGAGGAGCAGCTTCATCCAGAGCACTTTGCAGGGTTTCATTGTAATGCTTCAATGCAGAATCAGGACATGAGATGGAGGAAATAGGGGCCAATGAGGACTGCAAGTTCATCATAAGTTTCTGGGTGTTAATGGCCTGTATGTTTCTATAGGTGTGGAAAGTGGGGGTGACCTGAGCGGGATGGCAGTTCTTGATAGAGAATGAAAGAAGGTTGTGGTCAGAGAGCGGGAGAGGGGAGTTTGTGAAGTCATCCACTGAGCAAAGTCGGGAGAAGACCAAGTCAAGGGAGTTTCCTTGTATACTCTACACTCTATACCCTACACTCTACACTCTATACCCTACACTCTATACCCTACACTCTACACTCTATACTCTACACTCTACACTCTATACCCTACACTCTATACCCTACAATCTATACCATACACTCTATACCATACACTCTATACCCTACACTCTACACTCTATACCCTACACTCTATACCCTACACTCTATACCCTACAATCTATACCATACACTCTATACCATACACTCTATACCCTACACTCTATACCTCACACTCTACACTCTATCCCCTGCACTCTATAACACACACTCTACACTCTATACCCTACACTCTATATCCTACACTCTACACTCTATACCCTACACTCTATACCCTACACTCTACACTCTATACCCTACACTCTACACTCTATACCCTACACTCTATACCCTACAATCTATACCATACACTCTATACCATACACTCTACAACCTACACTCTATACCCTACACTCTACACTCTATACGCTACACTCTGTACCATACACTCTATACCCTACACTCTATACCATACACTCTGTACCCTACACTCTATACCTCACACTCTACACTATATCCCCTGCACTCTATACCATACACTCTACACTCTATACCCTACACTCTATACCCTACACTCTACACTCTATACCCTACACTCTATACCCTACACTCTACACTTTATACCCTACACCCTACACTCTATACCCTACACTCTATACCCTACAATCTATACCCTACACTCTATACCCTACACTCTATACCCTACACTCTACACTCTATACCCTACACTCTACACTCTATACCCTACACTCTATACCCTACAATCTATACCATACACGCTATACCATACACTCTATACCCTACAATCTATACCTCACACTCTACACTCTATCCCCTGCACTCTATACCATACAGTCTACACTCTATACCCTACAATCTATACCCTACACTCTACACTCTATACCCTACACTCTATACCCTACACTCTACACTCTATACCCTACACTCTACACTCTATACCCTACACTCTATACCCTACAATCTATACCATACACTCTATACCATACACTCTATACCCTACACAATATACCCTACACTCTATACCCTACACTCTATACCATACTCTCTATACCCTACACTCTATATCATACACTCTATAGCCTACACTCTATTCCCTACACTCTATACCATACACTCTATACCCTACACTATATACCCTACACTATACACTCTATACCCTACTCTCTACACTCTATACCATACACTCTATACCCT
Organism: Ranitomeya imitator; assembly: GCF_032444005.1. Taxonomy (NCBI): domain Eukaryota; kingdom Metazoa; phylum Chordata; class Amphibia; order Anura; family Dendrobatidae; genus Ranitomeya; species Ranitomeya imitator. The sequence continues at coordinate 5,255 of NW_027193764.1, read as the reverse complement.
ACACTCTATACCCTACAATCTACACTCTATACCCTACAATCTATACACTACACTCTAAACCCTACACTCTACACTCTATACCCTACACTCTATACCCTACACTCTACACTCTATACCCTACACTCTATACCCTACACTCTACACTCTATACCCTACACTCTACACTCTATACCCTACTCTCTAAACCCTACACTCTATACCCTACACTCTACACTCTATACCCTACACTCTATACCCTACACTCTACACTCTATACCCTACACTCTATACCCTACACTCTATACCCTACACTCCATACCCTACACGCTACACCCTACACTTTATAGCTTACACTCTATACCCTACACTCTATACCCTAAACTCTATACCATACACTCTATACCCTACACTCTATACCCTACACTCTACACCATACACTCTATGCACTACCCTCTATACCTTACACTCTATACCCTACACTCTACACAGTATACCCTACACTCTATACCCTACACTCTACACTCTATACCCTACACTCTATACCATACACTCTATACCCTACACTCTATATCCTACACTCTACACTCTATACCCTACAATCTATACCCTACACTCTATACCCTACACTCTAAACCCTACACTCTATACCCTACACTCTACACTCTATACCCTACACTCTATACCCTACAATCTATACCATACACTCTATACCATACACTCTATACCCTACACTCTATACCTCACACTCTACACTCTATCCCCTGCACTCTATAACACACACTCTACACTCTATACCATACACTCTATATCCTACAATCTACACTCTATACCCTACACTCTATACCCTACACTCTACACTCTATACCCTACACTCTACACTCTATACCCTACACTCTATACCCTACAATCTATACCATACACTCTATACCATACACTCTACAACCTACACTCTATACCCTACACTCTACACTCTATACGCTACACTCTGTACCATACACTCTATACCCTACACTCTATACCATACACTCTGTACCCTACACTCTATACCTCACACTCTACACTATATCCCCTGCACTCTATACCATACACTCTACACTCTATACCCTACACTCTATACCCTACACTCTACACTCTATACCCTACACTCTATACCCTACACTCTACACTTTATACCCTACACTCTACACTCTATACCCTACACTCTATACCCTACAATCTATACCCTACACTCTAAACCCTACACTCTATACCCTACACTCTACACTCTATACCCTACACTCTACATTCTATACCCTACACTATATACCCTACAATCTATACCATACACGCTATACCATACACTCTATACCCTACACTCTATACCTCACACTCTACACTCTATCCCCTGCACTCTATACCATACAGTCTACACTCTATACCCTACAATCTATACCCTACACTCTACACTCTATACCCTACACTCTATACCCTACACTCTACACTCTATACCCTACACTCTACACTCTATACCCTACACTCTATACCCTACAATCTATACCATACACTCTATACCATACACTCTATACCCTACACAATATACCCTACACTCTATACCCTACACTCTATACCATACTCTCTATACCCTACACTCTATATCATACACTCTATAGCCTACACTCTATTCCCTACACTCTATACCATACACTCTATACCCTACACTCTATACCCTACACTATACACTCTATACCCTACTCTCTACACTCTATACCATACACTCTATACCCTACACTCTATACCCTACAATCTACACTCTATACCCTACAATCTATACACTACACTCTAAACCCTACACTCTACACTCTATACCCTACACTCTATACCCTACACTCTACACTCTATACCCTACACTCTATACCCTACACTCTATACTCTATACCCTAAACTCTACACTCTATACCCAACTCTCTAAACCCTACACTCTACACTCTATACCCTACACTCTATACCCTACACTCTACACTCTATACCCTACACTCTACACTCTATACCCTACTCTCTAAACCCTACACTCTATACCCTACACTCTACACTCTATACCCTACACTCTATACCCTACACTCTATACCCTACACTCTATACCCTACACTCTATACCCTACACTCCATACCCTACACGCTACACCCTACACTTTATAGCTTACACTCTATACCCTACACTCTATACCCTAAACTCTATACCATACACTCTATACCCTACACTCTATACCCTACACTCTACACCATACACTCTATGCACTACCCTCTATACCTTACACTCTATACCCTACACTCTACACAGTATACCCTACACTCTATTCCCTACACTCTACACTCTATACCCTACACTCTATACCATACACTCTATACCCTACACTCTATACCCTACACTCTACACTCTATACCCTACAATCTATACCCTACACTCTATACCCTACACTCTAAACCCTACACTCTATACCCTACACTCTACACTCTATACCCTACACTCTATACCATACACTCTATACCCTAAACTCTATACCCTACACTCTATACCCTACACTCTACACTCTATACCCTACACTCTATAACATACACTTTATACCGTACACTCAATACCTTACACTCTATACCCTACACTCTATACCCTACACTCTATACCCTACACTCTATAACCTACACTCTATACTCTACACTCTATACCCTACTCTCTACACTTTATACCCTACACTCTATAACCTACAATCTACATCCTACAATCTACAATCTATACCCTACACTCTATAACCTACACTCTATACCCTATACTCTACACCCTACTCTCTACACTTTATACCCTACACTCTACACTCTATACCCTACACTCTATACCCTACACTCTATACTCTATACCCTACACTCTACACTCTATACCCAACTCTCTAAACACTACACTCTATACCCTACACTCTACACTCTATACCCTACACTCTATACCCTACACTCTACACTCTATACCCTACACTCTACACTCTAAACCCTACTCTCTAAACCCTACACTCTATACCCTACACTCTACACTCTATACCCTACACTCTATACCCTACACTCTACACTCTATCCCCTGCACTCTATACCATACACTCTACACTCTATACTCTACACTCTATACCCTACACTCTACACTCTATACCCTACACTCTATACCCTACACTCTACACTCGATACCCTACACTCTACACTCTATACCCTACACTCTATACCCTACAATCTATACCATACACTCTATACCATACACTCTATACCCTACACTCTACACTCTATACCCTACACTCTACACTCTACACCCTACACTCTATGCCCTACAATCTATACCATACACTCTATACCATACACTCTATACCCTACACTCTATACCTCACACTCTACACTCTATCCCCTGCACTCTATAACACACACTCTACACTCTATACCCTACACTCTATATCCTACACTCTACACTCTATACCCTACACTCTATACCCTACACTCTACACTCTATACCCTACACTCTACACTCTATACCCTACACTCTATACCCTACAATCTATACCATACACTCTATACCATACACTCTACAACCTACACTCTATACCCTACACTCTACACTCTATACACTACACTCTGTACCCTACACTCTATACCCTACACTCTATACCATACACTCTGTACCCTACACTCTATAACTCACACTCTACACTATATCCCCTGCACTCTATACCATACACTCTACACTCTATACCCTACACTCTATACCCTACACTCTACACTCTATACCCTACACTCTATACCCTACACTCTACACTCTATACCCTACACTCTATACCCTACAATCTATACCATACACTCTATACCATAGACTCTATACCCTACACTCTATACCCTACTCTCTACACTCTATACCCTACACTCTATACCCTACACTCTATACCCTACACTCTACACTCTATACCCTACACTCTACACTCTATACCCTACTCTCTAAACCCTACACTCTATACCCTACACTCTGCACTCTATACCCTACACTCTATACCCTACACTCTACACTCTATCCCCTGCACTCTATACCATACACTCTACACTCTATACTCTACACTCTATACCCTACACTCTACACTCTATACCCTACACTCTATACCCTACACTCTACACTCTATACTCTACACTCTACACTCTATACCCTACACTCTATACCCTACAATCTATACCATACACTCTATACCATACACTCTATAACCTACACTCTACACTCTATACCCTACACTCTACACTCTATACCCTACACTCTATACCCTACAATCTATACCATACACTCTATACCATACACTCTATACCCTACACTCTATACCTCACACTCTACACTCTATCCCCTGCACTCTATAACACACACTCTACACTCTATACCCTACACTCTATATCCTACACTCTACACTCTATACCCTACACTCTATACCCTACACTCTACACTCTATACCCTACACTCTACACTCTATACCCTACACTCTACACTCTATACCCTACACTCTATACCCTACAATCTATACCATACACTCTATACCATACACTCTACAACCTACACTCTATACCCTACACTCTACACTCTATACGCTACACTCTGTACCATACACTCTATACCCTACACTCTATACCATACACTCTGTACCCTACACTCTATACCTCACACTCTACACTATATCCCCTGCACTCTATACCATACACTCTACACTCTATACCCTACACTCTATACCCTACACTCTACACTCTATACCCTACACTCTACACTCTATACCCTACACTCTACACTCTATACCCTACACTCTATACCCTACAATCTATACCCTACACTCTATACCCTACACTCTATACCCTACACTCTACACTCTATACCCTACACTCTACACTCTATACCCTACACTCTATACCCTACAATCTATACCATACACGCTATACCATACACTCTATACCCTACACTCTATACCTCACACTCTACACTCTATCCCCTGCACTCTATACCATACAGTCTACACTCTATACCCTACACTCTATACCCTACACTCTACACTCTATACCCTACACTCTATACCCTACACTCTACACTCTATACCCTACACTCTACACTCTATACCCTACACTCTATACCCTACAATCTATACCATACACTCTATACCATACACTCTATACCCTACACAATATACCCTACACTCTATACCCTACACTCTATACCATACTCTCTATACCCTACACTCTATATCATACACT